>NC_084555.2:20475000-20800000 GCF_033978685.3 Nerophis lumbriciformis | reverse complement strand
TAACTCCAACCAAATACATAGCCTATATAATCACACTCCTCTTTAAGTGCTGAATAATACACCGCCATAATGGATGTGGCAAGAATGAATAGACAAGATGCATCTTTCTTGTGCTGGATGGAATTGTGACAAAACAGTCTATGGGGTGGCACACCCGAGAGACCCCCAAATGTAGTAGGACAGTGGCCGGCGTTCACATATCCTGCGGGTGGTGGTAGTGTGCTTAATGTAGTGATGTGACGAGATGTGTCGAGTAATGGAAAGGGTGTTTATGTAGGGGTGTATCAGCCACATCTAATATGGAGGACATGATGACATAGCTACATACTGTGAAGTGAAGTGAAGTGAATTACATTTATATAGCGCTGTTTCTCAAGTGACTCAAAGCGCTTTACATTGTGAAACCCAATATCTAAGTTACATTTAAACCAGTGTGGGTGGCACTGGGAGCAGGTGGGTAAAGTGTCTTGCCCAAGGACACAACAGCAGTGACTAGGATGGCGGAAGCGGGGATCGAACCTGGAACCCTCAAGTTGCTGGCACGACCGCTCTACCAACCGAGCGATACCGACCCATACTGTCGCGATCAAAAGTTTACATACACTTGTAAAGAACATAATGTTATGGCTGTCTAATTTCTATAACTCTTATTTTTTAGTGATAGAGTGATTGGAGCACATACTTGTTGGTCACAAAAAACATTCATGAAGTTTGGTTCTTTTATGAATTTATTATGGGTCTACTGAAAATATGACCAAATCTGCTGGGTAAAAAGTATACATACAGCATTGCTAATATTTGGTTACATGTCCCTTGGCAAGTTTCACTGCAATAAGGCGCTTTTGGTAGCCATCCACAAGCTTCTGGTTGAATTTTTGACTACTCCTCTTGACAAAATGGGTGCAGTTCAGATACATTTGTTGTTTTTCTGACATGGACTTGTTTCTTCAGCATTGTCCACACGTTTAAGTCAGGACTTTAGGAAGGCCATTCTAAAACCTTAATTCTAGCCTGATTTAGCCATTCCTTTACCACTTTTGACATGTGTTTGGGGTCATTGTCCTGTTGGAACACCCAACTGCGCCCAAGACCCAACCTCAGGGCTGATGATTTTAGGTTGTCCTGAAGAATTTGGAGGTAATCCTCCTTTTTCGTTGTCCCATTTACTCTCTGTAAAGCACCAGTTCCATTGGCAGCAAAACAGGCCCAGAGCATAATACTACCACCACCATGCTCGATGCTGGGAATGGTGTTCCTGGGATTAAAGGCCTCACCTTTTCTCCTCCAAACATATTGCTGGGTATTGTGGCCAAACAGCTCAATTTTTGTTTCATCTGACATCACATGGACAAAGATAAGACCTGGAGGAAAGTTCTGTGGTCAGCCATGACATTATGTCCTTCACAAGTGTACGTAAACTTTTGACCACGACTGTATATACAGTATGTCTATGACTTTACCAAGTAGCATTGTTTTCCTCCGAACAATATTGGTATCATAACAGTTCATAACATTCTGGGAGGTTAATATTCAGATGAATACTTAAAGATCGCCCTATGCTGCACATGTTTCATCGTCAAAGACACTTTCACTAATACAAAACAAACATGTTTGACATCAAATCCCACAAAGATATTAAATCAGCCTCTCAGTCGCTCAGCAAATTAGACGGATTGCGGAAAGATGATAACAGGGCAACACCTACACGTTTAGAGGATGTCAACAAGTGCAGCAATACTAATAATAAACACCAATTTAGCTGACAAAACCCAAGGTGGCACTTTAATCACATTGTCCTCTATGTTGTAGATACATAATCCCTACCCCCCCTACTTCCTAACATTATTACTTTGTTGGCAGGATGCCTCAATCATGTTTACACAGTGGACTCATTTGGTAAAAGCTTAAATATGTGATTATTTTGCTCTCCTTTTAAAAAAAAGGTATTATTTACTTTTATTGTATTTTTTTATTTTATATTTGTATTCATATTTCATTTTATTATATTTATTTTTATATTTTCTCTTCATAGTTTGTTTGTCTATTTGTTGTGTATATGTGTGTTGCTGCGTGGTGGGCCTGCATTGCTGATTGCAGCGGCGATTCTGCTGGGGTGTCATGGCGGGCTGGCTGTGTGTGAGGCAGAGGTGTGGACTCGAGTCACATGACTTGGACTCGAGTCAGACTCGAGTCATGAATTTGATGACTTTAGACTCGACTTGACAAAATGTAAAAAGACTTGCAACTCGACTTAGACTTTAACATCAATGACTTGTGACTTCACTTGGACTTGAGCCTTTTGAATTGACATGACTTGACATGACTTGCTACTTTCCCCAAAACCCAAAGATGAAAAAGTTATTCGGGAGCGCTCCGTATTTTTCATTGTGTACTTAGATCTACTTTGTTTTCATCACACAGCATTCATCCAATCAAATTGCAGGACAACCAACGAAGAAGACATGTCCAAACCACACGCCAGTGAACAAAAAATGATACCTAAAATAATTTTGTTTGGGTATAAAAATTACGAGGTGGTCAACACAAAACGGTTTGCAGTATGCAACACATGCGGTTCGAAAATTACTGATGGAGAGGCAACAACTTCCAACTTCGTCCGGCATTTGAAGTTGCACAAAGAACGGTAAGTTTTGAATGTAAGATAACGTTTATTGGCTAAGTAACGTGACTTTTATTTGCTGTGTAGTTAAATCAGTGAGGCTGTAAACTCACTGCTAACGTTATAACGTTATTGCAAACACGGGAATCTGTTGCAGTTCACTACCTTATTCATACTTTTTGTTCAGTGATTTTTTTAAGCAGGGTTACGTTAGTCCATATATCATGCGTAACGTTAGACGGCGGTCAGCAGCACCGCGTATTTTAGCCACCTAAAAAAAGACAAAAATAGTAAAATAAAGGTCAGTTAAAATGTATACTATATTATGAATATGTGTACCGTTTTAGCTAGCTTTCTGACATACTGTTGGTTGTTTACCTCAGTGGTCCCCAACCACCGGGCCGCTGGTCTGTGGATCGATTGGTATCGGGCCGCACAAGAATTTCTTTTCTTTTTTTTCTTTTTTTAATTAAATCAACATAAAAAACACAAGATATACTTACAAGTAGTGCACCAACCCAAAACAACTCTCTCCCCCCTTTTGTTCTGGGCATTGAACATGAAGACTCTTCCTTCACTGTTCCGAGTGGCCATGAGAGTCTTGGCAGTGCCTGCCTCCAGTGCTCCAGTGGAGCGATCGGCGGTTAGCGTTGCTGTGTTGGATTGGAGTGATCAGGGGACCGTGGTTGGTGGCTGCACGCTGATGGAATTGTGGGGGCTGGCTGGTTTGGCTGCTGACATGTGGGAAGGATGCGATTTTGTCTTTGCCTGTTGGGAGGCGTCGTTTCCTAGTCTGAACTTGTGTAAACGCATCGCTGTTTGTGCAGCTGGGATGCGGTGTTCGCGTTAAGCGTGGGGGCTGTGCAGTTTTTGCGCAGGGTTGTCGGTGGGGACTC
This sequence comes from Nerophis lumbriciformis, assembly GCF_033978685.3. Classification (NCBI taxonomy): domain Eukaryota; kingdom Metazoa; phylum Chordata; class Actinopteri; order Syngnathiformes; family Syngnathidae; genus Nerophis; species Nerophis lumbriciformis. The sequence continues at coordinate 20,796,484 of NC_084555.2, read as the reverse complement.
CACAGAGATGGGTTGGGGAAAGCGGGGTGCACGCGGGCTCCGTTTGGCAAGGAGTGGACTCGCAAGGAGTCAAGTGGGCTGGTGATGGAGTGGCTGTTTTCCCGGTTTTCATTTGTTCAGGAACGTTCTGGAGCATTTGCGATTGAAGGTGGGGAGGATAGACATGTTCGTAGGCGCGGATGGGAATGGTGTGGCTATGTAGAAGGGATGGTGATGGCCATGAATGTTTTGGTCGCGGTTTGATTAAATGATTGAAACGTTTTATTAGTAGATTGCACAGTACAGTACATATTCCGTTCAATTGACCACTAAATGGTATCACCCGAATACGTTTTTCAACTTGTTTAAGTTGGGGTCCACATTAATCAATTCATGGTGATTTTGGCCTTTGGCCCCGAGGGCCCGGTTAATTGGTTTATTTAATATCGGTTAATTCCTGTCCGGCCGCGGGGAGTCTCTGGGACCCTTGGGGCCGGGCGTCCCGTCTCTCGCTGGCTTGGGGGCTGGTCGTCTCCAGCTTCTCCCGTGCTTTGTCCTTGGCCAGGCGCGTCTGTCTACAGCCTCCCGCTGGCCTGCCCAACGGCACAGTGGGTCTGGTCCTGGGCCGGCCTGCCTGTGTGGGGCCGGCGGTTCCTTGTTTCTTGGGTTTTCTGAGTGGCTGGGGCCGTAATTTTGCTCCCACACATACTGGGAGACAATTATATTGTACATGCAAACATACATACTGTACATACAATACAAACATACATGCGCACATAAACACATTCAGACGTATATTCATACATACATACGTACATTTATACTGTATGTACATACGCACATACATAGGTACATACGCACACACCTACATACATACACACATACATACACACGCACAGCACATTCACTGGACAAACATGCATACTGCACATACACTACATACATACACTTATGCATATAATCATGTTTCATCAAACATGTGTTAACGTTGTTGCGTTCCTCTTAGTTGGGACAACACATTTGCTTTTTTTGGTACAAATTCCCGGTTTTCAAGAAATTCCAGGAATTCCAAAGTACCCATTCTCAATTCAAACTGTTACTACGTCAACATTTTTCAACCGATTCCAAACTTTTCTAACACCAACCCATTCATATCATCTTGTACTAGGACTTGGGCTAGTATCAATATTTTCAGAAATTCCCACATTTCCAAGTAAATTCCCATTCAAATAAAAGGACGCTCTCTTAATTAGTTCATTAAGTCTGTTCCTGTCTTTGACCGTGCTGCCCCAACCCAGTAAACGGTGGCACAGTGTCGTAAAATGTGCGTAGCAGTGACCCGCACAACTTGAAGGACTTCAGTCTCCTCAGGAGGTATAGGCGACTTTGACCCTTCTTGTACACAGCATTTAAATTGTGAGTCCACTGTGTATTGTTAAGGTGAACTCCCAGGTATTTAAGTGAATCCACTCCTTCTATATCTGATCCCTTGATGTTCACCGGAATGGGTGGTGTAGCTGACCGTCTGAAGTCAGTCCCAACCTCTTTTGTTTTACTGGTGTTCAAGTGCAAGTGAATACGTGCACACCAGTCGATGAATCCTGAGATGACTTCTCGGTATTCTTGCTCGCTCCTCTCAGACACACATCCCACCAGTGCAGTTGGAGACATGCCTGAAGTCTGAAGTATAGAAGATGAACCAGTAAGATGAAAGCACCATCCCTTGGGGAGCCCTGTGCTGCAAACTACCACATTGGAAGAACAGTCCCGCAGACTCACATACTGCGGCCTGTCGATGAGGTAGTTAATGACACATGCAACCAGGGGATGGTCTAGTCTTGCTTCTTCCAGTTGCACCCGCAACAGTGCCGGCTGGATGGTGTTTAAAGCACTGGAGAAGTCAAAGAACATGACTCTCACCGCACTTACTGCAGTTTCTTGGTGGGTGAGGGCCCGATGCAGAAGGTAGATGATGGCTCCATCCACCTTGTTGCTTGGACAGTAAGAAAACTACAAGGGGTCCATTTCTGACACTGTGGCTGTGGATGATCTGCTCTATGGTCTTTATGAGGTGGGGGGTTAGGGCAACAGGTCTGAAATGGTTTGGCACCTTGAGATGAGGTGCTTTAGGGATTGGAACCACACAGGATGTCTTTCAGAGTGTGAGGACATTTTCCGGGCTGAGGCTCAGGTTAAAAATGTAGTGGACTACGCCTGGTCCACACATTCTCTGAGTAGCCTTGAACTGATGCCATCTGGGTCTGTAGCTTTCCTGACCATGTTCCTTCCCAACTCCCTCCTCACTTGATCCAGACTGATGGAGTGTTGGGTGGGTGATGGCTGGGTGTGGTGAACTGGGTTGGTGGGTTTTAGGGGGCTGTTTGAGAGGGTTTATTTGGATAGGTGTGGACCATGCTGGGGTATGAACGGCTGGGGCTGGTGTGGAGCAGGGGTTGGATGTTAAGGGGTTGCAGTGGGACTGCAGTCAAACCTGTTGAAAAAAAAACATTCAATTTGTTGGCCCACTCTTGATCGCCAGAAGCTTGGTGACCACTTCACCTAATCATGACCTAAATCTCTTTTTAGGTTGGTCCACACATTGTGGATGTTGTTTTGCTTAAGCCGTTGTTGCAGTGTTTGCTTGTAGTCATTCTTACACCTCCTGATCTTATATTTAAGATCCCGCTGGACTATTCTCAGCTTCTCCTTGTTTCCTGTGGTGAAAGTCATGTTCTTCTTGTTCAGTAGAGTCTTCAGCTCAATGTTGACACAGGGTTTATTGTTGGGAATGCACCGGACCATGGTGGACTCAGTGTTTCCACACATAAGTTTATGTATCATGTGATGCACTCAGCCAAACTGTTAATGTCCTCTCCATGTTGGCTGCAGACGACATCCCAGTTTTTGATGTCAAAACAGTCCCTCACCTGCTCACATGCCCTCTCCGTCCACTTGATCACATTTCTCTTTTGTGATGGCTGTTTTTTCACCACAGGGATGTAGTGTGGCAGAAGATGAACAATGTTTTGATCAGAATGGCCAAGAGTGGGCAGAGTGGTGGCTATGTATGCTTCCTTGACATTACCATACAGCAAGTCCAAAGTTTTACTGTCCCTTGTGTGGCACTTCGTATACTGAATGAAGGTGGGCGGTATGGCAGAAAGAGTGGCATGATTAAAGTCAACAGAGATCAGGAGAAGGGCTTGTGAGTGCTTGTCTGTTAGACCCAAACCAGCCGTTGGGTCTGCAACAGTCAGGGGAAGACTCATAAAGAATAGCATACATACACAGCTTGTGTAAGTTATTAGGTTTAAAAACACCCCATATGTTAATGTTGATGATCTGTTAAATTCATATACATCATGGACACCATTGCTCCTGTCAAGGTTAGAATGGTTCAAAGTAATCAACAGGCCCCATGGGAAATTAAGACTCAGTCCGGGAACAAAAAAGGGAGTGCTCCTGTGCCGAACGGAAATGGCGCAAAACCAAAGCTCCAAACTCATCATGAGATTTACAAAGAAAAACTAAATGTGTTTAACTAGACTTTGCGTAGAACATGGGAAAACTATGTTTCTGAAATGATCACAAAATGTAGTAACAACTCTTGTGTCCTGTTTGCTAAAGTAAACAGACTAACAAACCCTCCAATTTCACTTCCAATAGAACTCATTTCTTCTTCAAAGTGCAATGAGTTAGGAATATTCTTTCATGATATAGTTCAATGCAATAAACATGCAATAATTCCTGGAAAACAAATAGCTACTCTGCAGCTAACTATTTCACTAGTGCTGGCACATTTCACACCTGTCCCTAACAAAACAGTTGAAAACATTATCCACAGTCTGAGTCCATCATGTTGCTTTTCTAATATCTGTGCTGAACGCTTACCTAGTTAACATCTCACTTCAGAATGGAACATTCCCAAAGGCCTTAAAAACTGTTGCCTTTAAGCCCCTTTTAAAGAAGAGTAGTCCTGATGCCACAGTACTGAACAATTATCGGCCCATATCAAACCTGCCATTTTTGGGCAACAGCTTAGTGACTTTCTTTTGTTTACCAATGTGTTTGATACTTTCCAATCAGGCTTTAGGCTCCACCACAGCACGGAAACAGTGCTGATCAAGGTGGCAAAGGATTTCCCCCTGAACACAGACGCAGCAAAAGTCTCAGTCTTGGTTCTGCTGGACCTGAGCGCTGCCTTTGACACAGTTGACCAAACTATTTTAATACAGAGGTTAGAAAACTGGATAGGAACATCCAGTTCTGCTCTTAACTGGTTCATGTCCTGTCTCGATCACAGGACATACTTTATTGAAATGGGTAACTGTGTCTCTGACCAAATGGCTATTATTTGTGAGGTTCCTCAGGGCTCGATTTTGGGAACGTGTATATGCTGCCACTTGGACAGCTACTACGCAGCTTCAATGTGTCCTACCACAACTATCCATTGCTTTTGGTCTCCCCTAGAGGGGGAGTTTTCCTTGCCCTTATGTGGGCTCTGTACCGCGGATGTCGTTGTGGCTTGTGCAGCCCTTTGAGACACTTGTAATTAAGGGTTATATAAATAAACATTGATTGATTGATGCAAGACAATTTTCTTAAGCTAAACTCAGACAAAACCATAATCATTGTCTTTGGCCCACAGAAGCAAAGAAAAACTATTATTAATCATTTTGAGACCCTCTCCCTGAAACCTAATAAACAGGCTAGAAATCTAGGGGTAATCATGGATTCAGACTTGAATTTTAACAACCACATCAAATTAAAAACATCAGCATTTCAGCTGTGATACCGCCTTCTATACGCACTCACACGCAGGAGCAGCGTCAGCTACAGTTATAACAATTACATGTGAAAACTCCCTGGGGATGTAACAAGGTCTAACGCCGACCGCCAGTAGCTCAATGTCGCTGCTACACAGTTGTTCTTTAACAGTCATGTGGTTTGAGCAACAACATTAGTTATTCACAAACACCATCATGTGTCCGATATATGTTCATTAAGCCAGGACATGATGCAGCTTCCTTTATATTCCTGCCGCAAACTTGTCAGCGCCGACAGTGTCTGAGAGAGAGCAAACGCTTCCCATGACAACCTAAGGAAAACACATTTTAAAACTCTGCTTTCTCTCCCGACGCATAACGCCAGTCCTGCAGCCTCGTCTTTCCTCCATATCGCCACTGGAATCTTTGATTTTGCCATGTGGACTAAGGTGTGGGAGATAGCTCGCAATTGGTCTTTAATGTAAGCAATTGAGCCATGGCTAAAAAGGCTCTCCATCCATCCATCCCTCCATTTTCTACCGCTTGTCCCTTTTGGGTTGTGGGTGGTGCTGGAGCCTATCTCAGCTGCAATTGAGCGGAAGGCAGTGTACACCCTGGACAAGTTGCCACCTCATCACAGGGCCAACACAGATAGACAGACAACATCCCTTTATTTAAACTGTCCACCATGGGTGCCCGAGCTTTCAGCCGCTCTGCCCCACATCTTTGGAACTCTTTACCACCAGACCTTCGCAACTTAGATTCAATATCCCTCTTCAAATCAAGACTCAAAACACACCTATTCCTGACTGCTTATTCATTGTAATCATCTTTTCTTTTCTCTCTGTTGTTGTTGTTGTTTTTCTTATCCAATTTGATTTTATTGTTGTGATTTTGTACGGTGTCCTTGAGTGCCCAGAAAGGCGCCTTATAAATAAAATTAATTATTATTATTATTAACATTCACTCTCATGTTCACACACTAGGGCCAATTTAGTGTTGCCAATGAACCTATCCCCAGGTGCATGTTTTTTGGAGGTGGTAGGAAGCCGGAGTACCCAGAGGGAACCCACACAGTCACAGGGAGAACATGCAAACTCCACACAGAAAGACCGTGAGGCCGGGGATCGAACCCAAGACCTTCGTATTGTGAGGCACATGTACTAACCCCTAAAAATAGCGCAAAAGTCACAAAAGTGCCACCCTTCATTGCGCAGTACCGAAGGAGTTTAAACAAAGAAGTAAAGACAAAATAATACAAGAGGGTAACACTAAAAAACACGAAGGAGAATATCAAGGAGCACAGAGGTACTGCAAGTATGTGATATACTTCAAACATTTTTTTTTTGTTCTCAGTGGGAGTGAGGTGGCAGAGCAAATTGACATCCTGACATACACGTTTGATCATCCACCTAATTTCCTGTCCTGGATTCAACAGACAATTTGAACTTCTGTGGTCGCGTTCCCACCAGCACAAAAAGCCCTGAAGAAGGACATTTTTATCTTTGGTCCAGTTTCACAATGATCAGCCACGGTCTGAATTATAGTACTTTCTCGGTCACGCACAATCTCACCACGCTCTGTTGTCCGAGAAGAATAGTGATTAGACTGTAATAACCACTTTTAATTAATCGTGGAAATAGCCATGCTGGTCAGTTCTGTGTTGCGGATAATGTATGCATTGAAGGAGAACTACACTTCACAGACGCAATCAGCTTTGCGTGTGCTATCAAGTTTGCGCATGGTTTAGTACATGCAAACCTTTAGTAAATCAGGCCCTAAGTGATGTTTTATTATGTTAGCTGGCTCTCATGAAGTCTGCAGCGAGTAATTATCAGTGATGTTGTTGAAGGAAAAAGCGAACATTGGGATGCGTTTGTGAAATTAATGCGCCGCCCAACGCTTAAAAATAGCAAAATATATAAATATTACATGTTTTTATGAATGTGCCTGTTACTGCGTTACTTATATGCTTACAGAGTGTACATTCAACCTTGATGGAAGTGTTTGATCTTTTTGACGGCGTGGCACAGTTGGGAGAGTGGCCGTGCTAGCAACCTCAGGGTTCCCGGTTTGATCCCCACCTTCTACCAACCTAGTCATGTCCGTTGTGTCCTTGAGCAAGACACTTCACCATTGCTCCTGATGGGTCGTGGTTAGCGCCTTGCATGGCAGCTCCCGCCATCAGTGTGTGAATGTGTGTGTGATTGGGTGAATGTGGAAATAGTTTCAAAGCGCTTTGAGTACCTTGAAGGTAGAAAAGCGCTATACAAGTATAACCCATCTACCATTTTAAGAGCTTTATAGGCAGTATAGAGTGATTGCTATAGGTTGAATTGTAAAGGGGACTTTTGCTTGCATTTATTTCCTGGTTAGAATACATACAAAAAAGAAAATCATATGTATTAGCATATGGGGCGGTATAGCTCGGTTGGTAGAGTGACCGTGCCAGCAACTTGAGGGTTCCAGGTTTGATCCCTGCTTCTGCCATCCTAGTCACTGTCGTTGTGTCCTTGGGCAAGACACTTTACCCACCTGCACCCAGTGCCACCCACACTGGTTTAAATGTAACTTAGATATTGGGTTTCACAATGTAAAGCGCTTTGAGTCACTAGAGAAAAACGCTATATAAATATAATTCACTTCACAATTCACTTCAGTAGTCTTACATAAGGATTGTGATAGGCAACATTCCAAAAAGTGCAGTTCCTCTTGGATGTTTCCTGTAATAGATGGATGAACAAATAGTTTGATATCATCTTAATTTGGTCCAAAAGTACAACAAAAACTCAAACAAGTGAGATGAAAGGAAGTCTGGTCCTATTTGTTAATAAACATATTATATACAGCCTGCTCAGTGGCCTTGTGGTTAGAGTGTCCGCCCTGAGATTGGTAGGTCATACCTAAGACTATAAATAGGGGATCCATTACCTCCCTGCCTGGCACTTAGCATCAAGGGTTGGAATTGGTGGTTAAATCCCGAAAGGGACAAGCGGTAGAAAATGGATGGATGATTCCTGAGCGAGGCCCCCGCTGCTGCTCACTACTCCCCTCACCTCCCAGGGAGTGGAACAAGGGGATGGGTCAAATGCAGTGGGTAATTTCACCACACCTAGTGTGTGTGCGACTATCAGTGGTACTTTGACTTTAAACTTTAATATGCAGACAGCATTGCAGCTCAATTTATAAATTATCACATAAAAGACAGAGGCCAAATTAAGGCTATCTTTAAAAATAAGATTGTAACTGATACTTATGTATGGATGAGAGAAGAACCAGGCTAATGAATTGAATAAATGAATTGCAGAGCAGAGGGAGTGGACAGAAGATTGGCAGAATAAAGGCATCTTAACAGTTTGTATTAGCATGAGAAGACAAACAACTGACATTCTTTGAAGGATCATACTTTCGCATCATCTACAGAAGTGAGATTGAAATGCTAATGATCGTGTTTTGCTGATTCTCCAGTCGCTCTTGGCACGGTAAATGCTTTTAAAAGTATGACGAATGATTTGCAGACTGTTCAGCTGAGTGGTAGAGATCAAAACCGTCATTTGGTGCAAAGCATCTGCAGTTTTTCAAAATAAAAAGACACTTTGTTGTGTGTGACAGCCACACTTTGCATGACACCAAGGGCCAGTTATTTCCTCCTGCCTACAGTCTAATGTAACTTTTTAAAATTACATTTGAACAGACATTATTAAGGATTCTCTTTCACTTTCAGAAATATATCGTACTGTACAATGAGTTGTGTACTTTCATTCCTTAAAAAGCATGGTATTTCAAGAAAAACAATGGAAAATAAATACTGTATTGATGTTTAATCGTTATATAAAGTTTTACAGTTTTATACAGATTCAAAATTAAACACTGTATGCCAGCAACAGCACAAGTCTCAGTCAAATTATTGCACAATATTAGTCAAAGTCATCATTATTGTCAATTGTTCAACGTGCACTGGACGTGCAGGAAAATCAACAAAACATTAATCTCTGAATCACGGTGTGAGCTACCTGGAAAAAAATCAAATATAAATACAAATTCAGATAATGGATAATGTACGAAATGTGGATTTCACAAGAATATGACTTGTCTAGGGTGTACCCTGCCTTTTAACTTTTGTAAATGGACAGCCACCGCATGCAACGTTCCCTCTAATATGTCATGTGTCTGAGCAAATGCAAAAACTCCCCGAACATTCAGTGGAGCACATATGAGCAACATCAGGCATATACACTGTGGCCATGTCCCAAACTGGACTTAATAACACAATAAATGTTTCATTATAATAGTTAAATGACACCAGTCATTTTTATGAGAATATTTTGTAAAATAATGTAAGTTAATTAGCCCACATACAATGTATATAACAAAAACAAGGTTTTTCATGAGCTATGTTTTAGTATTGTATGTCTGGGTGGGGGTCCTAGTTTGGAAATATTGTGTACCCCTTGAAGAGATCACATTAAGTTCCCCTTAAAACATTCACATGTTGCACAATGAGATGTAAGCATGGGATAAAGTGTACATTCTTAAAACTTTCTGTCAGTGAATTATATATTTTTATTAGCAGTCATTTAGTGTAGTAACAACATTTCATGATTAATATCCATTAATTAACTTTCTTAATGAATGACAGTAGAATAAGCAAACATCTGATTGAGGAGTCATTGTGTAACGACCTTGAATTTGCGCTTTATGTGTGGTGTTAGAGTCGTCCGACTTTTTGTGTGGCCATAAACACATCATTGGCTAAGTGCCATGAGTACTATGTTGAGAGAGAGCCTGCGGGTGCTGTTGATATGACAGATGACAAAGAGTTGGTTTAAGCCTGAGCAGTTTTACTACTTATAAGTTTTTTACCAATGTTTTTCCTTTGTGGTTACGGCCGAATATAAACAGTTTTGTTAAATAAAGTGATGGATGGAATTCCTATCCTCTTAAAAGCGTCTCGACAGACCATACAATAATTCAACAGTGTTGACAAACATTGTTTTATCTGTTAGGGGCCGCTTGTTGTCACCTGTCACTCAGAGTTGCATTGCAAAATCCTACAGAACTAGTAGGTATGTGTTTATTTCGTATAGACTTCAGATTGGATTTTATTCTGCGCGGCATAAATTTGCTGTGCGCAGAAGATCCATGAGCAGTGTGCAATTGCGTAGGCGCGTACCTTAGAGGGAACATTGACCGCATGTAAGCCACTTATCATCTGTGAAGACCAAGGCCAGCTAACGTCGTACAAACTACCAATTTGTACAAAGAACAGATCAGCGCTGTCATCCGAATTAAAAGGTACATTAGCTGGTTTTTTTAAACAACTGGTTAAACTGAGAAAGAGGAAACCCAGATGTAAATGGTGCATTATGTAAAGTGGTTTATGGATTTGTTTAATACATTACTTAATAATTTACTGTGCGTATGCACCTTGTTTGCTGTATATTATTGCAAAGACTTTCAAAATTTTTGAGCACATCAATGACTTGCAGTTCAGTAAAACATTTAGAAAAACGTTCCTGTATGACATTCTGACTACCAAATTGCATTTGCATCCAAATATTGGTGTATTTTCTTAAGCACATTTTATTCATGGAAGCAAATAATAACCTGAAAGTAATCATGATTAATCACAGTTCAAGAGTGTTATTAATCTGATAAAAAAAAAAAATCACTTGACAGCCCTAATAAATACATGAATGAAATAGACCATAATCAAGTTGACACATGATGGTTACTATCAATCAATCAATCAAAGTGTATTTACTGTATATAGCCCTTTATCACAAGTGTCTCAAAGGGCTGCACACTCAGATCCCACATCAGGGCAAGAAAAAACTCAACCCATTGGGCGTGATGAGAAACCTTGGAAGGGGGCGCAGATGTGGGGACCCCTGCCGGGCGACCTGTGCAATGGATGCCGAGTGGATATGGTTAATAATGTGAGAATCCAGTCCATAGTGCATGTAGACACGTCGCGGCGCAGAGACGTCACAGACTGATACATAAGGAGTGGTCCCCCCGAGTACCGACTTCATGGAAAGGCAATTTACGCTGACAATTAGATGCAACTTGAACAGCAAGGCATGATGGGAAGCCGGAAGCACGGGTTAGCACTGTTTACATGTTCGTTCAAGTGTAGTAGTTTAAAATCAATCACTTAAATATATTTTTGGACGCCCATGAGCTTACTCGGAAAGGAGTGGCGGGGTACTGGTATAAGGCCCGGGCGACGGTTTGTAGACCCCTGTTTTAAACAGTGGCATACCATTGCATTTACAAACGGTTGTAGTTTATTATGTCTTTGTGTCTTCCAACTCTAAACACTAATTGTGAAGCTCTTGGAGACTAAGAATGTGAGCTTCAAGTTTAAATGTCATTGTCAAGAATGTGATTGTACATTTGACATGCTTGGGTTTCAGGGGTCTATGTTGATGCTCTGTCTTTAGTTGCCAAGTTGAATCCTCACTGTCAACGTCATCACAAGTTGCAGGATTCTAGACTTTTTGTCCTTTTTGGTGATTTATTTGAGAACAAGACTCCCTGAAGTGATAGTGTGAATTGATATATGTATTTCACGCAGCCTAATTACTTGGACTAGTGGGTGGCAAGTGATGATGAGACATACTGTACTGTGGCTGCCAAATTATATAAATAAGTGATGTGTTTATTATAATTTGAAATAAAAGACACTGTATACAAATAAGCAATACTTAACTGCCATGATTTAATGGTTTTAGTTAATTGCAGATGCAAGATGTGCAGTACCTGATTCAGTCGCAGTCCACCTCATGCATCAACGATTGTAGTCAGTCATTGTCGTATCAGTTTATTTAATTACATTTTTTTTAGGGCTGTCAAAAATAACCGGTTAACAGATAATAATTCCATTACTCATGGATATACGCAGATTGATCGCACAATTTTATTTTGACCGTATAGATCAGGTCAATGCATACACTGCATTGACCTGATTCTACACGTGGAAGACATCTGTTGGGGCGGTATAGATCAGTTGGTAGAGCGGCCGTACCAGCAACTTGAGGGTTGCAGGTTTGATCCCCGCTTCCGCCATCCTAGTCACTGCTGTTGTGTCCTTGGGCAAGACACTTTACCCACCTGCTCCCAGTGCCACCCACACTGGTTTAAATGTAACTTAGATATTGGGTTTCACAATGTAAAGCGCTTTGAGTCACTTGAGAAAAAGCGCTATATAAATGTAATTCACTTCACTTCACTTCACATTGCAAAGATGAGTGAGTAGACTTCAAATGATGTGCTGTCAAATTTCTCTCCCAAAGTTAAAGTCCCAACGATCGTCACACACACACTGGCTGTGGTGGAATTATCCTCTGCATTTGACCCATCCCCATGTTCACCCCCTGGGAGGTGAGGGGAGCAGTGAGCGTGTGCCGCGCTCGGGAATCATTTGGTGATTTAACCCCCAATTCCAACCCTTGATGCTGAATGCCAAGCAGGGAGGCATTGGGTCCCATTTTTGTAGTCTTTGGTATGACTCGGTCGGGGTTTGAAATCACGACCTTCCAGTACCAGGGCGGACACTCTAACCACAAGGCCACTGAGCACCCAGACAAGACTTTAGATACAATTGTTACCAAGCTTTGAGCAAATAATTAAAATACAACATTTAAAAATGTTCCTGGATTACATTGTGACAATAAAATTGTATTTGTGTCCAAATACTACTGTCTTTTTTTTAAGTTAATTCAAATTATGAAATATACTAATAACTTGTGATTAAACATGATTAAGCCAAATTCAAAAGTGTGAATAATCTGAGTAAAAAGTTTTATCATTATCATTATCATTTAACAGTACTAATTTTATTGTATTATATTCTAGCATATTGCCTTGAATATTACAGAACCCAGAATATAAGATTTTTTTTTTAAAGACTCGTTTAAAAAAAAAATGTTTATATTTTTTAAACAATGTTTTAATATCAGTTAAATAACATATCATTTATTGGCTGCTTGGCATGCATCTGCTTAGTCTGCTTTGTTGATCACCATTCTATTAAAATTAGCACCACAACTCTGCCTTTGTTGTTTGCTAAAGCTGCTCAGCACCGAAAATGATGAAACAATTGCAATTGGACTAAATAAAACATACGCAGTAAGTAAGAAAATTCATGGGCAGCTTTTCTGACGCAAGGAATGACACAACTCAAATATTCCGAAACGAAATGCAAAGTGCTCCGTTGGATACCTTGGTAATCTTTTATAAATTATGTTGTTTTAAACAGCTTATTTTTCATGAAAAGCTTCTAAAATGTACTTTTAAAGAGCAATGCTGCCCTGAGTCACTCACCAGTTTTAGTACCAGTGAAGCACTGCGCCTCGAACGCTACACGTACAAAACACATTTTTATCTCTTCTCTTTCCAGAGCGTGTGTCATCGTGCAACATGGACATCGCGTGCATTGGCAGCCTGTTAATTTGCATTTATTAATAAACTTGCAAACCCCGATTAAAAGACAGCCGATCTTTTTTGCTAGGTAAAAAGGCCATCGTCATGGTTCACATGATGGGTTTTTTATTTAGTTTATATTCCCTAGTTCCTGTTTTGTGCCTTTTGTTATCTCTTGATGCTCTTTAATGCTAGGGTTGTTCCATTGGTACTGGGAAGTCGGAATTTCCGAGTTCTTAGTCGGAATTTCCACTGGAACGCCCCTCGAGATCGTATTTCCACTCTCACCACTCTGAGTTTGTTTCAAAGATGGCTGCACTAAACAATGATATCCCCTTCTGTATTATCCATTATTGACACTTGGCACTTGGTGGAGGCGGTCACATTTTTCCTCCCTCTCCATCTCTCCCTGCTTGCTCTCTTGTTTTGTCCTGTCTGCACTTTTTAGGAGCCTCTTTCTCTGCGCTGTCCTCTGAAATCTAAACACCAGACATGGAATTGATTAACTGGACTCTCAACTCAATCGACAAAGTCTTCTCGACGAGGAAAAGAGGTTCTAGGGAGCCTGGCTGCCCTGACGGAACTATTGCTGTGGGGTACGTGAGAGACTCCTGGGAGAAATGGAGAATCATGTGTCTCTCAGTGCTGACCGTCGAAGACGTGGAAGACATCTACCTATTTGGAACCGTGATGGCAGGGCATCTGCTGGCAGCCAAGGACAAGTCATTTCATCAGAAAGAAAGAAATAGAAGAGATGGATGAAGGAGGTTATGGAAATTAGGAAGCGAGGGGCCAAAGCCATCAACAGGGATAAGGGGACATGCATCCGTCCGCACATCTGGGATGCCAGCCAGGGCTGGGAACAGATACCGTATGGTCAGTTCTGGGAACTTTATTTAGCACTTAATCTACTCTTAAAATGTTGGTTACTGTACTCTTATAGAAAATTGCTTGAATATTGAAATTGTGAGTAGAGAGTGTTTCCTCTTGTTAATTCAACCTAAAGTGTTGGTTGCACTTTATTCAAGTAAGATGTGAATGCATTGGCCATTACTTGTTGTTTACTTGCTTGTTTGTGTTCATATTTCATTCATACCTAATTCCCTTACAAGATATAACAGGAATATAGGAAACTTCACCTGCAGTTTCCAGTATCCAGTATTTATTTTACACACACTACTTGGGGCAGCACAGTGACAGAGGGGTTAGTGCATCTGCCTCACAATACGAAGGTCCTGAGTAGTCCTGAGTTCAATCCCGGGCTCGGGATCTTTCTGTGTGGAGTTTGCATGTCCTCCTAGTGACTGCGTGGGTTGCCTCCGGGCACTCCGGCTTCCCTTCCACCTCCAAAGACATGCACCTGGGGATAGGTTGATTGGCAACACTAAATCGGCCCTAGTGTGTGAATGTGAGTGTGAATGTTGTCTGTCTATCAGTGTTGGCCCTGCGATGAGGTGGCAACTTGTCCAGGGTGTCCGATTGTAGCTGAGATAGGCTCCAGCGCCCCCCACGACACCGAAGGGAATAAGCGGTAGAAATTGGATGGATGGATGGATGGACACACTACTTGATTTACTATTATGTTGGATCCACTGTGGACTGGACGTTCGCTGATATGTTGGATCCACTATGGACTGGACCTTCACAATATTATGGCAGAACCACTCGACATCCATTGCTTTCGGTCTCCCCTAGTGGGGGGGGGGGGGTTACACACATATGCGGTCCTCTCCAAAGTTTCTCATAGTCATTCACATCGACGTCCCACTGGGGTGAGTTTTTCCTTGCCCTTATGTGGGCTCTGTACCGAGGATGTCGTTGTGGCTTGTGCAGCCCTTTGAGACACTTGTGATTTAGGGCTATATAAATAAACATTGATTGATTAAATGATTGATTTTTTTATTTTTTATTAAAAAGTTACTGAATCAATTTGAACTTACTAAATTGTTTCAGATCGTGTCATTCTAAAAAAATGTATTTGTCTCCGAGTCGTCACTCGGGAGTCGCAACTCGCAAGGTTCTGTCCGTGCATCCTCTGTGTGTAAGCCAACATTCCCACTCCACCCACATAGACAAACATTGTGGATGGCTGACAAAAGAGTTCTCCGTTCATTTAATTCTACTATTGAATAAACCAACTGAGAGTGGTGCACAGAGTGAACCCTTTGTCTTCCTGTTTAGACGTGAGCGAAGAAGAAAAGTTATCAAGTTCATTTTCATTGTTCGATTAACAGCCATTGCATAGTGAGGTCAATACAGTATTCTTCCAGCTACTAAACCAACTTTTTGTGGGCTTTAACAAACTCATCGAATGTGCTTGCATATGTCGACTGAATTGGGTTAAAATGGATACATTGTATCATATATTATATGCATTGTATAGTCATCTAGCTATTTTCAGTTCACATATTTGTCATGTCTGTGTAATCATGTTTTGTTTTAGTCATGTTTTGTTTTGTTTAGTTATTGGACTCTTTAGTTTCTGGCTTTTCACTTCCTTGTCTTGTTTCCATGGTTACCCATTAGTTTCACCTGTTCCACGTTTGGACTCATTGTGCACTCTTGTTTGTCACCATAGCGACCCATTAGTTTTCACCTGTCACGTCACGCACCTGTTTCACGTTTTGAGTCACGCACCTGTTTTCGTTAATCATGTCTGTAGTATTTAAGTTCATTGTTTTCAGTTTGTCTTTCTGGCGACATCCCACATTTATGCTCTGCGCATTCCTGACACTTGTTTTCATGTCCATCTTTCATGCTGCTACTTTAGTCCAAGCCAAGTAAGTTTTTGTTTATTAATGCTATAGTCTTTTGGTTTCATAGTTTGTTCTCCGCCACTGTGCGCGCTTTTCGTTTGTACTTTTTTTTGATAGTAATAAACAATCATGTACTTACATTCCCGTCTCACCTGAGCTAACTTTCCGTTGCCTTCTGGAAAAACTAAACCCAAGGACCAAGTCTTGACAGTACTTATATAACACCTAATCGCAACAACACAGTTATTCAATTTTGTGGTTAAGAAAGTTCAGAAATGCCCCATTAAAAAGCACTGGGAACCCTGCTTCCCTTTGTAAACCAAGATCATAAACACACATAATTCATAAAAATGTTTCTGTAAATATAAAACATGGTAATCATATACAGTTGGGGTTTGTCTGTTGATAAATCTATGATATCCGTTTGTGTTGTAACATCATTAGAGTGTATTTGCCTGTATGCTGAAGGAGAATGCAGACTGAGCTTTAGACTACAGGCTCAACGCGATGCGCTCTATAATCTCTTTAGCTGCTTTAAAGCCATTGACACACAAGATACCGGGCCAAGAATTCTTGATTCCAGAGAAAAAAAAAATATCTCTGCTATATTAACTCTGGGCGAGAGGAAGTATTACATGAATTTACCTTCACTTTGGATTTAAATATAGAATGCAACAAGAACACTATTGATAAGTGTTCTTGTTATTCAAAAGAAGAAACAAAATAACTGAGTGAAATATTTCTGTCAAAAACAAAACAATGTATGAATCATTAACCAAGAAGAAATTATCTTAAAAATGTATGAATATTTGTTTATACCAGTGGTTCTCAAAGTTTTTCGACCAAAAACGTGTCTCTCCAAGTACCACCAAAATGACTAACATTAAAATACAGTAGCGTTGTAGGCCTAAGTAATTATTAATAATAAGGCAGAGGTTGTATTTAACAGGTATGTTTAATATATTTTGGGTACTGTATCAGTACATAAAGTTTGAACCGTAACACTGTGTTCAAATATAAGAAGAAAAAACCACTGTAATTTAATCAAGTGATTCTTTGACGTACCTTTAGATCAGGGGTCGGCAACCCAAAATCTTGAAAGAGCCAAAAATATTTTAAAAAAATCTGTCTGGAGCCGCAAAAAATTAAAAGCCATATTACATACAGATAGTGTGTCATGAGATATACATTGAATTAAGAGGACTTAAATGAAACTAAATTACCTCAAATATAGCTACAAATGAGGCATTATGATGCAATATGTACATATAGCTAGCCTAAATAGCATGTTAGCATCGATTAGCTTGCAGTCATGCAGTGACCAAATATGTCTGATTAGCACTCCAACAAGTCAATAACATCAACAAAACTCACCTTTCATGCACAACCTTAAAAGTTTGGTGGACAAAATGAGACAGAAAAAGAAGTGGCATAAAACACGTCCTAGAAAGTTATACATGTAAACAAACTACGGTGAGTTCAAGGACCGCCAAAATTAGTAGGACAAAACGGCGCTCGCCAAATACTCGAATCAGTGAAGCATGTTTAATATAAACAGTGTGCTTTATAACAATTAGGGAGGTGTCATGTTTGTCCTCCTACAGAAACCATATTAAAACAATAAATAGATTGTTTTCCCCTCATCTTTTTCCATTTTTCATACATTTCTGAAAAAGCTCCAGAGAGCCACTAGGGCGGCGCTAAAGAGCCGCATGCGGCTCTAGAGCCACGGGTTGCCGACCCCTGCTTTCGATGATACCAGTAGTACTACATGTACCACAGTTTGAGAGTCAATGGTTTATACTAAAAACAGAATTATACATTTGACTAAAATATTTATTAATTAGATTGGAATGGTGATATGGAATAATCTACTCTATGACATCATGTTTAGTGAGAAACAGCACAACTGCGTATCAGATACTGGAGCTTCAGCAGGAAAAAGGGTTGTTGTGTAATTTAGTTTTAGTTCAGCAGCAAACCAAGTTTTTATAAGGACTGTTTATTAGCTCACCCTAATTCAGTTGACTCAGCAGCTCTGATGTCAATTGCAGGTGCAACTGTTGCTGTATAATGACAGAAACTTGACTCAATTTCTAGTTCGTTGGCATGATATTGTGGATTTCAATGAAAATCACTATGTATTCTGCAGTTTAGGGTAGAAACGTGGATGCTTTAGTGTCTTAAATCGTGCAGATGGAAGTATCAGGTTTTAACTCTTCAAAAAAATCTAGATAAAAAAAAGAAAATTCCACGTAAATCCGGTCTTGGAGTCTAAAAGGCAACGCCGTTTGACAGAAAGTATGTAGAAATCTTCCGGATTACGTTTCAGCTTCAGATGTTTCATCTTATTGCTGGGGGCTGATGTGTCTTAAACTCAAATATTATCTTTCTTTGGAGCAGCCTAAAACCAAATGTAAGTATGAATTACTGTATGAAGGGTATAAAGCATTGTATACTTATTGTCATGATCTCTCATGACAATTATTTTTAGTTTCTGGAATATTGTTTTATTTCCTGTCCAACGGTCTAATTGTTCCTGTTTGCTTCTTTTTTGCCACTACTTATCTTGTCTGAGTGTTGGCTATCTCACCTGGAAATCAGGACACACCTGTTCCTGGTTGCCAATTGGAATGCTTTATATTCCAGCCCCGTCCTCTGGATCAATTGTGATTTGTGCTCCCTATGCTTCTTGTGGCCGGTTAGTTTTTTTGTGCACTTCCCCTCTGCAGTATTTTTTGTTATTAAATACATTTTGCCTGCACTTCACCTGCCGTCTCTCCATCCTGGGGTCCAGGCCAATGTTCCCTCTAATTTGTCCTGTGTGCAAAAACTCCCCAAACATTCAGTGGAGCACATGTGAGCCACATCAGATGCGCATACTGTAACCATAACAGCAGAAAACCTGACATCATAATGTCTTATTACTATAATCAAATGACAGCTGTCTTTTCCTTGAGATTTGCTTTACAATATAAGTGATTTGGCCCTCTTACAATGAAAATAATAAAAAACATCTTATTTTTCAAGAGCTGTGTACTACTTTTGTATGTCTGGATGGGGATCCTGGTTTGGAAATAGTTTGTACCCCTTTCAGAGATCAGAGATCACATGTAGTTCCCCTTAAAACATTCACATGTTGCACAATGAGATGTAAGCATGGGATAAAGTGTACATTCCTGTAACATTCTGTCGATGAAATATATAACGTTTTTATTAGCATTTCTATAATCTGTTTAGTAACCGCATTTCATGATTAATATTCATAAAATGGATAATCTGCCATGTCTGGGATCATGTTCTGTTTGGTTTTTGGACTCTTTTTACTTCCTGCTTTTTCACTCCCTTGTCTTGTTTCCATGGTTACCCATTAGTTTCACCTGTTCCACGTTTGGACTCACACACCTGTCACCAATCATGTCACTGTTATTTAAATCCTGTCTTTTTCTGTTGGTCGGCCTGGCGACATTAACTCTGTTTGACTTCTGCTACCCATGTTACCCATGCTACCATAGTTCCATGCCAAGTGAGTTTTGTCTATTTTCATGTCACAGTAAGTGTTTTTTTGTTTCTTGCCCATAGTTTGCCTAAGAGCTAGTTTTTGTTTCATTAGTCAAGTTTGTTCTCCTTTGTGCGCGCCTTTTGTTTGTACCCTTTTGTTTGTACTTTGTAGTTTATAGTAATAATTAAACCATGTCTTTACCTGCACGCCACGTCCGCTCCAATTCTTGCATCTTGGGAAAACAAAACCCTCACAGTCCACGTTATGACATAATCCTATAAATTGTGGAGTTGTCCAACTTTTTTGTGTGGCCATAAAGCAACGTGCCATGATGGTGCAAGTGAGAGCGAGCCACAGCTGTTAATATGACAACATACAAAGAGTTGCTTTTAGCCTGGTTTGTACGGCAGACAATGACCAGCTTTGCTACGTAGTAGTTTTTTAAAAATGTTTTTGGTGTGGTTACGGCCGACAATAAACAGCTTCGCTCAATAAAGTGATCGATGATCGTTACAATAATTGAACAGTGCTGACAAACATTGTTTTATCTGTGGTGGCCGCTTGTTGCCACTTGTCACTCACAGAGTTGCTTTGCAAAATCCTACAGAATAAATTGTTGTGTGTTTATTTTGTTTAGAGTTTAGAATGGATTAGATTTGCTGTGTGCAGAGGATGTGTGAGCAGTGCGCAATTGCGCAAGCACTCACCTTAGAATAACCAGACGCGGCTGCAGAAAAATATTTTAAGCAGGGCAATTAAACTTTTTAAGGGTTGTCCCTGCTAAAAATGTATTCCTGCTGCGGGGATGCGCACACTTGTCAAAGCTGCAATGCTGGGGCTTTGTCTGTCCATAACGGATTACTACACGTAAGACAAACACTTTATATTCGTGGTTATCGTAAATATATGTGCTTGAAATGATCTAAGCTCTTATCGTTCCTGGTAAATTAAAGCCTTGGCCATTTCTATGCTATTAGTCATACAGGACTGTTCCGGCTGGGAACATCTCTGCGCTGCTGACCCGTCTCCGCTCGGGATGGTGTCCTGCTGGCCCCACTATGGACTGGACTCTTACGATTATGTTGGATCCACTATGGACTGGACTCTCACAATATTATGTCAGACCCACTCGACATCCATTGCATTCGGTCTCCCCTAGAGGGGGGGGGGGGTTACCCACATATGCGGTCCTCTCCAAGGTTTCTCATAGTCATTCACATCGACGTCCCACTGGGGTGAGTTTTTCCTTGCCCTTATGTGGGCTTTGTACCGAGGATGTCGTTGTGGCTTGTGCAGCCCTCTGAGACACTTGTGATTTAGGGCTATATAAATAAACATTGATTGATTGATTGATAGATCCGATGTTGATGTGCTAAAACCTCTTTCTTTTTTATAAGCTACATACACTATTAACTGCTCATTGTTTCGATGTATTCATTATATCAATGTATTATTGGTTGCTAAAAAGGGATTTAAACCAAGACTTTGATACTGACACATCTCATCTGTGCTGAGATGCAGAGATGAGATGTGTCAGTATATAAATCTTATTTTGAATCACTAAGATGTTGTTTGGGGTTTATTTCAGCTTTATAAGCGGTACAGTGTGTACTTTACTATTATATATGTAACTACAGTATCTCATGGGTATAAAGGGTACTTCAACACGTGAACAGTAGAGCACATACTTTATTATCATACGTTTGTGCATGTAACGCTCTTAAATGAATACATCCAAACATTTGCCTAAGATTTATTATGTGCATGAACAAAGAGCAGTTCGTAGCTTCTAAACAAGAAATATGTTTTAGCATATTAACATCGGATCAATAACATTCCTTTACAATCTCATTAATACCATTGAAATGACCGCTGTCATTTATTGGACATGATGAAGGCTTAAATAATTCCAAACACATATCCTTATGCTAACCACAAATATAACTGTTTGGTAATCATTTGTGGTCCTTCGTAACTAACCCCCAATCTTCTTTCAATGTACGCCATTAAAGAGTTGTGATTGGATATATTCTGAACTTGTCCCACCCATTGACAGGACGGAATTAAACATGAGTGGAATTTGTTTCTGTAAACATTTGTCTCCTATTTATACAAACCCAGTTTCCATATGAGTTGGGAAATTGTGTTAGATGTAAATATAAACGGAATCATTTTCAACCCATAGTCAGTTGAATATGCTACAAAGACAACATATTTGATGTTCAAACTGATAAACATTTTTTTTTGCAAATAATCATTAACTTTAGAACTTGATGCCAGCAACACGTGACAAAGAAGTTGGGAAAGGTGGCAATAAATACTGATAAAGTTGAGGAATGCTCATCAAACACTTATTTGGAACATCCCACAGGTGAACAGGCAAATTGAGAACAGGTGGGTGCCATGATTGGGTATAAAAGTAGATTCCATGAAATGCTCAGTCATTCACAAACAAGGATGGGGCCAGGGTCAACAAATGCGTGAGCAAATTGTTGAACAATTTAAGAAAAACCTTTCTCAACCAGCTATTGCAAGGAATTTGGGGATTTCATCATCTACGGTCCGTAATATCATCAAAGGGTTCAGAGAATCTGGAGAAATCACTGCACGTAAACAGCTAAGCCCGTGACCTTCGATCCCTCAGGCTGTACTGCATCAACAAGCGACATCAGTGTGTAAAGGATATCACCACATGGGCTCAGGAACACTTCAGAAACCCACTGTCAGTAACTACAGTTGGTCGCTACATCTGTAAGTGCAAGTTAAAACTCTCCTATGCAAGGCGAAAACAGTTTATCAACAACACCAGAAACGCCGTCGGCTTTGCTGGGCCTGAGCTTATTTAAGATGGACTGATACAAAGGGGAAAAGTGTTCTGTGGTCTGACCAGTTCACATTTCAAATTGTTTTTGACAACTGTGGACGTTGTGTCCTCCGGACCAAAGAGGAAAAGAACCATCCGGATTGTTATAGGCACAAAGCATATGTGATGGTATGGGGGTGTATTAGTGCCCAAGACATGGGTAACTTAGACATCTGTGAAGGCGCTATTAATGCTGAAAGGTACATACAGGTTTTGGAGCAACATATGTTGCCATCCAAGCAAAGTTAGCATGGACGCCCCTGCTTATTTCAGCAAGACAATGCCAAGCCACGTGTTACATCAACATGGCTTCATAGTAAAAGAGTGCGGGTACTAGACTGGCCTGCCTGTAGTCCAGACCTGTCTCCCATTGAAAATGTGTGGCCCATTATGAAGCCTAAAATACCACAACGGACTGTTGAACAACTTAAGCTGTACATCAAGCAAGAATGGGAAATAATTCCACCTGAGAAGCTTAAAAAGTGTGTCTTCTCAGTTCCCAAATGTTTACTGAGTGTTGTTAAAAGGAAAGGCCATGTAACACAGTGGTGAACATGCCCTTTCCCAACTACTTTGGCACGTGTTGCAGCCATGAAATTCTAAGTTTATTATTATTTGCAAAAAAAAATAGTTTATGAGTTTGAACATCAAATATTTTGTCTTTGTAGTGCATTCAATTGAATATGGGTTGAAAATGATTTGCAAATCATTGTATTCCGTTTATATTTACATCTAACACAATTTCCCAACTCATGAAAACGGGGTTTGTACTTTAACTAACATGTCAGTTATTTGTGTTATTGTCTTAGTCAACATGCTTTTGTTTTGATGATTTATAATTTTACCTTCTGTTATGTTAAAAAATAAACCCAAATAAAATAAACAGCTTCCATCCCAGGTCGGGCATGGCTTACGGTACTCTGGTGGGATGGCACAGCTTGCAGAAAACAACTAGCAGGCCAACCATCTTGCAGTCAGCAATCCTAAAGTCAAATACAAAATATTTACGAAGAAGAACAAACTGGTCTATTATAAAAGAGAAAATGAATGAAGGATACTTGATGCTATTATGCAAATACAAGGTGCTGTGGGTATTAGGATTTTATGCAGATGATAAAAGTTTATGATATCGCTCACACAATGCATACATCCCATACCTGCGAAGATTTACATTTCAAAGTAAAGTTGTACAAAAACATACAAGCACATTCATTCCGCGCCCAAGGTCGTAACTCAAAACACTTGTACAAACGTTTGTATCTCAAAGCAGCCCTGCTCATTGAAATCAATTGCAATCAATTGGATGCTTTCTTGGTACTCCCAAAACACCTGCATGTAATATGCATTTTAAACGGAAACACTAACTTTTAGTTCATAAATACTGTTTGAAAATCATTATAATACCATGTACACTCTAAGTTTGATATAGTGCGGTCCCATGTAACGCAACGTTCTACATAATGCGATTGTGCTGTGAACCACAAATTTCCGTCCGTTTTTTCCACCAGAGTCAATTGCGTTGTTTTTTTCACCAAATTATCACGTATTTACAAACTTAAACAGTAAATCTTTATGAAAGTCCCGTGGGAGCAGTATCCACCAAGCGAGTTTAGGCAGCCGAGCTACACGCATAACTTTTTCAAAAAGAAAGGGGTAAAAATAAAGTTTTCTATAAAACGCGATCTTGGTAATAACATAATCGGTATTTTATGGACTGCATTATATCGAACTTTGAGTGTACTACAAACAACTACAGTAGTTTTATGCAATATCCATCCATCCATTTTCTACCGCTTATTCCCTTTGGGGTCGCGGGGGGCGCTGGAGCCTATCTCAGCTACAATCGGGCGGAAGGCGGGGTACACCCTGGGTTAATATTGTATAGCTTTTACCTTGTGACGTAGACTATTGTGTGTCTCCTTCGGTCATTCTCCGCCCAGTGTTGTCAAGTCTTTGTATTATAATCACCTTATTATAGGGTTCTTATTTTCATAAAGCTGCTGCATGGTTCTCTCGTGACATCTGGCAACATTATCTCCGACGTCTTTGAGGGACAAACCGGAGAAGTCACTTTCGGGTAACAGCATAACCAGTAATATATCTGTCTGTGAACCAAAGCTATTGTTCGACCATCCAGTTTGTTGAGTCAGGACTAGACACAACAAATTGACACATAGATTCTGCAGCTTCTCAATACTTATATATATAAATGTTTGTCGTGCGTGGTACCATATTTTACCATTTGTCGGTAAAATATTGCAAGTTGTTCTGATTTCCACAACTCTGCATGGTGTCTGTCCTTATTAGTAGTGCACACAAATGTCTTCAGGAGAGCACTTTTTGTAAAGGTAAAGACCCTTTTCATATTTTCTGGCATCGTCAGGTGCCATTCTGAAGCTGCCGTGGGACTGAATCTCTGTGCACTTAATACTTCTAATAACGGTCGGCTGTCTTACAGGTTTGATTTGCTCAAGCACAGCAGTGCGGTGTAGGCTTTTTGACATACATGACTCATCGTATCACAGTGGAGTCTTGAGGCACATCCATTAGCTGAGCACGGGTGGACAATGGACATTATGCATTTTTGTATGTGAATATACCTGTATGATATTGAACATGCTGGCAGTAACGTTTCAAAGAAAAAAGATCTGTTGAGTGAAATTCAAAATCCAATTGAATCAGATGGCTGCGAAACATAATGAGTCTGTCAAAAACAATTGATTCAACCCAATGTCAGTGTGTCCAAATAGCCTGTGTCCAATCATTGATGCATTTGGCCTTTTGAGAACACAAAGTTCTGAACATGCACATCTAATCCTTTGAGAACGGCGGGTGCCTTTTGCAAACAAAAAGATGACGATGAAGGAGGATGGGAGGAGGGTGACTTAGAGGCCCCCTGGACACAAGGACATTAGGGCCTTCTTTTCAGTCTCAGTAGGTTTACAGAGAGTGTTGTGCACAGGAGGGATGGAGAGAAGAGCATGGAAACCTGCATTAAATAGTGAAGGATCTGACATCAGGTGTGTGTGCTGGTGCAGCTCAGCGATACATTGCCCAATGGCTAATGGAAGTGCTTGTGATCTTCTTTTGTGCACTTACACCTAACCTCTCTTCCCCCTGTCTGCCTTCATGGTCGCTCTTTTCCCGTCTCTTTCGCGCAATGCACATCCCCACGGCTGCCTGCTGGCCTCAGTGTCAGGCTTAGCAACCATGGCCCTAGCCAGCTCTTTGAAAAAGTGCAAAGCAGCAGACCAAAGCAGCTTATAGAAAGGAAGCACAGAGAGGCCTCCTTTTTTTTTTTTTTTTTTTTGCCAAAGCATCTTCTTTTTTTTTTTTTTTTTTTTTTTTTTTTTTTTTTTTTTTTTTTTTTTTTTTTTTTTTATGTCCTGTCCAGCTTCTCAGGCAAATCATATAGTTGATGTAGATGCCCATGACGGCTGTTCAGATTTACTTTACAAAAGAGAAGTGTAGGATACTTCTCTTGTTGCCTTATTTGTATTTGACTTTATTAAATGTATTTATATTATCATTTAGTGCAGCCGGGCCGGAGCAGGAGGGGATAGAAAGAGAAAAAAAAAAGAAGACAGAGGGGGAAATTGTGGGGACAAGAGGGGGATTAGACAGAGAGACAAAAACAACAACAGCAAACAACAACAACAACAACAATAGAGCAACATCAGCAAATATGACATGTACAAATATGATGGTAAAAGTAATAGCAAATAAGCAGTTAGCGAAAAATAAAAAATAATACAGAAATGACAATGAGCATTATTACACTACAAATGGATCAATACAAATACCAATAGAAATAGCGCTATTGATAATGAACAATACCAATAATTTACCTTTATTATCAAAAATACAGTTGTTTAAATGCAACAATACATATACGTAATGATAACTTGAGATACGAAAGAATGCAGAAAAATGGAGGGGGAGAAAGAGAAGCAACCTACATTAACCTTGTAGATTGTTATAGTCACAATAGGTTAAGCTTTGTCAGTGTGCCATGTGTTACACCCAGTTTACCCTAGGGCAACAACGTTAATATATGTTTGATGAAACGTGATTATGTGCATGAGTGTAAGTATGCATATGTACTTGTATATGTACAGAATGTGTATATGTGTTTGTACAATGAATGTATATGTACAGAATGTGTATATGTGTTTGTACAGTGAATGTATATGTACAGTATGTGTATGTGTATGTTTGTATATTGAATGTGCGTGTGGATGTACGAACATTAGGTAGGTAAATATGTACTGTATTTGTGTATGTATGTGGGAGCGTAGGTACCTATGTACGTATGTGAGCATATGTGAATTTGCATGTACAATACATTCGACTCCCAGAGTGCGTGGGAGCCAGAGCACGGCCCCATCACCCCCGAGAGCCCAACCCACAAACAGGAGGCGTGGTGCCCAGGGAACCAGGGACCACCGCCCCCACGCAGCCAAGCCGGCCAGCGACAGGAACCCCAGAGCCCGACCCACCGTACCGCCCACAAGGGCCAGCAGCAGGCCGCAGACAGACGCACCCGGCAGAGGACAGGGCACGAGAAAAGCAGGGGACAGCCAGACCCCAAGCCAGCGAGAGACTACACCCCACACGGGCAGAAAGGCGAGACGCCCCGCCCGAGGGACCCAGAGACTCCCCGCAACCGGACGGGAAGACCGCCCCCGCCCCACCGGCAACCGGGCCCCCACGAGCCCACCCCCCACCCCCGGAGAGCGCGGCGAGGCCAGCCCCCGGCCACCCCACCCAAACCGGCCGCCGCAGGACCACCCAGGCACAGGGCCACGGGAACCACCCACCCCACCCGCAGGGTGGGGTGGGTGATGCTGCCTGCTCTCACGCTCCCTGCAGGCTGCACTACAAGATACCTGTGTGATCATAACTGGCAGACAGACAGCAGGACAAG
This sequence comes from Nerophis lumbriciformis, assembly GCF_033978685.3. NCBI lineage: Eukaryota > Metazoa > Chordata > Actinopteri > Syngnathiformes > Syngnathidae > Nerophis > Nerophis lumbriciformis. The sequence continues at coordinate 20,769,264 of NC_084555.2, read as the reverse complement.
ACCCATGTGACCAAGAGCTCTGAAGTCAGCATGTGTTGAGTGGAGCGTAACATATAGCTGAGTGTGCGGAAAAGTGATCCGTACTACTATTTTCTGTAGCAATTATGTTTAGAAACTCATGCTTTTTTATTATTTTTATTATCAGGTTCTCTTTTTATTTCGAATGCAAACTTTAATGATGGTAATGACTTCAGATCTATATTACAGTATCTTATTCATGTATTCCAATCTTCTTCTGGATATTCCAATGACATTTTCAATCCAATGTCATATAAATACAGATAATTTACCAATTACAAAAGCCTAGAACAAATACACAATGTTGCCAAAAGTATTTGGCCACCCATCCAAATGATCAGAATGAGGTGTCCTAATCACTTGGCCCGGCCACAGGTGTATAAAATCAAGCACTTAGGCATGGAGACTGTTTCTACAAACATTTGTGAAAGAATGGGCCGCTCTCAGGAGCTCAGTGATTTCCAGCGTGGAACTGTCATAGGATGCCACCTGTCCAACAAACACAGTTGTGAAATTTCCTCGCTCCTAAATATTCCAAAGTCAACTGTTGGCTTTAATTTAAGAAACTGGAAGAATTTGGGAACAATAGCAACTCAGCCACGAAGTGGTAGGCCACGTAAACTGACAGAGAGGGGTCAGCGAAAAAATTATGGTGTGGGGTTGTTTTTCAGGAGTTGGGCTTGGCCCCTTAGTTCCAGTGAAAGGAACTTTAAATGCTCCAGGATAGCAAAACATTTTGGACAATTTCATGCTCCCAACTTTGTGGGAACAGTTCGGAGCGGGCCCCTTCCTCTTCCTACATGACTGTGCACCAGTGCACAAAGAAAGGCCCATAAAGACATGGATGACAGAGTCTGGTGTGGATGAAATTGACTTGCCTGCACAGAGTCCTGACCTGAACCCGATAGAACACCTTTGGGATGAATTAGAACGGAGACTGAGAGCCAGGCCTTCTCGACCAACATCAATGTGTGACCTCACCAAAGCGCTTTTGGAAGAATTGTGGAAAATTCCTATAAACCCACTCCGCAAACTTGTGGACAGCCTTCCCAGAAGAGTTGAAGCTGTAACAGCTGCAAAAGGTGGACTGACATCATATTGAACTCTATGGGTTAGGAATGGGATGGCACTTCAAGTTCATATGTGAGTCAAGGCAGGTGGCCAAATACTTTTGGCAATATAGTGTATGTGTCAATAAAATATATTATATATATATATATATATATATATATATATATATATATATATATATATATATATAATTTTTTATTTATTTATTATTATTTATTTTAATTTTTTTTATTTTACTAAATGCATTCGTACTTTCAGTTTTCTTTTAAACTTGAATATATGATTATGCCAAATATTATATATTATTATACAATCTTGTGTTTTATTATAAAATATATTACAATAATATTTTCGTAAAGATAAACATAAATAGTTAAATATTTGTTTGTCACCTTTACTTATGATTTCAAAGCAATTTATCCATTAATTTTGTCAAGGCCCGGGCTCCGCTGATTGTACCTGCGCGCACCACTCCTGCAGGAGCTGCGCCGGTGCACAGCTGCAATCAATCAGCACCTGTCGTTGATGATCTTCCTGGGCTTCTTAAGCCAGTGCAGACCTGTGTTCCGGGCCAGAACGTAATCTTCTGTTCGCGTACATATCCTCCGTCACCTTGGAAATGAGCTGTGCGCTTCACTTCCCTGGATCCCCCTCTGGACTCTGACTGCCTCCCTCGATCCTCGACCCCTCACTTTGGACACTGACCTCAGGACGCTTCTCTCCAGCCTCACAGATCTCGTTGCTTCTCTCTAGCCCCCGACCGCTGGCTTGCCCAAGGACTGCCTTCTTGCCTCGCCCCTTTGATCTGACGAAAGATTCGCTCAACACTCACCGTAACGCACAACAGTTAATTCCACACTTAGTCACACACCATACACACTCTTGGATTTCATCACACTCCATCCCCTTGTTGTTTAATTAATATTATTGTTTTGTTATTATTTATATATGGTATATATATAAATAAAACAGAGCTTAACTGCGCCCTCTTGTGGTCTGTGCCGTCTACTCCTCCATAGAACTGTAACAAATTTGTAGATAAAAAAAATCTAACAATCAAATACATACGCAATTGTGTAATAATATCATGAGGTGATTATTAGGGATGTAACGATATCAAAATCTCATGATCACGGTGTTTAGGTCATGGTACGATATTATTGTGGTGTATGTCTCCACAGCAAAAAAAAACAAAAAAAAACTTGTGACCGGAATGTTTACGATAAACACACTTACTGTAATTGAACACAAACATAATGCTAAACTGTTCTAATCATATTTATTACTACAAACAAATATTTCTAAGGGCAAAGAACTGTGTGGGAACATCCACTGAATATCTCAACTTTTACTTTCAGAAAAACAGTGTCCTCTACAGTGAACATCAGTATTGAAAATGCAGTTTCTTAGAGAAGTTTAATCACATTTTAACTGTTATTAATGTACATACCGCACAACTTGACTTTTAGCTTCCCTGGCTTCATCTTTTCCGGGTGATGGTAGCTGTTTTGACTTGAAACACTCCAGACGAATGTGGCACACTTTATTACCTCCGCCACAGAGGTTATGTTTTAACCAGGGTTTGTTTTGTTTGTTTGTCTGTTTGTTTGCAACATAACTTAAAAAGTTATGAATGGATATTGAAAAAAAAAAAAATTGCTCTTTCAGCAAACAATTGGAGCACACTTAACTTACTGCTTTCTCTTTTGCACCACACCCCAACATTACGGACTGCGCTGCGCAGAGCATTCTTAGAGATGCAGTTTATTTTCAGACCCGCCAATCTAAAACACCCAGATTAAAAACGACACATCGAGTTTTTGTTTGATACCATTACGCGTCACGGCATCATTGAGAAGATGTATACCCCGGTATCTACAAAAACCGTTATATCCCCAGCGTTATACATTAATATTAGTGCTGTCTAATATATTTTTTTTAAATCAGATTCATCACACTTGAATTTTGATAATTCTGATTAATCACAACCTGAATGCATAATTTCAATCAATTTTAAAAATGCAGCCTTCTGACGGCAGCCATACTGTGACTATCATCCTCTATAAAACAGATAATTTTGGTGTGACATATTACAGCGTTCAAATTAAGGAAAATGGTGAAAACAACCCACTTAATTTCCCATAATTCTTTACCTTTTCCAGACATTCAAAACAAAGGGAATTTGTGTTTTTGATTAAGGGTTGTTAAAGTTAAGAAATTAAAGCTTGCCGTCAATCACAAACAATGATCGCATTAATCATGTATTGCATAAACACAGATGAATCACATTTTTTGACTGCGCATGCTCCTTTATCTAAATATGTCAGTGATTATTGTGATAATTGGTTTTAGACATGTCTGCGATAATTAATCAATAATCATGAATCGAATATTTTCATAGCTTGAGCATTAAAAAAAGGTTTACAACCTTCTAAATACGTTTTTTTTAACATTATGAGAGCCCTCTAGACATGAAATAACACCCTTTAGTCAACTTTACACTCGTTCTATCCATATTAGTAACACTGGCTAAGACTGAGTGGTCACGGGACTGAACAGTGAGCTCTGATTAGTTTGGTCTCCTCTAGTGGACAATAACACTGTAGTATTAATAGTTTTAGTTCATTAAGCCATTTGTATGTCAAAAAATTAGTTACTAAACTTAGACCAAAAGAAAAGATATGCAATGTGGCCATGGGGAGGACTGCATGCAAGCAAGTAATTAAATGTGATTAATCATAAATAATCAAAAGTCCTGTGAATAACCCCATTGAGAAATTTGTTCGACAGCATCAGTTTGTTGTGTTTGTTTTTTAAGCCATAACCTGTTGTTAAATGTGACATGTTTCCTTTTAGTTGGAAATCATGCAATCAGTAATTGCATGAAGTTTGCACATCATGCATTTTTAAAGATTGTTTTTAAAAAGTTACTGTCCATAGTGAACTCTTCACTGTTACTTGTGATACTTTAAAAGTGTGTGTGTGTGTGTGTGTGTGTGTGCATGTGAGCATTTGAATACCAGATATGATTTCTACTTTTTTGTTAATATTAAAAGACTCTACACACACAATCTACCTCACTATATATATATATATATATATATATATATATATATATATATATATATATATATATATATATATATGTGTGTATATATATATATATATATATATATATATATATATATATATATATATATATATATATATATATATGTGTGTATATATATATATATATATATATATATATATATATATTCTGGAAGAAATAATGCATTTCTGGGCGGAAACTGAGAGGTGTACCATATAAACTTTAAGCCAAAGAGAAGCGTCTGGTCTTTATACAAACACTGAAATATGCAGCACCAGAGGGGCTGCGTGGGCAGAAGAACGTCAGATAAAGTTGCCTGGAACAAGAGTCTTTTATGCAGTCGCCGAGTGGGAGCATGCAACTTAACTCTTGTAGCAACTTTACTGTCTCTACAGGGAGGTTCATTTTTACAACACAGTACACAGTCCAACACAAAATGAATGCAGCAGATGGTATTCCAAAACAGTTGGTATGTACATCTGCTTACTATATAATGCGCCTTGTAAAACAACAATTACATGCCTGTGTGAAATAAAAGGGCTTATATTTATTTAGGGCACAAGGGTATTTGCCACACACGGCATACTCTGATTTTTTTGTTCTTCCTTTATTTTAACTTTGTTAAATGGGAAATTTCTTTGGAAAATAAACTTTGTCTTTGCAGAGAAAGTAATAACAAAGACACCCACTGATAAAAACATTGACAACAGAGCATTAGTGGAATAAGCAAAAACATTACATAGCATATTTTATGGTATATACGCTGTACCAACTAAATTTCAGAAGAATACAATATTTGCTTTCATATATTAGCCATACCGGACTATAAGGTACGTTGTAAAATGAGAAAAAACATTGGATTGACTTTCAGTTTCTTTGATTAATTGTTTGTACCTAATACAAATTGATGAATTCAAGACGAGTTATTTTTTATATACGCAGACATAATTTCTGCACGGCGGCTGCAACACAGCACACATGAGAGCGGTAGTGTTTGGGTGCCGTGATCTATGTGGTGGTGAAGAGTGAAGAGTTTAAGAACAAATATATATTCCACGTATGTTAAAAGTGACATTTCAATGCTGATGATGTGCATTTATAAAAAAAAAATTAAAGGTTATGGCAAGCAGAGAAATTGTTTCAACAGTTTTCCCTAAAATATGCATTGAGGCTATAAAATCTGTTTTATCGATTCATCTAGATAAGTAAATTAATCGTGGAGTATGAACACCTCAGTGACCATCAAAAAGGCACAGCAGAGACTTTACTTTCTGAGACTCCTCAAAAAGAACAACCTGTCACAAAAACTGCTTGTGTCCTTCTATCGCTGCTCAATAGAGAGTGTGCTGACATACTGCATGTGTGTATGGTATGCCAGCTGCACGGCAGCAGAGAGAAATGCACTTCAGAGGGTAATAAAAACTGCCATGAAGATCACTGGCTGCTCTCTCCCCTCCCTAGATGAACTGTACAGTGCCAGGTGCCTCAAAAAGGCCCAAAACATCATAAGGGACCAAACTCACCCTGGACATAAACTTTTTGAACTGCTGCCCTCGGGCAGGAGATACAGGACAATAAAATGCCGGACAAACAGACTTAAGAACACTTTTTACCCGAGAGCAATAGTGTCGCTGAACACAAGACGACAATAATGACTGTGCATGTGAGCTGTGTGCTTGCTATTTTTATGTATTTTTATCTATTTATCTATGTTTTTATGGTTTTATGTGTTATGAATTTGCACTAAATTAGTTTTGCTCACAATTTCGTTGTACAATTTACAATTACAGTAAATATATATTCTATTCTATTCTATTCTATTCTAATCGATGAGTAAGGCCCTAAGAAAATGTGTTGTCATAGATGCTACGCCTGTACAATGCAAAAAAAAAAAAAGTACTCTCAAAATTCAGATGCACACAATCTTTCTTTTGATAAATCAGACATTATGTGGGAATGAATGCCACCATACAGTAACTTTCAGTCATTATAAGTCACCCCAGGAGTGAAAATACACCTTCATTAGCCTTTTGATCAATGGTAGTTTGGCAGACCAACACAGAGAGTCTAAAATTATTCCCACAAGGGTCTTTGGAAAGGGTGCCATAACATTATTTCTGTTACGTTGTACTAACTCTACCATTTTTGTTATCTTCCATAATAATGCCAAGGCATACATCATTTAGGTAGGTCTTTATTGTCATTGCACAAGTACAACAAAACTCTGTTTTCAGCACAAACCCATTCAAAATTAGACAAACAAACAGTGTCCAGCGTTCCAGAACAGGAACGCTGATGGGTCGCCACAAGGCGCCCCGTAAAAGATGGGAAAAAGGTGGCAGGTTGCAGCTCTTCAGGCGCTGCCCATCCGTCCATCACCCCTAAGGGATTCGCGTCAAGGGCGTTGGATGGGGCGGTGGGGTTTATGTGTGTGTGGCGTATATTTTTTGTGGATGCATGTGTGTGTGTAAGCCTGCCGCTTGTCTCTGTTCCGCAGCCTTGGTTTCGTGCAGTTGCTAGTCAGTCCAAAGTCAACAACAACAGGTGTGTGTCCATGAAAGACAAAAAGGGAGTTTGTTGTGTCTTCACCGCCCTTTCCTTTGGGAGAGTCTCGAAGCCAGGGAAACAATCCAAGTTAGAATGTTTTGTATGCGAGTGAAAATAAAATGTGCTTTTCACTCTAAACTGTCTGTTGGCCTAATACATCCATCTATCCATCCATTTTATTGTTACTCTCGGGAGTGGCCGGAGCCTATCCCAGCTGCATTCGGGCGGAAGGTGGGGTACACCCTGGACAAGTGGCCGGTACTTATCAATTATTTTCTGTCACGCCCCCCAAGGAAGAAGAAAATATTTCACACCCGCCCCTCCCACTCCCAGCCGCGACTATAAATAGTATAATTTACATATAAAATTGTTATAGGTACACCTCTGCATAACATTGTAACCCTATTAACATCAACTCACAACAAATAATTACTTTACAAACATTGTTTTTTAGTCTGTAACAGAAAATATTTAAAGAGCATCAATCTGCCTGAAATTCAAAAAGAATGTTAACCTTTTTAAACTATAAAACATTTTTGAGACTGATACTGAAAATAACAATTACCATATTTTTCGGAGTATAAGTCGCACCGCAGAATAAGTCGCACCTGCCGAAAATGCATTATAAAGAAGGAAAAAAACATATATAAGTTGCACTGGAGCCCGACCAAACTATGAAAAAAAACTGCGACTTATAGTCCGAAAAATACGGTAGATAAACTGAACAAACAATAATACATTCAAATTGATTAGCAACATTTTAACCTACAAACGAAAAATGTATAAAACAATTTGTGATTATTATTATTTTTTAAACAAAATGAAGAAGTCTGGAATAATGCCTAAAATCAGTACGTTTTGTAGTGTACAGCTTTTCGAAGCCAGGTTTGAAGCATGATACTGCATGACACTGATAAAGCATGTCACATTGCACTAGTGGGGCCTGCCCCACTATTTGAGAAGAATTGGCCTGATACTGTAGATATGTTTAACTGCCAATTACTTGTATTCGCAATGCTGAAGAAAAACATTTCCACTGTACTATGGAATTATTAATTTATTATTTTTCAATTTCACCATTTTATCAACCATTTATGGTAAATGGTAAATGGTTTATACTTGTATAGCGCTTTTCTACCTTCAAGGTACTCAAAGCGCTTTGACACTATTTCCACATCCACCCATTCACACACTGATGGCGGGAGCTGCCATGCAAGGCCCTAACCACGACCCATCAGGAGCAAGGGTGAAGTGTCTTGCTCAAGGACACAACGAACGTGACGAGGTTGGTAGAAGGTGGGGGATTGAACCAGGAACCCTCAGGTTGCTGGGACGGCCACTCTCCTAACTGAGCCACGCCGTCCCCATCCGACACGTGTGTATGCCAGCGTCACAATTGTTGAACAGGTATGCACCTTCTCCTACCATTTGCATTTTTTTTATGCATCAGTACTTGAGTGTAAAAAAAATAAAGTGGCGGTCAAAACTTTCAGGCCACGTTTAGTGCATATGCAACTTTATTAATGAAACCCCAGGTCTGCTCAGGTGCACATGAGCAAACGCTGCTGCTGTGAATTTTTAACCATCTAACAAGGTAAAAACCTGCAGAAACAATGCCGCGGATCTTACAGAATGTCATGCAACTGCACAAAATGAAAGGCATAGGATGCATTGCATGTCAAATTCTACTGGGCTGCATTGTTGTTTTGCAGAAAGACGGAGAGATCAAACTCATAAATATTGCCTCTTCTGGGACTGATGAAACACAAACAACCAATTAAAATCATGCTCGCAACTTCTCGATTTTCGGGTGTGCAAATTCCTGTCTCGGTTTTGTTCGTCTTTCACTCTGTGCAAGGTGCAGCCTAGTTTTCAGAAATAGGTTGCAAAGGCATCGACTGTGCAATTTTAATGATCAGGACTCAGGCAGTCTTTCCTGCAAAATGTGTTTCATTTATACATAGCAACTGCTCTGTACCCTCCCCCTCTTCTTATGTAACTTTTGTTTCATTTTGCTGACATGCCCCATCCCCAAACCCCGAATAGCTATCGTACTTTTTGGTTAATACAAATTTGACTTCTTTGGAAATTTGAGGCGTAAACTGACATATATTTACACATATTAGCCGTGCCTCCTCGGAGCGGCGATGATGTCAGAAGAGGAGAGGGACAAAATCTCACCGCTTTACCTTTAAGCAAGTGAAATAAGACATGTTGCTGTAGGCGATGTGTTTGCAGTCGTGCTTATTTTGTGACCATTCAGGTTGGAAAGTGCTGGGAATGGCTGCCAAAAAAGTGCAAGTTAAACATTGGCTCAACATTAGTCGCAGATATAAAAAGCAGTGTGCTGTCAAAGCTTCAGTCAGCATGAGACTGAGCCCGAACCAAATCCCTTGCATAACCAACGCCGTCTTCCTTTCTTTCGTGGATTTGTCTTCGCTTTGCTCATGCAGATTAACTGGTTTCGGCTACAAAGATATATGTGACCTAAATGCAATGTATATTTTAACCCCTGTTTAAAGCAAACAAACAAAACAGTAGCAGTTGAAGTTCATGTTCTACATTTTACGGCTACTAACCAGAACGACTCAGTGAGTTGAAATCCATTCAGTAACTTTTTAGCAAAAATAAATAAGTTAATAAATTTAAGTGTGAAATTTCCTACAAACCCCGTTTCCATATGAGTTGGGAAATTGTGTTAGATGTAAATATAAACAGAATACAATGATTTGCAAATCCTTTTCAACCCATATTCAATTGAATGCACTAAAAAGATACATATTTGATGTTCAAAACTCATTAACTTTATTTTTTTTTTTGCAAATAATAATTAACTTAGAATTCCATGGCTGCAACACGTGCCAAAGTAATTAGGAAAGGGCATGTTCACTACTGTGTTACATGGCCTTTCCTTTTAGCAACACTCAGTAAACGTTTGGGAACTGAGGAGACACATTTTTTAAGCTTCTCAGGTGGAATTATTTCCCATTCTTGCTTGATGTACAGCTTAAGTTGTTCAACAGTCTGGAGGTCTCCGTTGTGATATTTTAGGCTTCCTAATGCACCACACATTTCAATGGGAGACAGGTCTGGACTACAGGCAGGCCAGTCTAGTACCCACACTCTTTTACTATGAAGCCACGTTGATGTAACACATGGCTTGGCATTGTCTTGCTGAAATAAGCAGGGGCGTCCATGGTAACGTTGCTTGGATGGCAACATATGTTGCTCCAAAACCTGTATGTACCTTTCAGCATTAATGGCGCCTTCACAGATGTGTAAGTTACCCATGTCTTGGGCACTAATACACCCCCATACCATCACAGATGCTGGCTTTTCAACTTTGCGCCTATAACAATCCGGATGGTTATTTTCCTCTTGGTGCGGCGGACACGACGTCCACAGTTTCCAAAAACAATTTTAAATGTGGACTCGTCAGACCACAGAACACTTTTCCACTTTGTATCAGTCCATCTTAGATGAGCTCAGGCCCAGCGAAGCCGACGGCAATTCTGGGTGTTGTTGATAAACGATTTTCGCTTTGCATAGGAGAGTTTTAACTTGCACTTACAGATGTAGCGACCAACTGTAGTTACTGACAGTGGGTTTCTGAAGTGTTCCTGAGCCCATGTGGTGATATCCTTTACACACTGATGTCGCTTGTTGATGCCGTACAGCCTGAGGGATCGAAGGTCACGGGCTTAGCTGCTTACGTGCAGTGATTTCTCCAGATTCTCTGAACCCATTGATGATATTACGGACCGTAGATAGTGAAATCCCTAAATTCCTTGCAATAGCTGTTTGAGAAAGGTTTTTTTTAAACTGTTCAACAATTTGCTCACGCATTTGTTGATAAAGTGGTAACCCTCGCCCCATCCTTGTTTGTGAATGACTGAGAATTTCATGGAATCTACTTTTATACCCAATCATGGCACCCACCTGTTCCCAATTTGCCTGTTCACCAGTGGGATGTTCCAAATAAGTGTTTGATGAGCATTCCTCAACTTTATCAGTATTTATTGCCACCTTTCCCAACTTCTTTGTCACGTGTTGCTGGCATCAAATTTTAAAGTTAATGAATATTTGCAAAAAAAAAATAAATGTTTATCAGTTTGAACATCAAATATGTTGTCTTTGTAGCATATTTAAATGAATATGGGTTGAAAATGATTTGCAAATCATTGTATTCTGTTTATATTTACATCTAACACAATTTACCAACTCATATGGAAACGGGGTTTGTACATGAATTAAAGATATACCAATGCAGTAAACAACAATTAATGGCAATGTATTCACATCTTATTTGAATAAAGTGCTCACTTTAGGTTGTATTAACAAGAGGAAAACTTTTATGCTCTCATTTTCAATAGTTAAGCAATTTTCATTAAAAGTAGAGTAAGCAATATTTTAATAGTAGATGTACCTGCTACTTTTGCTTTTGTTTTTCAACATGAAAAAATACAATATCACTATCAAAAATATAGTGCAACCAACATCTCTTTAGGTTGAATTAACGGTAGGTTTACTTCAAATTAATGGGGAACAGCACTATTTTGGGGGAATTTTGCCTATCATTCACAATCCTTATGAGTAAAGGACAAAAGTTAGTTTTTTTTGCATTCTAAGATGTAAAAAACGGCTCGTTCTTGGTAGCAAGCAATGCAGCTAATGGAAACAATCAAGTCTACCCCTAAATCACTTTCAAAATGCATTAAAAAACAATCAACAATGTTCATTTACGTTCCAAGTTGTAGCGACATTGTTTTTGTAAGAGCGAACACTGAGAAACTATTTTTCTAGCGTAGTCACACATCGGCATGCTTCGGTATTAGCCGTAAAAGCTAACTACGGCAAGAGTTAAGCTAGCTTCCACGTCACAATGAAATGCGTTTGAGTTTGTAATGCACAACACAATGCGATAAGACACCAATCTTACGGACTGAAAAACATGAACGATCATATTACAGTATTTGTAAAGTATTAGCCCACATTTCATCTTTTGTTTGTACACAGCTAACCAGACAGTGTATGCTCTCTGTCATGACGTGCTGCGTGTATCATGATAAATATAAAGTGTGACTCACTCGATGGACAGTTGTGCGTTTGGTCCAGCTGACCGGGGATGTTATTTCTGTTTTTTTGGGGATAAGCACTCCATTTATCTCAAAATAGCTTGGCTTCAAGTTCCACATTTTGCAGCTTTGAGTCACTTTTACCTCACTCTCCCAGCTTTCGTGTGCGCCAACGTCTCATTTTTCTTTCGTGCTGGCTTCTCAAAACAGCGGGAGACATTTGCACGGTGCCTGTGTTTTTAAAAGGTATACATCTTTATTGTTTTACAGTTCTCTTTTATGCATTTTAAAACACATTACTTTTCTGAAACTGCTCTGTGACATGTGCTGTTGACCTCTTGGCCAGGTCACCCTTGTGAAAGAGATCTTGATCTCAAAGGGTTTCTTATCTGGTTGAATAAAGGTCATAACAGTAGTTCATCCTCAGTATATTCAGATTCAAAAAGAAAAAAAGGTTGTGAATCCTCATTTGTCCAAAAATAGTCTTTCGCTTATTTGTTACCAAATCTGCCATGATTAGAAGACACACACACCTTTGTTTCCGGAAATAGGAACACACATTTGTTCCTAGAAGTTGGAAGTGCGCTGCTATGGAAACAGAAATCAATGCACTGAAAAATATCAGTCCCGATGAATAAAATGATTATGAATACGGTAAATATTGTAAATATTACATATTGTTATGAACATGTCTGTTATTTATATTATATATAGACTAGTAGCGTGTATATAAAAGGTTGATGGAGGTTTTTGAAGTTTTAGAGGACTACAACGGTGACTCCCATTAGCTGCATCTTCCAAGCGTTTTTTTTTATCATCTTTGAAATACTAAAAAAAAAAAAAGACGTGTGTTCTTGCCTCTCATAATGATTGTGAACAATAGGCAAAATTCCCCAAAAAAGTGCAGTTCCAACCACATATTTTCAGGGTAAATGAGCAGTGGTTTGACCTGCTACTACTCTCATTTTAAAAAACATCTACTTTAACAGAGAAAATTCACAACAAATGTAACCGCCACAACACAACAACTTTCAGTTACAGCATCATTGCAAAAGCCACAGCAAATACAAACGCCACAACACAACAATATAAAGCCATAACACAACAACTATAAGCCAAACCCGAACACCGAACACGTTTTGGTGACGGACCACAAAGGCGGAAATTTGAAAATGGTTTAATGAACAAAGCTGAAAAAGTAAGTCAAGCGTGACCACTTTTTTAGTCATCATTTTTATAACTTTTTCAATGATACATATATACTATGTTCATCACACTGTTTTTAAACCTCCGCCTCAGCTTGGTCTGTCGGCGAAACTTGTACTTTGCAGCGATCATTTGAATAATTCTGACTTTGAAGAAGAGTCTATACATAGATCAGTGGTTGTTTATTATTTTCTGTCACCTCATCTTTGAAAATGTAAACTAATTTATTTGGAATAAAAAATAATTAAAAATCATAATTTTTTTGGGCAGGTGAATATTGTGATTCTCCTTCTGGTGCCTTGTTCAATGCATCTTGAGAAGGAATGTGCAACACCTCCGTAGAATCTGCAGTCCCGTGTAGTCCATCCATCCATTTTCTACCGCTTGTCCCTTTCGGGGTCGCAAGGGGTGCTGGCAGAAGGTGGTGTACACCCTGGACAAGTCGCCAGCTCAAGTCCCGTGTAGTCTATGCGGCAATTGTGTCAGTCAGCTGAAGTAGACAAAGTACTTGCACATAAATCCCTGACACACTGATTATTACTAACTACTACTTCAAGGGCTCTTCTAATGCTGACAGCATTGAAACCTATTTCATAGTTTGGGACCTAAAAATGAGGTCTGCAAGTAAAAATCCACACCAAAATAGGCACAGTAGTGATTTTAAGCGTGTTTTTTGTTGTTGAAGCACATTTTGGGAACACCCGCTTTTATCTACAAAATGGAGACGGGCCTGCGTCAGCCTGCTGACATCACCTACAGAAGACTGTGTAATGACCCGTCACAACCGGTCATGTCTTGTTTTGAGTTTGTTGGTGTTTCCTGTGTTGGAGGGTTTAGTTTCTGTCTAGCGCTCCTATTTTGGTTGCTCTTCCAGTTTTTTGTGTGTTCACCCGCAGTGACTTCACTCCTGCCTCTGAGCTCTGACACCTCGCACCTGCTTTGAGTTTGTTGTTAGCTTGTCTATTTGGTTCAGATGGTGCGACGTTCCGTTGTCGGAACGTTTTACCCTGTGGATGCTTTTTTTTTTCTAGATTTTCGAATGCCCCGTCTCACAGGTATGCTGTTTGCTTACTGCCAGCATTTGGTTACAGTTTATTTTATACCTTGTTTCCATTTTGTCAGTGCATCAGTTCCCCTATACTTGTGGAGCACTTCCTACCTGCTCTTGTCTTTTGTTTCTTTAACAATTTAATATTTTTCACCTGCAAGTGTCCTCCTGGCCTTCTGCATATTGGGATCACGACCTATCTCACTATCATGCGAGGCTCGCATTACAGTCTGGAAGCAATGTCATATTGTGTAGTATGTGGCTTGGTAGCATCTTCATCCCGAATCACAATATTTTCACTTAGAATTTAAAGGAATTAGTAAATATTTTGTGTCCTCTTCTACTGATGTTTTTTCTCAATATGCTTGAGGAAATGCTGAAAGAACATGAGGAAACCTAGGCTGTGTGTTTATGGAAGAGCAGGGAAGTCTGGAAATGGCAGTTTCTTTATTGCTTATATTGTTAACCATATCGGTTTTTAAGTAATCATGGACCAGGGCAACAAAACATGCAATTAAGTGATCAAAATAATAGTTTCACATTTCTTTATCCACAGTCTATGCTGGGAAATGAGCTCTAGTTCTGTCGATGACGTCGAACCAAGAGGGGATGACATATCAAGTCTGCCTGTTATGATCTGTTGCCCGGATCATGTTTTGTTCTGTTAGTTTGACTACCTCAGTTCTGTTTTCAGCACCCATGGGTTTGTGTTTTAGTAGTCATGACTGCAGATTAGTTCCACCTCCCTCTGATTAGTGTTCGGGACGCTCACCTGCTCCTGGGCACTAATCAGAGAGCTACATTTTCCTGTTTTTCGCCACAATGAGTCAGAAGACGTCGTCACTGTTGCGTAGTGCAAGCAAGGAAGACGGACTGATTGTGGCGAAAACCCCGTTATGTTAAGTATTTTCTACGATCTTTGATTCCTGTTCCTGTGCTAAGCTTCGCCATAGCTCCCACGCTATCGGCAACACTTTTCGGTCTTTCTGTATTTTTGCATGGTTTCATGGACAATAAATCAATGTCCTGCACCTGGCCTCCGGAGTTCCTGCTGCATCTTGGGAGAACGATCCGCACAGTGAAATGTGACCCCGTCGTTACACTGCCGATGGAAAGGAGGCGTTCCAAGTACAGTTAGTTATAACTTTTTTTTTTTTTTTTTTGGTTATCTGCATGCTAAGAACCAAACGTTTTTAGCCCAGTCTTTGCATGTAGCAACCAATATCAAACTTGTTTTGAAATAAAGAAATATATAATAATAGACATAACTATGTTTCAACCTTGTCAAATGTCTATGTAGTGTTAAATACCAAAGTTAATATATGAATAATAGACAAAACAATGCAATTCACAGCTGTGATTTAAAATAACAAAACAATTTAAGCCGGGAGAAAGAACACAATCGCTGAATGTATGATAATATATTCAGTTTGTTGAAGATTATGTTGATCCACAATTGGAGGACTATCAAAATGAGGAGACAACTAGGGTGAAGCAGATTATATTACCTCATTTATTGTTTCTTCTTTTATTGAACTCAAAATGTATGCTTTCTAAAAAAGATGATGAAAGTAATTCTGATGGTGCAAAAGCTTGCAGGCTCATTCATGTCGACTGCTGACTGCATTGATAAAAAAAAAGGAGCAAACCAAACCTTTTACTCTTGAATTCTTTTCTTATCCTCAGTAGGTGCTGCCGCCAAAACGTTTACTGTCAGCATCAAAGCAAAAGCCCTGATTGCCTCATCACTGCCAGGCAAGCCTGCATGCCAAGCACAGCCCTCAACTCAAAAACTTGCCAATCAATCATAGCTTAAAACTTAGCCATCTGATGGATGCTGGAAACCCACATAGTTCATCCAAATGGTCCTAGAATATAAAGCAGCTTCCTTGCTGCTAATTTAAGGCAGACAAATTCATTGTACTTTACCTGATACTTGGACTGCTCTATTTGTATTCGCGATGATATCTACAATGATATTTCCGTTTTCAAACGCCCAGGTTTTAGTAGGATTTGGTTCTAGGTGAAAATGTTCACCAAAAATATGTCTCGGTTTTCATCCATCCATCCATCCATCCATCCATCCATCTTCTTCCGCTTATCCGAGTCCGGGTCGCGGGGGCAGCAGCCTAAGCAGGAAAGCCCAGACTTCCCTCTCCCCAGTCCAGCTCTTCCCGAGGGATCCCGAGGCGTTCCCAGGCTAGCCGTGAGATATAGTCTTCCCAACGTGTCCTGGGTCTTCCCCGTGGCCTCATACCGGTCGGACGTGCCCTAAACACCTCCCTAGGGAGGCGTTTGGGTGGCATCCTGACCAGATGCCCGAACCACCTCATCTGGCTCCTCTTGATGTGGAGGAGTAGTAGTCGGTTTTCATATAATAAACAAAGTTGGTGAATCAATCTCTGTTTTTTGTTTTAAGTGTGTACTGCAAAATAACTTAACAAAGTCAAAAAAGTCACGGTTACGCATGATACCAGGTGGCGTGACCGCAAAATGCAGAGAAGGCAGGCAAAGTGCAGAAAAAGTATTTTAATTAAGAGAAGGCAAGCAAAAATCCAAAAGCACACCCTCAACATTAGTCACAATAGACAATGAACCATTGTTTCACGGAAGGTGACCCCGAGAGATAAACATTCCTGATTACTGATCAGAGGCAGATGGGTGCACTGAACACTAATCAAGAGCAGGTGTGAGGACAGCACTCAGAAACAGCGGTAAAGTTGCTGCAAGACATAACCAGAACGGTTCAATACAACTACACATACCGTTACACCCCTACAAAATAAAGAACAATTAAAGAGTCTGTGTTTCCACAGTCTCACTGAACACACCACACTGCTATGTAAATCTAACCCAACAATCAACGGTAATATTCTTAGCGGCTGTTCTCTGTAGTTTCGTAGAGAGCCTTGTCTTGCACTGTAACCTTGCTGGCAAAGATGGAATTTTTCTCGCACTATTAGAGCCACAAGCACTGTTTGTGATCGACCACGTAACTTGACTTTGCACGCTCAGATTTCCTTGAAGGTTAGTCACGACATTGTGACGTGTTGTGTCGTCTCGGGCATTTGTGTGCTGTCATCAGACGCAGCCAGCACTATTAAAAATACCCAGAGAAACAGAATTCAAGAAAAAAATTGTTGCAAAGTATGGAGGTGGCATTTGTGGGGCTTTCTCTCGCTGCTAATTGCTGTCTCAAGTCTTCAATGCAAGTAAAAGTGACGTTAAATGTTCCATGTACCCATATCGTTGGTCATTTGAATGCCTTTTGCATTGTTTTCTGCACGTACAATTTAAATAATGTTCTATTAGAAAATATGTTTGCAGTTACAAAATGTTGGTGTCTGGAACGGCTTAAACTAGGGACTTTTGATAAAACCAACCTTGGAGCAAACAAATTACGTGTATTTAAGTAAAATATTTTTTAAAAGGTTTTTGTATGATATTCTGATAATAAAAATTGTAGTTGTGTCAAAATATCGGGGTCTTTTTTTTAAAGTTAATTTAAATTATGCAAGCAAAGCATTTGCTGCAATTTGTGATTAATCTGATTTTAAAGGGGAACATTATCACCAGACCTATGTAAGCGTCAATATATACCTTGATGTTGCAGAAAAAAGACCATATATTTTTTAACCGATTTCCGAACTCTAAATGGGTGAATTTTGGCGAATTAAACGCCTTTCTAATATTCGCTCTCGGAGCGATGCATCGGGAAGCAATCCGCCATTTTCTCAAAAACCGAGTCAAATCAGCTCTGTTATTTTCCATTTTTTCGACTGTTTTCCGTACCTTGGAGACATCATGCCTCGTCGGTGTGTTGTCGGAGGGTGTAACAACACGAACAAGGGCGGATTCAAGTTGCACCAGTGGCCCAAAGATGCGAAAGTGGCAAGAAATTGGACGTTTGTTCCGCACACTTTACCGACGAAAGCTATGCTACGACAGAGATGGCAAGAATGTGTGGATATCCTGCGACACTCAAAGCAGATGCATTTCCAACGATAAAGTCAAAGAAATCTGCCGCCAGACCCCCATTGAATCTGCCGGAGTGCGTGAGCAATTCAGGGACAAAGGACCTCGGTAGCACGGCAAGCAATGGCGGCTGTTTGTTCCTGCAGACGAGCGAGCTAAACCCCCCTGGATGTCTTGGCTCACACCGTCCCGAAGATGATCAAGAGAAGAATATCGACCCTAGCTTCCCTGGCCTGCTGACATGAGTGTATGTCTACAGAATATATTAATTGATGAAAATTGGGCTGTCTGCACTCTCAAAGTGCATGTTGTTGCCAAATGTATTTCATATGCTGTAAACCTAGTTCATAGTTGTTAGTTTCCTTTAATAATAAATAATGATTAATGGGTTGTACTTGTATAGCGCTTTTCTACCTTCAAGGTACTCAAAGCGCTTTGACACTACTTCCACATTTACCCATTCACACACACATTCACACACTGATGGTGGGAGCTGCCATGCAAGGCGCTAACCAGCAGTCATCAGGAGCAAGGGTGAAGTGTCTTGCTCAGGACACAACGGACATGACGAGGTTGGTACTAGGTGGGGATTGAACCAGGGACCCTCGGGTTGCGCACGGCCACTCTTCCACTGCACCACGCCGTCCAAATGCCAAACAAACACATACCAATCGTTGGTTAGAAGGCGCTCGCCGAATTCGTCCTCGCTTTCTCCCGTGTCGCTGGCTGTCGTGTCGCTGGCTGTCGTGTCGTTTTCGTCGGTTTCGCTTGCATAGGGTTCAAACCGATATGGCTCAATAGCTTCAGTTTCGTCTTCAATTTCGTTTTCGTTACCTGCCTCCACACTACAACCATCCGTTTCAATATATTCGTAATCTGTTGAATCGCTTAAGCCGCTGAAATCCGGGTCTGAATCCGAGCTAAAATGGCTATAGCTTGCTGTTCTTTCCGCCATGTTTGTTTGTGTTGGCTTCACTATGTGACGTCACAGGAAAATGGACGGGTGGTTAAAATCAGGCACTTTGAAACTTTTTTTAGGGATATTGCATGGTGGGTAAAATTTTGAAAAAAACTTCGAAAAATATAATAAGCCACTGGGAACTGATTTTTAATGGTTTTAACAATTCTGAAATTGTGATAATGTTCCCCTCTAAAAAGTCATTGTTTTACTATATATATATATATATATATATATATATATATATATATATATATATATATATATATATATATATATATATACTTATATACATGCATAAACATACATACATGCATATACACATGCACACACGCATATATATATATATATATATATATATATATACATATATATTTACACACACTGAAAAACAATATAGTACAATATAAATGCAACACTTTTGTTTTTGCTCCCATTTTCCATGAGTTGATCTCAAAGATCTAAAACTTTTACTATACACACAAAAGACCTATTCCTATCAAATATTGTTCATAAATTTGTTTAAATCTGTGTTAGTGAGCATTTCTTATTCGCCAAGATAATCCGTCCCACCTCACAGGTATCAAGATGCTGATTAAACAGCATGATTATTGCACAAGTGTGCCGTAGGCTGCCCAAATGCGCAGTTTTATCACACAGCACAATGCCACAGATGTGTATGGAGTGGTGTATCATTTACACATGTTCCTAAAATAGTTTCAGGTTTTCTATTGTGGTTCTTTGAGTTGAACTAGACTTTTACTTATCGTGAGTCTTTTAGTGCAGACAATGTTGTTGAATTTGGACTTTTCTACAAGTCTCTCTTTTGTGAGCAAAGTACGACATTATAGTATTTTAAAAGAACAGAATGCTGTCATTATCTCAGAGCAAGATAGGGATGCAACTCGATGCAGCATGTTTTGGCTCCATTCTCCACATCCCCATTATCACATCTCTGGGAAATTTGTCAGCTTTAGTTAAGCAATGTGCCAGAAATACATAGAAGGGGCAATTAAGTCTGCCTATTTTTTCTATGCTCCATGCAATCATCTCTGATCCATCTCCAGCATCCCAGACGACAGATTCGACTGAGTGCAGACCATTGACTTCCCTTTAACCCCACTCTGTCCTGAACTCATTCGCTATTGTTTGTTGTTGTCTTTCCCACCGAAGGTAGCTTGTTTGAGTCAAAATTGTGTGCGGAATGTTTTGAGGACAACATGAGCTCACCCTCCTTCCTTTTGACAT
Source organism: Nerophis lumbriciformis (assembly GCF_033978685.3). Classification (NCBI taxonomy): domain Eukaryota; kingdom Metazoa; phylum Chordata; class Actinopteri; order Syngnathiformes; family Syngnathidae; genus Nerophis; species Nerophis lumbriciformis. Next base: position 20,749,027 of record NC_084555.2, on the reverse strand, counting down.
CCTTTTTTTTGGAACCTTTTTACCTGGAAGTATACCAAGCACTGACAGGGCTTGCAAAACAACCACTTTTATTTTCAGAGGAGAATATCTTTGGGGATTTCTTCGGCGCTCTGCCATTGAGGGAGTCTGCCTTGCCTTTGGGAGACATCATGAAGGGCGTTAGTTTGGAAAGGGAGAGCGAAGGCAAAGTTCTCTTAGTGTAGCTATGCACAACTAAATATTCTTTCCCCGCGTAAACAGAACTAGTTCCCCAACGTAATACGAAACGTCGCAAGGCAAAATGTTGTAAAACGAAACGCCAAACCATGAAACGCCATAACACGAAACAGAACTGAAGCCTATCCCAGCTGCACTAGGGGTTGAAGTTGGGGTACAGCCTGGACAAGTCGCCACCTCATTGCAGGGCCAACATAGCTAGACAACATTCACACTCACTTCACACACTAGGGCTAATTCGGTGTTGCCAGGCAACCTATCCCCAGGTGCATGTCTCTAGATGTGGGAGGAAGCCGAAGTACCCAAAGAGAACACATGGAGAACTCGACACAGAAAGATCCTAAATCCGGGAATCGAAGCCAGGAAGCACAGAATCCAATAACATTAAATGTTATAACACTAAATGTCATAATCCGTAACAACATAGGACAAAATGCTGTAACTTGAAATGCCAAAACACAAAACGTGGTAACCTGACGATCACCTGTAACTCGTTTGTGCTTTTCATGCTGTGCACTGACTACTTAAACTCTTATCCAAATAGCATGTCTACACATAACCAGTTCACAAGCAACTTTTACTACTAAGTTTTTAAGTAACTTATGTCACTTGGTTTACCAGTCACAGTAAATTGCAGCATGACAGAAAACACGAAACGAGGTAAGATTAAACATTTTAACACTAAATGTCGTAATACCAGTGGTGTGCCGTCAGGGCCAGCAAGGCGTTCTCTGCTGGCCTAACAAAACCAGAGATCATGATCGTACTTTAAGATAAAAGTAATTGTTTATTTACTTTCCCTAAATATCTAAAAGTATTCATATTATCTTCATGTCATGTAATGCTCCTTCCAGCGCTGTTGTTTTTAGGTTATATAGTTTTTGTCCAAACAGAATTCAGCTAACTTATGTTGCCATGCTGTACCAAATCTGCCTCAGCCTTCAGAATCAACAATGCGGGCGTCCGTGCATTGTAAGTGAACGGGGACATACAGGTGATAGACAGTTGCAATAGCCATGCAGATCACACGTTGTTGTCAGTAAGGCCTTCTAGATGGCCTAAGACAGATATATAGTAATGTTATGAGCTAGCAAACATAAGAACTCCATTACCCAGCATGCCACAGTAGTGAAGAGCATGCGCAGTAGCCCCGTTGAGGTTGAATGTAGCAGCGGGATGTTTTTTGATGGGCACGCTGTGGAGTAAACTTTAAGAACGAAGCCAACACGCCTTGTCTGCATCTTTTATGATTAGACAAGACAACACATATATTTGCAAGTCCATTTTCAAGAAGGATATTTAAAGAAAAACTACATCTTGTGAGACCATGTCAGCCAACTCCGGAAGCTCGAATGGGTTCTACATGGGTGAGTTCAGATATTGTTTTCTTTTATTTTTTCACGGTTAATATGTTTTTTGGTGAGTTCAGGTATTGTATTTCTTTATTCTTTCACGTTTAATATGTTTTTTGCGATTTTAATTGTGACAGTACCACATACTTGCCAACCCTCCCGGATTTTCCGGGAGACTCCCGAAATTCAGTGCCTCTCCCGAAAACCTCCCGAAAACAAATTGTCTCCCGAAAATCTCCCGAAATTCAGGCGGAGCTGGAGGCCACGCCCCCTCCAGCTCCATGCGGACCTGAGTGAGGACAACCTGTTTTCACGTCCGCTTTCCCACAATATAAACAGCGTGCCTTCCCAATCACGTTATAACTGTAGAATGATCGAGGGCGAGTTCTTGGTTTCTTATGTGGGTTTATTGTTAGGCAGTTTCATTAACGTCCTCCCAGCGTGGTAACAACACACAACAACAGCAGTCATGTTTTCGTCTACCGTAAAACAGTCCGTCTGCCGTAAACAGCAATGTTGTGACAATCTTAAACAGGACAATACTGCCATCTACTGTAGTGCACAACTGCGCAAAACAACAAGGAGACGAAGCAGAAGAATGAGGAAGATACAGCCGTGGCGACGCCGACGACGAGTAAGATGAAGAACTATGCTTGTAAGTTCCAAGCCGCAGCTGCGATTGGACCTGGATAGCCTAAGAAGTAGTGGACTAACAAGTGCTTGGCTTTGAAGATCTTCCTCAGGAAGCAAAGATTGACCGGTTTTGGGCCATGCTAGGGAGAGATGGAAGATTCCAGATTCTAGTGCATTTGATGAAAGCACTTTTGTGCGTGCCACACAGCAATGCATCATCAGAGAGGGTGTTCAGCATGGTTAGAAAAATAGTGACAGAGAATAGAACAAGGATGGACAATTCAACCCTTAACTTAACAATGAGTAGATGAATGTTATGTGTGTATATGTGTAAATAAATGAACACTGAAATTCAAGTATTTATTTTATATATAAATATATATAATAAAATAAATATATATATATATATATATACTGTATATAGCTAGAATTCACTGAAAGTCAAATATTTCTTATATATATATATATATATATATATATATATATATATATATATATATATATATATATATATATATATATATATATATATATGAAATACTTGACTTGGTGAATTCTAGCTGTAAATATACTCCTCCCCTCTTAACCACGCCCCAACCACGCCCCCACCCCCCACCCCCACCTCCCGAAATCGGAGGTTTCAAGGTTGGCAAGTATGCAGTACCACATAAGATATGTTTTAATTGCTAATGCGGGTTTATTGATTTTTAAATGCGCCAGAAAATAACCCATTTTGTACACTGTTGGTGGTCATTCAATACGCAGTAGTGTGTAAATGTGTTTCTGTATAGTATTTCTCCAGCAATGGTCATGTGGTGACATAAATGATGGTATTTTGAGAGGTAATCATTAATCATTGAAGTCGGGCATCACTGAAGGCCTAGGTGGGAAACACACGGCCCGCCACTGCGTAATACAAAACAAGGCAACATGAAAACATACCACGGAATTCCATAACATGAAACATTATGACACTAAATATTGTAAAACAAAACGTTGTAACACGAAAGGTTGCAACACTAAACGTTACACCAAATGCCATAACACTAAATATTGTAGCACAAAACAACATTACACAAAACAATATTACACAAAACATCATAGCATGTAATTCAATAACATTAAATGTTTTACAATAAAAGTTATAACACAAAACAAATGCCAGAACACAAAATGTTGTAAACTGACGGCCGCCTGTAACTCCTTTCTACTTTCCATGCTGCACCTTGACTACTTTAACTCTTATCCAAGTTGCATTTCCACACATAACTAGTACCCGAGTGAATCATATTACTACGTTTTTACGTAATTTACGTCACTTGGGTTATGAGTCACGGTAAACTGTAGCATGAAAGATACCACGAAATGCCATTACATAAAACAATACAACACTAAATATCGTAATATCAATCAATCAATGTTTATTTATATAGCCCTAAATCACAAGTGTCTCAAAGGGCTGCACAAGCCACAACGACATCCTCGGTACAAAGCCCACATAAGGGCAAGGAAAAACTCACCCCAGTGGGACGTCGATGTGAATGACTATGAGAAACCTTGGAGAGGACCGCATATGTGGGTAACCCCCCCCCTTTAGGGGAGACCGAAAGCAATGGATGTCGAGTGGGTCTGACATAATATTGTGAGAGTCCAGTCTATAGTGGATCCAACATAATAGTAAGAGTCCAGTCCATAGTGGGGCCAGCAGGACACCATCCCGAGCGGAGACGGGTCAGCAGCGCAGAGATGTTCCCAGCCGATGCACAGGCGAGCGGTCCACCCCGGGTCCCGACTCTGGACAGCCAGCACTTCATCCATGGCCACCGGACCTGTGCCCCCCCTCCACAAGGAAAAGGGGAGCAGAGGAGAAAAGAAAAGAAACGGCAGATGAACTGGTCTAACAGGGGGGCTATTTAAAGGGTAGAGTATACAAATGAGTTTTAAGATGGGACTTAAATGCTTCTACTGAGGTAGCATCTCTAATTGTTACCGGGAGGGCATTCCATAGTACTGGAGCCCGAATAGAAAACGCTCTATAGCCCGCAGACTTTTTTTGGGCTCTGGGAATCACTAATAAGCCGGAGTTCTTTGAACACAGATTTCTTGCCGGGACATATGGTACAATACAATCAGCAAGATAGGACGGAGCTAGACCGTGTAGTATTTTATACGTAAGTAGTAAAACCTTAAAGTCATATCTTAAGTGCACAGGAAGCCAGTGCAGGTGAGCCAGTATAGGCGTAATATGATCAAACTTTCTTGTTCTTGTCAAAAGTCTAGCAGCCGCATTTTGTACCAATTGTAGTCTTTTAATGCTAGACATAGGGAGACCCGAAAATAATACGTTACAGTAGTCGAGACGGGACGTAACAAACGCATGAATAATGATCTCAGCGTCGCTAGTGGACAAAATAGAACGAATTTTAGCGATATTGCGGAGATGAAAGAAGGCCGTTTTAGTAACACTCTTAATGTGTGACTCAAAGGAGAGAGTTGGGTCGAAAATAATACCCAGATTCTTTACTGATTCGCCTTGTGTAATTGTTTGGTTGTCAAATGTTATGGTGGTATTATTAAATAAATGTCGGTGTTTAGCAGGACCGATAATCAGCATTTCCGTTTTCTTGCCGTTGAGTTGCAAGAAGTTAGCGGACATCCATTGTTTAATTTCATTAAGACACGCCTCCAGCTGACTACAATCCGGCGTGTTGGTCAGCTTTAGGGGCATGTAGAGTTGGGTGTCATCAGCATAACAATGAAAGCTAACACCGTATTTGCGTATGATGTCGCCTAGCGGCAGCATGTAAATACTAAAGAGTGCAGGGCCAAGAACCGAACCCTGAGGAACTCCGCACCTTACCTTAACATAGTCCAAGGTCACATTATTATGGGAGACGTATTGCATCCTGTCAGTAAGATAAGAGTTAAACCACGACAAAGCTAAGTCTGACATACCAATACGTGTTTTGATACGCTCTAATAAAATATTATGATCGACGGTATCGAAAGCAGCGCTAAGATCAAGAAGCAGCAACATAGATGACGCATCAGAATCCATCGTTAGCAGTAGATCATTAGTCATTTTTGCGAGGGTTGTCTCCGTAGAGTGATTTGCCCTGAAACCGGATTGAAAAGGTTCACAGAGATTGTTAGACACTAAGTGTTCATTTAGCTGCTGTGCGACAATTTTTTCGAGGATTTTCGAAATAAAGGGAAGGTGGGACACCGGTCGGTAGTTTACCATGAGGTCAGGATCAAGGTTAGGTCTTTTGAGCAGAGGATGAATAACCACTTTCTTGAATGCTAGGGGAACAGTGCCAGAGGAAAGTGATACGTTTATAATATTTAGCACTGATGGACCTAATAATACAAAAAGCTCCTTGATAAGTTTCCCAGGAAGTGGGTCAAGTAAACATGTTGTTTGTTTTATCCCACTTACATGCTGTAATAGTTCCTCTAATGTTATTTCATCAAAAAGAGAGAGACTATTTTGTATTGCAGTATCCGTCGTAGATACAGTTGTATCTGTGTTAATAGAACCCAGTTGTAGCTGGGATGCGTTGTCTTTAATCTCCTTTCTAATGAGTTCAATTTTCTTATTAAAGAAATTCATAAAGTCATCTGCCGAGTGGGTGGAGCTATTGGGAGGAGTCCCTTGTTGGGTTAGCGATGCTACTGTACTAAACAAAAATTTAGGGTCGTTTTTGTTGAGGCGGATGAGATTTGAATAATATTTAGCTTTAGCTAAGGTAAGCATGCGTTTATACGATATTAAACTATCACTCCATGCTTGATGGAAAACCTCAAGCTTGGTCGCGCGCCATTTGCGTTCCAACTTTCTACATGATAATTTATGAGCTCTGGTTTCTTCTGTAAACCATGGGGTGCGCCTTTTAGGGGCCCTTTTTTGTTTTAGCGGTGCTATACTATCAATGGTTTTGCGCAGGGCATTGTCAAAGTTGTTAGTGAGGTTATCAATAGAGCCGACATAATTTGGGAATGGTGCCATTACCGAAGGCAGTAGGTCAGCAAGAGTCATCGTTGTGGCAGCATTATTGTTGCGGCTGCTATAGCAGTTATTATTATTATTAGTTTGTTGACAATGAGTCAGAACTTCGAATTTTGTAAGGTAATGATCGGACATTACTTTAGTATACGGGAGTACCATAACTTTGGAGGTGGTGACACCCCTGACCAGCACTAGATCTATCGTATTGCCGTTGCGATGCGTAGGTTCATTTATTATTTGTGTAAGACCACAGCTATCAATTATAGTCTGGAGCGCCACGCACTGAGGGTCCGATGGGGTATTCATATGGATATTAAAGTCCCCCATTATGATTATATTGTCTGCGTGCGTCACTAGATCAGCAACGAACTCTGAGAATTCATTGATAAAGTCCGAGTAGGGCCCTGGGGGGCGGTAGATAACAGCCATATCGAGAGGCAGCGGTGCGACAGACCTCATAGTAAGCACCTCAAACGATTTGTATTTATTATTTAGGTTAGGGGTAAGGTTAAAGTTTTCATTGTATATTAGTGCGACCCCCCCACCCCTTTTAAGGGGACGGGCAATATGCGCATTCGTATAGTTAGGAGGAGATGCCTCATTTAGCGCAAAAAAATCGTCTGGTTTGAGCCAGGTTTCGCTAAGACCAATGACGTTAAGATTGTTGTCTCTAATGACCTCATTAACTAATAACGTTTTGGGAGACAATGATCCTATGTTTAAAAAGCCCATATTATAAGTATTGGGCTGTTTTGACGAGTTTTTGTTTCAATTATCCGTAGTAGCAATATTAATAATGTTGCGTTTATTATACGTAGTGCACTTTAAATAGTTTCGATCATATCTAGGAATTGATACGACGGGACTTTTCAGATTGTTTGCTTGATGCTGCGATCGACTGAACGCATCATGATTTGCCACTTCAGTAGAATGCATATCTACCCCGGACACATTCACAACAGAAAACACATTATGTGAGTTGTGTGTTATTCTAAGAAAATTGCTATGCGTACAGGAATTATCCAACCTGGTGCTGGCTAGTTCTAGCTTAACTGACTCCTCACCCGGACTAGCAGGCTCTGTAATTGCCTGTGACCGGGCTTGCTCTAGTGTAGTTAGTCAATTGTGACTTAAACAGTAGTCTATGTTTTTAGGCCGGATGATACAAAACAACTTAACATGAAAACATCATATCACGGAATGCCATAACATGAAATGTGATAACGATAAATGTCGTAACATGAAACACCATAACATGAAACATTACAACACTAAATATTGTAACACTAAATGTCGAAACAACATAACACAAAACGTCATAACGGCAAAATTATTTAACACTGAACATCGCCGCCTGTAACGCTATACTGCAGGGGTCTCAAACTCAATTTACCTGGGGGGTGAGGCTGGGCTGCATCAGGTATAACAAAACAAAACTTTTTTTTTTAACACAAAATAAAATGAAAACATTGATAAACAAATCAAGAATGAATAAGAAAGTGTCATGATCCGTCACCCGGGTCATGGCATGATTTATGTTTGGTAGTTTTCCTGTTTTAGTCTTGTTTCCTGGGTGCACCCTCTTTCCCTGTTTACTGTTGGTTTCCATGGGCACTGATTCTCCTCACCTGTCTTTGTTTAGCAATTAGTGTTCCCACCAGGTGTTTGATTGATTGATTGATTGATTGATTGATTGAGACTTTTAGTCGTAGATTGCACAGAACAGTACATATTCCGTACAATTGACCACTAAATGGTAACACCCAAATACGTTTTTCAACTTGTCTAAGTCGGGGTCCACGTTAATCAATTCATGGTATACATATATACTATCAACATAATACAGTCATCACACAAGTTAATCATCAAAGTATATACTTTTAATTATTTACATTATTTACAATCCGGGGGGTGGAATGTGGAGGGGGTTCGGGCGGGGGGGTTAGATTTGGTTGATATCAGCACTTCAGTCATCAACAATAATATCATCTGAGAAATAGACATTGAAACAGTGTAGGTCTGACTTGGTAGGATATGTACAGCGAGCAGTGAACATAGTGAGCTCAGAAAGCATAAGAACAAGTATATACGTTTGATTATTTACATTTGATTCATTACAATCCGGGGAGGTGGGATGTGGTGGGGGGAGGGTGTTAGTCTAGGGTTGTAGTTGCCTGGAGGTGTTCTTTTAGTGCGGTTTTGAAGGAGGGTAGAGATGCACTTTCTTGTACACCTGTTGGGAGTGCATTCCATATTGATGTGGCATAGAAGGAGAATGGGTTAAGACCTTTGTTAGATCGGAATCTGGGTTTAACAGTTTTGGTTAATCACTCCCCTTTATAGTTTTCTGTCACCCAGCATTAGTTGGAATTGGGGGTCAATATTTGCTACATGCAACATTTACGTTCTCCTGGTTTTTCGTCTCGTTCTAGTGATGTTTCTACACACTAGCATTTCTCGTTTTTCACCCTTGGTGACATTTAGTTTTTTTTTAGCTCCACGCTTGTTCGCGTCCTCAGTTTTGTATTTTTTGTACTGCGTTTAATTTAGTAAAAGGCTTAATCTTACCTGCACACTGCTCCAGCTTGTTTTCTGCCTTTGAAGGAACACGACCAGTGCAGCCATGCACCCCCAACGTAACAAGAAAGTAAGTAAATACATGTTTGGGGATGTGGAATATATTTTAATTCCTCTTGGTGTCGTTGTTGTGTTTAGCCGACGCAGGGAGAACGTAATTTCCCCAATGTGAGTCATTTACGCATGACGATGTTCATGTCTTTCGTGGTGACATGAACACCGTGGCATTTGTAGATGCTACAAAGTACTGGGGTAGCGAGCGCAACAAGGCGAATGCACCCGGAGTGTTATCTGTCGTGCTGTTACTGGGAAAAGAAGCGGAAATGACGCCGTGCTGCTGTTGTAGTCATAGAAACCAAACAAATGAAATCAAATAGAAATATATGTAGCGTTTGTCTGAGGCAAAGCAAATACAATGACACAAATAAAGGTGTGACCCTATAATTGGTCCGGGTTATTGGGGACTGATAGCAGCTGTGTCTCAATTTGGCAACAGCATCCTCTGCAGTGCGCATTTGTGGGGTGCTGACGTCATGGCGGTGCACAAAGCCTGTTCCAATTCAAAAAATAGTTCCATGTGTCCTTTTGAATCCGGCCGACAAATGTGTCCCTTTCCCATCAACAGAAAGTGTGCATCTGTGTGCACTTCACATCCTTTCATATCCTGGGAACCTTTGCGCTCACAATTCTGGAAGTTATTTTCAACATGGTGGCGCTACGCGCAGCGGAAAGGGCGACTTTAAGATGTAAGTATAGCTTTATTTATTCATTTAAAACAGCTGAAAGCAAACATGTCAGTAGTGATATATATATATATATATATATATATATATATATATATATATATATATATATATATATATATATATATATATATATATATATATATATATATATATATATATATACGGTGTTGGGTTAGTTACTGAAAACCAGTAACTAGTTATAGATAATCAAACACTCTAGAAGTCTAGAATGAAAGAGTATATAAGAGAATTGACAGAGTGTGTGTACCTTCAGTGTGCAGTGCCTCGTTAAAATCCAGCCGCTGTTGCTTAGGAGGTGAAGTGTGTGTCTCTTTACTAGCTTCGTCGAAGCATGTTGTTTTTGTAGCTATTTCAGCATATTTGAATTGCGAGGATAGGATCTTTGATCCAAGACACAACTTACATTCAACTAAAATGTTCTTTTCTTTGTTGTCGATAAAAGAAACGTACTGAAAATATCTCCATTTTAAGAAACTCGGCTTCGAGGTTCGCCATGACGTCTTGTTAGTAGACACAGACATGCCCCCTCCCACACACACACACACACACACACACACGTACACACAGACAGCGTTACTATAGTCCCAACACTGTATATATATATATATATATATATATATATATATATATATATATATATATATATATATATATATAATTTGTGTTAAAATAGTGGTTAGAGTGTACACCCTGAGATCGGTAGGTTGTGAGTTCAAACCCCGGCCGAGTCATACCAAAGACTATAAAAATGGGACCCATTACCTCCCTGCTCGGCACTCAGCATCAAGGGTTGGAATTGGGGGTTAAATCAGCAAAATGATTCTCGGGCGCGGAAACGGCTGCTGCTCACTACTCCCCTCACCTCCCAGGGGGGTGATCAAGGGTGGTGGGTCAAATGCAGAGAATAATTTCACCACACTTAGTGTGTGTGTGACATTCATTGGTACTTTAACTTTTAACTTTAACTTAAAATACATGACCTTGACTATCGTAATGTTGAGCTACCTCCGAGCTCTTTGCACCTCTCTTTACCCCGAGGGAGAGCCATTTATCCAGCTATTGCCGGGAGCTTTTATCTACGTTTGGAAGTAAAGCCTGACATCTTTTAATTTTACTTTTTTAGACCGCAATAGGTTGACTTAATTATGTTCTATTAATGTGTGGCCAGAATAATGAAGTATTGTAAATGTGTGCATCAATGTATCGAGATTAGTTATTGTTGTTTTTTGTGTACATTTGCATGCTATTTGAAAATATTTACTTCCATTAAGGATTCTTGTGATCTTGTGTTTAACTTTTCTGTTTATTTATTTGCTGTGCAGATCAAGGAGGACTTGGACTTGGACAATGCACTTATAGAACAAAAGAGCAAAAAGAAATGACACAAATCACGTACCTACCAGTTTGGATGATCATTTTAAATACAAATTATTTTTATTATACATACAAATTAATAAACTCTTATGCTGAAACTGCAGTTGTTGTGATTAATTTCTCCTGCCTTCATTGCAAATAATCATTATACCAATAATACTATGGTTTCCCAATATTTACAATTACTCGCTATAATGCAACTAATTTGACAAAATTATAAACGTACATCAATTATGAATCACATATTAATAAAGTAACTGCTAAATACGATTGTGTGGTGTGGCTGTATGGCTAGACCGTGAGGACTATTTCTGGGACATCTTCTGGATTGTCTGCGTGTTTTTAAAGGTACATGTCCCTCTACAACTAGCATACAAATAAATCCATCATTGACTAATAATTAGGAATAACAGCTTTAGAACACTTGTCAATACGTGACACATCATCATGACAACCATCTCCCTTGATCGGTTGGTTCTAATTGCAGGGAAATTAGACGCTGGCGGTGCCGGTAGATCTTAGCCACTTTCTTTAAACTAAGGTAAAGAACCAAGAGAAGACAAAAAAATGGTTCAACATTCTTTAAAGTTCATCATTATTCAACCTCGCTCGACTGACCAGCAGATACGTGACGTAAATGTAAGGGCGGGGACAACTGACGTAACCAAGAAGTGTCCCGTAGGCGAGACTGTCCCAGTTCATATTGCTCCAGGCCCTGCTGGAGGACTCTCGCCAGTACCCACACTTTGTCGACCGTGTGGGCTGGGTCCTTAGAAGGATGCAGTCCCCGAATTGAGACACAGCTTACATTAGGTTACATTGAGTTCCTTACTTTTCTTTTATCCCACCGCGTACGCATCACTTTGTTTTATTTTGTCAGAGAGAGACATATTTACGTGTCACACCCACAGGTTGGGTCAGTTTCATTGTTTTGAGTTTTTTCCCTGGTGTCTTTAATGTAGTGACTGCTTATGTTTTTGTATTTCCGCCCAAGCTGGAGGATTCTAATTAACCCTTCCTATTTATTCTCTTCAGTTGTTTCTTTTATTGCTGGTTATTGTTTGACGCAGCAGCCTGCCTGTTTGCCTGCTCATCGTATTTTGTGATTTTGTGCCTGAGCCTTTTCTCTCGGTGCCTTTTCGTTCTATTGGAACCGTAGTTTTGTTTTTTGAATCATTGACAATGTGGATAATAAAAATCGTGTCGCACTTACCCGCTCTTGTCCTTGGCGCTTTTTGGGATCCACCACAGTAATCCATGACACGTATGTATAATGTCCACTGGGTGGCAACTTAACTTTTTTTTGGAAATGTAAACGAATGTCCACGTGTGCTCAATAGAAACGAAGCAGGGAGTCAGGCACGAAAGAAAACTCTCCAGGGCAACACTGCTGTAAATTTCACTCATCGAGAAATGTTTTTTCTGTTTGCATCAAGCCCGGTCAATGTCCAGCCCCCGAAACCCAAATACCCCACCGTGATTGGTAGGTTCATTCAGCACCGCACACAACCCTGTAAAGTTAGTTAAAGTACCAATGATTGTCACACACACTAGGTGTGGTGAGATTATCCTCTGCATTTGACCCATCACCCTCACCCCCTGGGAGGTGAGGGGAGCAGTGAGCAGCAGCGGTGGTTGTGCCCGGGAATCATTTTTGGTGATTCAACCCCCAAATCCAACCCTTGATGCTGAGTGCCAAGCAGGGAGGTAATGGGTCCCATTTTTATAGTCTTTGGTATGACTCGGCCGGGGTTTGAACTCACGGCCTATCAATCTCAGGGCGGACACTAGGCCACTGAGCAGGTAAAGTGTTATTCATGTAAAACTCGTGGGCTGCACTAACATTAAACTTTCATATTAAAATGGGAGCCGCAAAATATCGTCTCTGGGGCCACAAGCTTTGAAGTTTGAGACCCCTGCTATACTGCTTTTCTCATATCCAAGTTGCATTTGTCCATTGAGAGGATCAGACACTTGAGTGTTATATTCACGTTTGTGCGGGACTTTTAAATCCCAACCCATTCTCTCCAAAAAGCCAATTTGATTTGGAGGATTCCTAATCTTACCAAGAGGTAAATAAACCAGAGTTTTTACTGGATCTAATTATTCTAATAATGATTCATCGCTACAGACCGCTTATCTATTTAGAATGGCCATAACCAAATGTAAGTGAAGCAAAGTTTATGACGCATTCAGGAAGAGTGATACTCAAACCTTTGACCCTATGATTTTTTTTAGCTAAGTTTTTACTTTACTTTATTGCTGGCTGCAATCCTTTCTTTTTGAAATTTAGACCTTTGGTACAAAAAAAAATGCAAACACTTATGTTAGGCAACACAACATGACACACTCCAATTGTCACGGTGCTGCAAAAAGGAAGGTCAATGGCAAAACAACTGAGTTGCGAAAGGTCAGTATAGTGCGTAAAGCTCTTGAATTGTGAGAATATGTATAATGTTTCCATATGAAATCTTACGAGTATCTTACTGAGAGGATTTTTACATATTCTGGTTAATTTATTTAGCTACATGAGGTGAGTATATATTTTCAGAAAATAAATATCAGTATGATGGAGGACAGTTAAACACTTTTTCAAACTACAACAACAAATCACATTTTAAAGGATTCGCTCTAAGGGTATTAGTCAAAACTAAGCTTTTTTATAGGAGGCATGCTATAGGTTCACGTGATTGGAAAGTGAAAAGAAACTGAATAAATAGGATGAGTGGATAAAAAAAATTGTCTGCTGTCTCACACACACACACACACACACACACACACACACACACACACACACACACACACACGTGTACACACACACACACATACACATTCACAAACACACAATTCATAATGTGTATTAAGAAGTCGTAAATTTTTCTTTGAAAGGTTTCCAGCAGGTCTTTTTTGAGCAATAGATACCAACAATACCATTAGTGGGATTGAATCTCACTTGATGTAGTCTCGGTGTCACCAAAGCAGTCTAGTAAATGAAGTCCTCAATCTAAATGACCTGATGCTGAGTCGTTTTAAGGAGACACATCCAAACATTAAATATGTCAAAAGTTGCAAAGAACATATAGATATCTTTTAAAAACCAGGGCTTTCAAAATTAACACATTAATCCATATGAAGTATGGCTCAAAATGCCACACTTTCACTCGGTGGCACAAATTTGTCCTTTGGTGATTCGATCAAGATGGATGGTAAACATATCAAACTTCTAAATGCAAAGTTTGGCTACAAATTAAAAAAAACATACGGAACACAAACCAATATTTGTGCGCTCTACAGTAAGGAATGTTTGTTTCAAAGTTTCAAATGCTTTAATCTAAGAATAAACCCTTAAGGACTCATTGCTTCCAGATGACCAACATTTCACTAACAAGTTCTTTGCATTTTTTGCTTCTGAAAATGAATCTGCCCGTCATTTCCTAAAATGTATATTAGTTTTTGAGTAATGGGTAGATAAAAACCGGACCTGGAACGCTCCCTTTACATCACCAGACTCGATATGCCATCCCTCTTGGTGTGACGTCATCTACAGCAGTGGTCCCCAACCTTTTTGTAACTGCGGACCGGTCAACGATTGAAAATGTGTCCCTCGAAAAGAACCAGAAATATTAAAAAAAAAAAGAAAAAAAAAAAAGAAAAAAGCATTTTTTTATTTTTTATGTTATTTTTTTTATTTCTTTTGCGGGCCGGTACCAATCGATCCACAGACCGGTAGGGACCACTGATCAACAGAGCCAAAGCCCATTTCCCCGCATAGACAGTGTGGATAAAGGCAGGAAAAACTATTATTTAGATTTTTGTTTTTGTCGCCCTGTTCCATGATTACTTCAAAACTTATATGGTTAACAATATAAGCAAAAAAATAAATTGCCATTTCCAGACTTCCCTGCTCTTACATAGACACATAGTTTATGTTTCCTCATGTTTTTTCAGCATTTCCTCAAGCATATTGACAAAAACATCAGCAGAAGAGGACGCAAAATGTGCTATTTCCTTTCAAATCTGTGTAAATATTGAGATTCTCGATGAAGATGCTACCAAAACCCATACTACGCAATATTACATTTCATCCAGTCTTTTGTAGGTGACGTCAGCAGGCAGATGCAAGCCCGCCCACATTTCGGAGCTTAAATTGGGCATTCCAAAATGAGTGGAAACTAGCGTATTTTGGGTGGAATTGTGCCTGTAGATCTATTTTTTAGGTGCAAAACAATGAAACAGGTTCCAATATTGTCAGCGATAGAGGAGGCCTTTAAGTAATATTTAGAGTATCAGGGAATCCTGGACACAGACTCGTGTTGCACGTTCCTTCTCAAGATGCATTGAACAAGGCACCAGAAAATCACAATATTGGTACACAATTTTTTTTTCTCATTTTCTGATTAGAGTGCACATAAATTTGTTTATATTACCAAAGATGAGATAACATCAAATAATGGACCACTGATCTATAGAAAAGAAGAGTTTCATTGTTACTGAAATTAGTTAGAATTACTGAAATAAATGAGTGGCCATTAGTTATGAACAAAAAGGTTTGAATAGTTAATAGGGATGTCCGATAATGACTTTTTGCCGATATCCGATATTCCGATATTGTCCAACTCTTTAATTACCGATACTGATATCAACCGATACCGATATCAACCGATATATACAGTCGTGGAATTAACACATTATTATGCCTAATTTGGACAACCAGGTATGGTGAAGATAAGGTCCTTTGAAAAAAAAAAAAAAAAAAAAAATAAGATCAATAAATTAAAAACATTTTCTTGAATAAAAAAGAAAGTAAAACAATATAAAAACAGTTACATTGAAACTAGTAATGAATTAAAATTTGTAAAATTAACTGTTAAAGGTTAGTACTATTAGTGGACCAGCAGCACGAACAATCATGTGTGCTTACGGACTGTATCCCTTTCAGACTGTATTGATATATATTGATATATAATGTAGGAACCAGAATATTAATAACAGAAAGAAACAACCCTTTTGTGTGAATGAGTGTGAATTGGGGAAGAAGGTTTTTTGGGTTGGTGCACTAATTGTAAGTGTATCTTGTGTTTTTTATGTTGATTTAATACAAAAATAAAAAAATAAAAAAAATAAAAACGATACCGATAACAAAAAAAACGATACTGATCATTTCCGATATTACATTTTAACGCATTTATCGGCTGATAATATCGGCAGGCCGATGCACTACTGTACACACTTGGACTATGGACAGCAGAACTAGACTTAGACTTCTTTTATTGTCATTCAAATATGAACTTTACAGTACAGATAAGAACAAAATGTTGTTGCATTAGCTCGTTGTAGTGCAGGATAAAAGAGCAATAAGGTGCAGATATAAATAGATTTACTGTACAGATAAATATATTGCACTTTTGCATTTGCATCCACTTTTACCGATGTATGATATATTTTTTTTATAGTCCAGCGAGTTAGTCAATTTTAGGGGGGAATTGAGGGGATTATTATGATGCGTTCAAGTCTTATGGCCTGAGGGAAGAAGCTGTTACAGAACCTGGAGGTTCTGCTACGGAGGCTGCGGAACTTTTTTCCAGAGTCCAGCAGTGAAAACAGTCCTTGGTGGGGGTGGGAGGAGTCTCTACTAATTTTCTGAGCCCTGGTCTATGCTAAAGTATAATTACATGTATAGCATGTGGCATATTGCAATACAGATTTTTTTTACCGTCTCACCCAAAAAACATACACAGTACTACTGTAGTGCCTTACAGACGCAAAACGTGTCTAACAGCATAACAGCAACGCATTCTGACAGTTCAATGATAAATAGGACATGCTTGGAGTGGTGCAAGCACATACACACCGGCTCTCATCTGTTGAAGCCAAAGTTCTCATTAAGTATGATGCCGAGGCACAACGCAAGAACAGCTCAAGCCGCATAGAAACTCGCCAGCCCCCTTGAGACAAACCCAGGAATCGACGTCTCACTGGAGCTCAAGGCTCATGCTCAGTCAGACCACAAGACAGTGCCAATGGAGATAATGAGACGCACATCTGTGTTTTCACTCGCTGCTTCAGTTTAATGGTTTAATTGCTGATCAATGAGTCAGTCATCGCCACGGTTTAGCTGTGACTCACCATTAGCCGTAAGTTTGTTTTCTAAGAAAGGGCACCGACAAATACAACTCAGTCCTCCATCAACGAAGATTAGGGTTTTTTTGATTACATATGCATGTGAAAAGACAAAAACGTTAAGACTCCTTCCTGTTTTTGTTTTTGTCATGTCTTGTTTCTACAACAGCAGTGACTTACAAAGGCTCTGATAGGCAAACATGGCTAGTTGTAGAGCATTTATGGATCAAAAGTGCAAGGAATTCTACAATGTTAAGAACAGACACAAGTTGCACACATTTGTGTTAAATAACTCAAACTTTATCTGTAAGATAAAAACCTACATTGCAATATCCAATTATGTACGATCAGAGATAAGAGTGTTTTGGGTATTTTGTTCTGCAATATTTCTCTGGCTGCTAACCTTTTGTACAGGTATTTCCTTCCATTGTTCACTCATACCTTAAGTCATGCATGTCTGTTCGTGTATGCACGTGCATGCCTACTATTGAGTTTATCAATTTCCCCGTGGTTCACTAAATATGTCTGAATCTTGTTCAAATTCAACTCACAACACAGGAAGGGAAAAAAAAATCTGCCCGTCTGATTATGCAAATGACACAGAGATTAATACTATTCATGAGATTATGATGAATTTTCAACTGCGTATCGCCTGGATGGAAAATTAAGATGACCTTTGAAACCTGAGAAAATACAATGTCTCAGCTGCATTGCTTAATGAAAGTCAATCAAAATACATTGCTTTTTGGAATCATTTATTTATTTAGCAAAATGGCATTTTGTAGGGAATTGCCAGACAATGACCAACATAAACTCCAAATGCTGCAAGGTTTGGACAAATCATATGTGGAAAATAAAAGGCCATTGATGTGAATTGCTGATCAGATATCATCATGAATGTGGACTAGTATTATTGTCTAGTTTTTGACAATTACCGAGTTACGTAGTTGGCATAGTTTCACACTTTTAAATGCTGACATGTTCGTAAAATTGACTATTTAAGTATATTGTTATTGAATTGAGATATGAGCTCCATCACCTTTGCTCCATGATTTTGGATTTTTATATTTGTGATTTAACAAGCAAACTGCCTCAGCAAAAGGAGCTCAGTCTTGACTTTGTGACAGGAAGAGGGAAAGTTCAAGACCCCCTATGCACCAAAAAGCTGTAAAGATGCCAATTTACTTCAACAATGCTTACAGTGCCCTCGAGTAATGCACAGCATTCACTTGTGTTGCAACTGTGTTCATGTAGCCTTCTTACACTGAAAATGTTCCCTTACTTTATGTCTACATGATCCATATTTCATTCATTTTGACGTGATGGAAAAAGTAAATATTGGGAAAGATAATGAGTACATGCACCAGCATCCACATTATTTAGAGTTGCATTCTATTTAAGTTTTAAAGAAGTGGGCTACTTTAAGATTACAGTACCGTATTTTTTGGACTATAAATCACAGTTTTTTTCATAGTTTGGCCGGGCTCCAGTGCGACTTATATATGTTTTTTACCTTTTTTATTATGCATTTTCAGCAGGTGCGACTTATACTCCGAAAAATACGGTATATGGCTTTATTTTAGTTTTAGTTTTTTTTTTTTTTTATTGACTTTTGACTTGGATTACTGTTTTTTCCAAATAAAAGGTCACTACGAATATTTGATGAAACGGTAACACTTCAGTATGGGGAACATATTCGAAGTAACACAGACTTAATTTAGAGTTATTTTGTTAGGGTTAGGGTTAGAGGGTTAGGGTTAGGGTTAGTAATGGTGAATATGTTCCCCGTACTCATTGTCTCATTGTCATCCTATTGGGTTGAGTTTTTTCTTGCCCTGATGTGGGATCCGAGCCGAGGATGTTGTTGTGGCTTGTGCAGCCCTTTGAGACACTCATGATTTAGGGCTATATAAGTAAACTTTGATTGATTTATTGATTGATTGATAGATACTAAAGTGTTACCAGCTTACTGGTTGTATAATAAGGCCATGCAGACTAAGGCATTAATAAGTACTTAATAATGACTAATTAAGAGTGGATATGTTACTGATTTGCATGTTAAAAACAAACTAATTAATGGTGAATATTAGAGATGTCCGATAAATGCGTTAAAATGTAATATCGTAAATTATCGGTGTCGCTTTTTTATTATCAGTATCGTTTTTTTTATATATATATCTATATATATATAGATATATATATATATTTTTTTTATTAAATCAACATGAAAAACACAAAATACACTTACAATTAGTGCACCAATCCAAAAAACCTCCCTCGCCCATTTACACTCATTCACACTCATTCACACAAAATGGTTGTTTCTTTCTATAATTAATATTCTGGTTCCTACATTATATATCAATATACAGTATATCAATACAGTCTGCAGGGATACAGTCCGTAAGCACACATGATTGTGCGTGCTGCTGGTCCACTAATATTACTAACCTTTAACAGTTAATTGTACTAATATTCATTAATTACTAGTTTCTATGTAACTGTTTTTATATTGTTTTACTTTCTTTTGTATTCAAGAAAATGTTTTTAGTTATTTATCTTATTTTATTTTATTTTTTTAAAAGTACCTTATCTTCACCATACCTGGTTGTCCAAATTAGGCATAATAATGTGTTAATTCCACGACTGCATATATCGGTTGATATCGGTATCGGTTGATATCAGTATTTGTAATTAAAGAGTTGGACAATATCGTTATATCGGATATCGGCAAAAAGCCATTATCGGACATCCCTAGATTTAATATTATATTTAGGTTTAACATTTAGGTTAGATTTAACATTTAGCGCTCACATTTAGATTTAGAGTTAAGATTTAGGTTTAGATTTAACATGTAGGTTTAGATTTAAGATTTAGATTCAACATTTAGGTTTTGATTTAACATGTAAATTTAGATGAAACATTTAGATTCAATATTTAGATTTAACATTTAGGTATAGATTCAAGATTAAGGTTTACATTTAATATTTAGATTTTAAATTGAGATTTAGATTTTAACATTTAGATGTAATATAATTTATTTATCTTATTTTATTATTATTTTTTAAAAGTACCTTATCTTCACCATACCTGGTTGTCCGAATTAGGCATAATAATGTGTTAATTCCACGACTGCATATATTGCATATACTGCCATTATCGGACATCCCTACTGAATATGTTCCCCATACTAAAGTGTTACCAATGAAACCTCTTATGTTAATAACATTGGCATGCATTTTCATAGTTGTTGTACCGAAACATGATGTATAGAGGTAAAACCCTCTCCCAAAATAGACACATTAGTGATTTTAGGCTTGTTTTCTATTAAGTTTCAGCACATTTTGGAACACCCATTTTTAGCTGTAAAATGTGCATCGGCAAAGCCTGCATCAGCTTGCTGACATCGCCTACAGAAGACTGGAGGAAATACTATATGCCTATACATTAAACATATGACATTTCATATTTTATTAGGCTGCTGCACTTGAGGCATGTTCATGTTGTCTCATCTTTACTTGGAATTCCCAATATTTTTGTGTTTTCAATCTCGAGAAAGAAAAACACACACACACACACACACACACACACACACACACACACCTACACACATACATACACACACATCCCTCCTTGAGGAGCACAGAACTTGAGGTGTAGCAGTAATTTCTACTCTGCCTCCACCGACTCCTTTCTAGTCTCTGACAACTCTAATCTTATTTTATTGCTGCTTTCTGCTCGTTTTATGAACATGATTTAATATTCAGCTATGCACCAGTATAGTTTTTCATTAAATATTGTTCTTGGTACTGAAATAACCACTATAGGCATGCATAGTAGTTTGTGTTGTTGTTGTTGTTGTTTTGACTTGAGTATTTGTATTTGAAACATCAAACATCTTATAATGTCATTTAGAAACTGGGGGAAAATGTATTCTAGTCTGTAGTCATCCCCTTGTTTTCATCGTAACTTTTGATATTATCAATTAAAGCGAGTACTATCAAACAGGCTGAGAGATCCTTGTTGAAACAGCAGATATCACTCTTTTCATCTCAATGGTCTGAGATGAGGCAAGACATTATTTGACTGACAGCAGCAGGCCAGCTGACTTCTGCCACCTCAGGGCAACAAAAGTCAAAGTGTCAAAACCACAGCTACAAATCATGTGCTGGTACAAAGCAATGCCACTGCAGCCTTTATGCAGTCACTGAATGATACACTACTTGTGTCATTCCAGAGGTGTACCTGTTTTATGTCCAGTTTCCCCGTCTGACAGGTGGAAATATGTATTCCATCAAAGTTTGCAATCTTTGAAAAGAGCACTGAGGTGAAGAGATTGTAAATCCACTTAAAGGCAGATGCAGTTTGGCCAATCGATTTGGGTCCTTCAAATAACAATCAAGGAATAAGAAGGTAGAGATTGTGCGTCATTGATATTGAGTTTCTTATTTTACATATTGAAATATTGTGTGAACCACCAATCCCTAACACATGTTTTGTAGACGGATACCAAATACATGCCAGGCAAACTAAAGGCTCTTTAAATTTGATTAAGATTAAATTGTATGTATGTATGTATGTATGTATGTATGTATGTATGTATGTATGTATGTATGTGAAAGTAAAAAAGCTAATGTTGATGTTGAATTTTGTCAAATAAAGTGTATTCACATTAAAAATAAGAGCTCACATGTTTGTTTTCAGGTTGAATATAATTATAAATCACTTTTGTAATTTTTTAACTTTTTCATATATTTTTTGAGCTTCTGTTTTTTCCAGATTCAAATCTTATTTTTTTAACGTTTCATGTTTTGTTTTTTTTCAATTTTAGACCTTTTTTTTTTTTCCCCGCCTTGACTCTTTTTTTTTCTTCTCCAGATTCAGACTTTTGGGGAGAATTGGGTGTGGGGGTTTTCTCGTCAACTGATAGGGTCGTGGCATCATGACAGACACCTTTACAGAAAGGATAGGGGGTGTCTCCTATCACGTTGCCTTCAGGGAACGTCATGCTATTTGTGTTTTACTTTATAAAACCAAGACACAATATGTAATTGAAAACACAAAATGAATATGGAATAACTAAATTTTTTAAACTATGTGACATATAAGGTACTATTTTCATCTCATTACATCCTCTCGTTGTACCATATCCTTTAGCATCATTGAGTCCTTTAGCCTCATCAGTATTAGCATGCCAAAATAATTGTTTTAGTTACTATGGCAAAGTGTTGTTTTTTTTGTTTTTTTGCTAAATCCGTCATAATTCCACGCCCCTCTCATTTGCCCCTTGCGAAATTCAGGCAAAAAGTCACAATCTGAAAAAGCTTGATCTGAAACTGAAAAAAATAAATAAACAACTCTAAAAAAATAGGATTTGAATCTGAAAAAAACAAACTCGGATGTCAAAATATAATAAAGTGAAAAATAAAAATAAATAATTCAAAATAATTACCATTGTTAATCATAATTATCTTTAAACCTGAAATAAAATTATGCACTAGAGCACTATTTCATATACACAGATGTATTTTTCAAAATGTAACATCAAATCTTGATTTTTCAGTTTCAAAGTACCGTATTTTTCGGACTGTAAGTCGCAGTTTTTTTCATAGTTTGGGGGTGCGACTTGTACTCAGGAGCGACTTATGTGTGAAATTATTAACACATTACCGTAAAATATCAAATATTATTATTTAGCTCATTCATGTAAGAGACTAGACGTATAAGATTTCATGGGATTTAGCAATTAGGAGTGACAGATTGTTTGGTAAACGTATAGCATGTTCTATATGTTATAGTTATTTGAATGACTCTTACCATAATATGTTACGTTAACATACCAGGCACGTTCTCAGTTGGTTATTTATGCGTCATATAACGTACACTTATTCAGCCTGTTGTTCACTATTCTTTATTTATTTTAAATTGCCTTTCAAATGTCTATTCTTGGTGTTGGGTTTTATCAAATAAATGTCCCCAAAAAATGCGACTTATACTCCAGTGCGACTTATATATGTTTTTTTCCTTCTTTATTATGCATTTTCGGCAGGTGCGACTTATACTCCGAAAAATACGGTACATTTTTTTCAAGGACCAAACTTTTAGCCCTAATTGAGCGCCATAGATTATAGCTACTAGATCATATATCAATCAATACAAAAATATTAAGTTAGTATTATACAACATTTACTCTAGAACTAAAGAAGCCTTTTGAATCAAAGGTTACCATATTTTTCGGACCATAGGGCACACCGGATTGTAAGGCGCATCATGATTTTTTTTCTAAATTTGAAACACTTCCTTGTGGTCTACATAGCATGGTTCTTTGGTCAATATGTTGCATAGATTGTTTTACAGATCATCTTCAAGTCGCTTTCTGACAGTCGCTTCAGGATGCACCGTTTTGTGGGCGGTCATATGTACTGAAATCAATAACAGAGCAGCATCTCCTCATCCGTGGCCCACTAGTGCAACAACAACGCCAGAAATGTGGCCCATGAAAACCCGTCCGACCGGAACTCTCTAATAACTAAAGTTCTGCGGGTGAATAATGTAAACTCACTACACCGGTAGTTTTTAGCGCTTCCATAGCAAGTTTACTGACATATATATAAGTAAAAACTTTACACTACTTTATATTAGAAATGGCAACAGCGGAGGATGAATGCCCCATAACAAGAAGATAGAGAAAAATAAAAAGCTTATCGACTATGGTGTCGCCACGGACTACAATGGCGGACGCACGCACATTTACAGGACTTATGCAGATCCCAGAAGGTAAGACATGTTAGTTTTGCATAATATTGCAAAACAAAACGCTTGATAATATGTCTGCTAATAGGTGCCATTTTGGGAGTCCTTATACACACATCATAATAATACCTGTATGTTGAATCGCATTACATCTGACTACAGCAGCGTAATGCTCCCACAATCCATCAAGCGGTGCAGCTTCATAGCTTACCAAAGTCGTACCAACACATTTTGACATGTTTTTGGCGCCGTGTGTAATGTTCTATAATCTCAATGGAACATTTAAGGTTTTGGTGTTGATTACAGGCGTCAACCTGCAGTCTACACAATGGGGTTTGAATACTCTCTAAATATCACGACAAGGTCACCAAGTTGGCAGCGCTGCTTTGTGTTTGTTGATTTCCAGCAGGGGTGTCACTAGCTTTTAAGGACAGGGGGGGCTTAGCCCCCAGGAGATGCACAGGATGCGAGCGAACGTAGTGCACGAGCACAAAACTTCACAAACAGCTAACAAAGACTTAGAAATTTTTCATTGTTATTATTATTATTTTTAAAAATGCACGGGACGAAACAATGGCTTTTAACCCTTTTTTTTCTTTTTCTTTTTATGTATTTATTAATTTACATTTTATATTAAATGTCTTGGTTTTTCCTCCCTCTGAAAATCCTATGAAATGTTTAACAAGCCATCCTGTAATAATACAACAGCTATTAATGTAACAATACATTAAAACAAATATATTTAATGATGTTTTTTTTCCATTATTTTAACAATAGGCTAATGTATATTACTTTATATAGATTCTAGAAGGAAACACAAAACTTAAAAACTAATTTATTTATAATTACAGACACAAGGTTTCGTGCAGCTTCACTCATTGTAAAGGAAGACGGAATTCCACGCAGGAGAAAAATTACTACAAAGATGGTGTCTGGGTTTTTCTTATATATATATATATATATATATATATATATATATATATATATATATATATATATGTATATATATATATATATATATATATATATATATATATATATATATATATGTATATATATATATATATATATATATATATACTGTATATATATATATATATATATATATATATATATATATATATATATATATACATATTAAGTCTTTCATATATATATATGAAAGACTTAAAGGTATACTAGAGGATGTTGTGGATCATGTTGACTATTGGTCCTCCAAAATTGTCAATCATTCTGGTGATGTTACGTTAGGACATATATATATATATATATATATATATATATATATATATATATATATATATATACATATATATATCAAACAAAACGAATGGCTTATCCATTAGCCATTTTTTATTTATTTATTTATTACAACGCCAAAATAGGCCTAACAGCGCCAATGGTTGTAATTATGTAGCGCTTTGAGATTTGGAATCAAATGTAAAGTAGATTACAAATACAATCTATTATATAAATAAATAATATATATATATATATATATATATATATATATATATATATATATATATATATATATATATATATATATATATATATGTCCTTACGTAACATGACCAAAATGATTGACAATTAGAAGGACCAATAGTCAACATGATCCACCCAGAAATAAATAAAACAAATGGCTTATCGATAAGCCATTTAAAAAAAACATGTTTTAATATTTATTTATATGTAATATTATTCTCCTACTCACCTTTCCAGTAGAGGCCTCTCCCTTCTCACTTTCTGTGCTCATCTGCCCTGACTCCTACAGGTCAATAGGGGTTGTGGAGTGATTATTATTAGTATCTACTGATGATAGTCATACGTGAATGAGATCAGCTCCTGTTCTCCTCCATGTGTAAAGTGAGAAACACAGCTGATGCTCCAGAAGAAAGTAACCCCAAAGATAGCAAATGGTAAAAAAGAGTGCACATTTAACTTTATAAATAACCAGAACCTTCATGATGCATTTCAGGCTAACTAGTTAACTAAGTAGCAGCATTGTTTAAGAGCGGGAATGTAACTTTTTGTCAAACACAGACCTGGTGTAAAGTGGAGCTAATACATGTTACTACAAGCAGTGATGAATACTTACTTTCTTGAAAAAGTTTCTTATGTCCATTTTGCATCCGTTCACGTTCTTGTTCTGCAGTACTGTGTGCTAATGTGCTCCGAACACCTGCAGGACATCAAGCAAGGTCGCAGAGAAAATGCGGACTGGATTTTGAGTGATTTGGGCATTTTCTATATGAACAAGTCCAAGGACCGCAAGCAAGGTCGCAGAGAAAATGCGAACTGGATTTGAGTGATGTGGGCATTTTCTATAAGAACAAGTGGAATGGATTGGATACCGACGCACTAAAGGGGCTCTCTACCTTACGCTATTAAGTGAGGGGAAACTGAGTGAATAATGACAGGTTATATGATTATTTATTTAAACTCATATTCGGGCCACTTTATAATGAATATGTCGGCATGTATTTGTAAAAAAAAATAATAATAAAAAAATAAATAAATAAACATAACACCAAATTATTTAGGGGGGTTTAAGAATATTTTAAGGGGGCTTGAGCCCCCCTAATATAGGCCTAACAACACCAATGATTTCCAGTATGTATTTTCTGTCACATTAGAAGTTGATTGGCTGTTACAATTACAAAGATTGTTGCATAAATGTGTGGCTTCACAGAGAATACATCTACTGCTGAGTTTTTGAATACACTGCTGATTTCAAATATTGCTGATTGCCATAATTTAAAAAAATTATTCTGCGAAGGGTCCTTCCGAAGTTGCCACGGTTACAGTCTCTGCCCAGACCCACGTGGGCACCCAGGGGGACATAGCAGCCAAAAGATACATCTCATAAACAAGACTTGCACCTTGCTTTTTCCATCTTAATGCTTCAATGGGTTTCCAATGAACTCAAGCATGATGCCCACCATTAAGCTCATGCATAACAAGGACAAAACCTAATTGTACATGACAGGAGGGCGTAGGAAAACAGTGGCAGATACTTCCTTTATTTTGTATTTGTGACACATGACAAGATTGCAGTAAAAATGGCATTCTCAGTAGCAGAAGTCTAAATTTGACAAATGTATTTGCTGTGTGATGCGAGTTATATAAATACTCGGAACTGATGTGAGATAAGATCGGTTCCGACATCCAAAAAGGAACAACATAGACGCAGCTGCTCTTTCAAAGAGCGGGTTTTGTAGTTTTCAATTTGGATTTTCTATCTTTTGGAGTCGTTATGGAACATTTTGTTGAAATGAGTCCGACGGCTTTACTTTTAGCTATTGCATAAAAAACAAAAACAAACAGCAATCAAATTTAAATGGCAGATCATTTATACTCATTTTGAAGGATGGGTATCAACTATAGTATTTTAATAGGGAACCGCCAAATTCCATAGGTATCAAGAATCAATTCACATAAAATCAAACAGTACCAATTGTTATACTTGGGTTGCACATGTTGTCACAACCGGTTGCAGACACGGTATGAGCTCAAGCACTGGGCAGGCAAACAGGCGTATTCATGCTGCAGCTGACTGCCGCTTGGCTAGGTGATGTTGCAATGTTCATTGCCAACAGAGCAATTATGTCTGATAGAAAGCGCTAAAAAGTAAGGTTCAAACTTCAAAACAAAATATGCGATCAAAGCTACAACTAAGATGCACGATACAATCAAACAGTTGGTGTGTAATACAATACTTACAGGTAAACACTTTGTAAAGCTCAACAAAAGACAAGACTGTTTAATCCAATTTAATGGCAAAGACTACTTCCCGACTACAGCAACACACTTTGAACAAAATGAAATTAATTTTAATTGTAAATGAGACTACCAAGTTTAAGAAACAAGATATAAAAACTGCTATATCAGGTATATCAGCTCAATGTTAAATGTAAAATAAAAAATGAGACTATCGTATATTATTAGGCAAAGTAACTTCATTACCACACGAACACACACAAAAGTACCAAATATGTGTATCGTTGACTACTGATACCAATTCCAAGTTACCGAAACAGATGCTGTATCGGTTCCATAATGAAAGGTGGTCATCCTATATTCCATCATCCTGTTTCTGAAGTTAAAGTCTGCAGGATTCAGACTAAAAGTAATATTTACTATGAGGAAACTAGTTATTGTAGACTTTTACATTTTACACCCTTAAAACGACATGAACATTTCATATTTTTTATGTTGGGTTTATTTTAACAGAAAAAGATGAAATATTAAAAAAAAGAAAAACGTTAACTTTATCAATATTAAGAATAATTTTTATTTGAGTGAAATGTCAATTAGATTTGATATATTTGCCCATGAAGTACACTAATGAGGCATGTCTCTTCAGCAAGAAGCTAGGAGAAAAAGAGACCCCTGTTGGCATGATAATTAAAAAAAATGGAAGTACAAGACAACAGCAAATGTCCCTTGCTTTGGAGCTCGAGGCAATATATTATGCAGGGTGAAGGCAATTCTGAATAAGGTGAGGGATCAGCCCTGAACAGACTTAGGCAAAATATGGCCCATGGGCCACAAACGGCTCGTTAAGAGTTTCAATCCGGCCTGCCGGACATTTCAAAATATGTTTTGCAGACCTTTTAACATCAAAACTGTAGTGGCCATTATGATGTGTAGTGCTATTTTCAAATTTTCGTAAGTTTTGAACTATACAAAGTATTTCAATGGCTGGAATCTGCACTTTTGAGTGATACACATGTTTTTTTACCGTAATCTGCATCACAGCAGCTCCAGGCTGACGAGGCACAAAGCAGAGTGGGCGGGGTTTGTTTACAGAACTTTCCTTCAGAAGGTCTTATATTTGTCCATGTGATGTCAGATGAAACAAAAGTTTAGCTGTTTGGCCACAATACCCAGCAATATGTTTGGAGGAGAAAAAGTGAGGCCTTTAATCCCAGGAACACCAAACCTACCGTCAAGCATGGTGGTGGTAGTATTACGCTCTGGGCCTGTTTTGCTGCCAATGGAACTGGTGCTTTACAGAGAGTAAACGGGACAATGAAAAAGGAGGATTACCTCCAAATTCTTCAGGACAACCTAAAATCATCAGCCCGGAGGTTGGGTCTTGGGCGCAGTTGGGTGTTCCAACAGGACAATGACCCCAAATACACGTCAAAAGTGGTAAAGGAATGGCTAAATCAGGCTAGAATTAAGGTTTTAGAATGGCATTCCCAAAGTCCCGACTTAAACGTGTGGACAATGCTGAAGAAACAAGTCCATGTCAGAAAACCAATACATTTAGCTGAACTAAACCAATTTTGTCAAGAGGAGTGGTCAAAAATTCAACCAGAAGCTTGCCAGAAGCTTGTGGATGGCTACCAAAAGTGCCTTATTGCAGTGTAATTTGCCAGAGGACATGTAAGCAAATATTAACATTGCTGTATGTATACTTTTGACCCAGCAGATTTGGTCACATTTTCAGTAGACCCATAATAAATTCATAAAAGAACCAAACTTCATGAATGTTTTTTGTGACCAACAAGTATAGAATAGAATACAATAGAATAGAATAGAAAGTACTTTATTGATCCCTGGGGGAAATTCAGCACCACAGTTCGCTCACAATAGACAAGAATAATAATAAATAAGATAATATATTATATATATATATATATATATAATATATAAATAATATAAATATATTCTGCATATACTACATATACTCTACATTTAAGTGCAGTCAAGAAGGAACATATGCATTATACAGTCTGATGGCTGTCGGTATGAAGGACCTCCTGTGTCGTTCCGTGTTGCATTTTGAGAGTCAGAGCCTTCCACTGAACGTGCTCATTCTCCCCGCAAGGTCCGAGTGTAGTGGGTGGGAGGTGTTGTCCATAATGGCTAGGAGTTTTGCTAGACTTCTCCTCTCTGACACCACCGCCAGAGAGTCTAGCTCCACTCCCACCACGTTACTGGCCTTCTTTACCAACTTGTCCAGTCTGTTTGCGTGCCTCGCTCTCAGCCCGCTACCCCAGCAGGCCACGGCGTACAAGAAGGCGCCCGCCACCACCGACTCGCAGAACATCTTCAACATCTTTGTGCAGACGTTGAAGGATTCTAGCCTCCTGAGGAAGTAGAGGCGGCTCTGTCCCTTCTTGTAGAGTGCCTCAGCGTGTTTTGACCCATTCAGCTTGTTGTCGATGTGTACTCCTAGGTATTTATAATCCTCAACCATGTCCACATCGACCCCCCTGATGGAAACAAGGGTCGCCGGAGTACTCCTCCTCCTTCCCAGGTCCACAACCAGCTCCTTGGTCTTCATCACATTAAGCTGGAGGTGGTTCTTTCCACACCATATGCTCCAATCAATATATACACAGACACACACCGGCCCCTTGACACATTTTTTCTCTCAATGTGGCCCCCAGGGTCAAAATAATTGCCCAGGTCTGGCCAAGAATAACATGGGAGGAGCTTTGAACCACACACAAAGAAAAACAACTCAAGTCAGAAGATCTCTAAACTCAAGAAGGCACATTTACCAGTATGTCTACACCTGAAAGACTCAGATAAGGTTTAGGAGAATGTGATGTGATCAGATAAAACCAGGATTAAGTCGTTTGGCATGAATTTGATTTCCCATGTTTACTGGCAGAGACATGAAAATGCAAACATGACCTCCAAGAAAAACATTTTTGAACATGGAAGTGGAAGCATTTTGTATTGGGTCTGGTTCTTCGTTATTGAAGGATACATTGAATTATGACATGTACAGTAAAATATTGATTTGAGGGAATTGGAATTTAATGTTGCCAAGTGACAGCCTCATTTTTTATTTTTTTTAGTAAGAATCTGTAAAGTAGAGCAAAATCCCTCCTTAAATGTGCACAATTTTGTTGCCCAACTTTATTGGTCTTTTGTCACTGACCAACAACCAAATGGATTATTTTTTTTATGGGTTGTTATGTCTATGTAAGAGCGTACACATCGATCAGCAATTTAGTCCATGGAATAAGTCCCTGCAAATGAAGCAAAAATAAAGATGACATCACTTATGATGACAGTCATTTTCATATCAAATGGCTAGCAATTCAGTTTAATTGAGTATCAACATTGGCCACTTGCTCCTGAATCAGTTGTTGTTGTTATTCTAAAGGAAACTGAATTGCACCAAGATGACACTTAACCAACTCCCATTAAAGCGGAACATTATCACAATTTCAGAAGGGTTAAAACCATTAAAAATCAGTTCCCAGTGGCTTATTTTATTTTTCGAAGTTTTTTTCAAAATTTTACCCATCACGCAATATCCCTAAAAAAAAGCTTCAAAGTGCCTGATTTTAACCGTCGTTATATACACCCATCCATTTTCCTGTGACGTCACACAGTGATGCCAATACAAACAAACATGGCGCATAGAACAGCAAGCTATAGCGACATTAGCTCCAATTCAGACTCGGATTTCAGCGGCTTAAGCGATTCAACAGATTACGCATGTAATGAAACGGATGGTTGTAGTGTGGAGGCAGGTAGCGAAAACGAAATTGAAGAAGAAACTGAAGCTATTGAGCCATATCGGTTTGAACCGTATGCAAGCAAAACCGACGAAAACGACACGACAGCCAGCGACACGGGAGAAAGCGAGGACGAATTCGGCGATCGCCTTCTAACCAACGATTGGTATGTGTTTGTTTGGCATTAAAGGTAACTAACAACTATGAACTAGGTTTACAGCATATGAAATACATTTGGCAACAACATGCACTTTGAGAGTGCAGACAGCCCAATTTTCATCAATTAATATATTCTGTAGACATACCCTCATCCGCGCTCTTTTCCTGAAAGCTGATCTGTCCAGTTTTAGAGTTGATGTCAGCAGGCCAGGGAAGCTAGGGTCGATATTCTTCTCTTGATCATCTTCGATGGCATAAGGGACGGTGTAAGCCAAGACATCCAGGGGGTTTAGCTCGCTCGTCTGCGGGAACAAACTGGCGCCATTGCTTGCCGTGCTACCGAGGTCCTTTGTCCCTGAATTGCTCACACACTCCGGCAGATTCAATGGGGGTCTGGCGGCAGATTTTTTTGACTTTATCGTTGGAAATGCATCTGCTTTGAGTGTCGCAGGATATCCACACATTCTTGCCATCTCTGTCGTAGCATAGCTTTCGTCGGTAAAGTGTGCGGAACAAACGTCCAATTTCTTGCCACTTTCGCATCTTTGGGCCACTGATGCAACCTTGAATCCGTCCCTGTTCGTGTTGTTACACCCTCCGACAACACAACGACGAGGCATGATGTCTCCAAGGTACGGAAAACAGTCGAAAAAAACGGAAAATAACACAGCTGATTTGACTCGGTGTTTGAGAAAATGGCGGATTGCTTCCCGATGTGACGTCACGTTGTGACGTCATCGCTCCGAGAGCGAATAATAGAAAGGCGTTTAATTCGCCAAAATTCACCCATTTAGAGTTCGGAAATCGGTTAAAAAAATATATGGTCTTTTTTCTGCAACATCAAGGTATATATTGACGCTTACATAGCTCTGGTGATAATGTTCTCCTTTAAACGTTCCCCATATATATGCTATTCGCTCTCTCTTTCGTGTCCATCATCCATGAACGACATTGGCCAGGCTCCTGCACAGTAGAGAGCCTTCTCATTTGCAGCCATTCGATCCTCCAAGCTGCATTGGTCATCCAGGAGTGGACATCTCAACAGGTGTTGCATGGATTATTCAGATGTTCCACACTTGCAGGCTGTGTCTGTGGCATCAGCCTAGCCCCCCTTGCCCGCGTGGGTCTTGCAGCGTCCCATGCTTGTGTGAAGTTTGTTGAGTGACTTCCACGTCTTCCATGTTGTTTTATCACCTGGTACTAGTTGTTCTTTGGTTGGTATTGGCAGCTTTGCTAAGTATTGCTTTGCAATGCATTTTTCCTGCCACATTCCTAACATGACTGTTTGAGGGGACTGGGCTTGTCTGAGTGGAGTAAGCTTTTCCTGGACTTCAGTTGGAGTGACAGAGGTGGCGGGTGTCCTCAACTTGCCTGTTGCATTCAGTTCTGCCGGATCCCAGGTGGAACGATTTCAGCCAGAACGTGTAGGCTGTCCACATATGTTGGTTTGAGGCATCCCATAATGCACCTGCAGCTGTCATTAAGGACTATGTCAACTTTATTTGCATGGGATGATCTCTTCCAGACAGGACAGACATATTCCCAAGCAGAGTAGTGCAAGAGCAGTAGACCACAGTGTGGAAGTATTAGCACCCCATGATAAGTTTGAATTAGGGATGTCCGATAATGGCTTTTTGCCGATATGCGATATTCCGATATTGTCCAACTCTTTAATTACCGATACCGATATCAACAGATGTATGCAGTCGTGGAATTAACACATTATTATGCCTAATTTGGACAACCTAGTATGGGGAAGATAAGGTACTTTTAAAAAATACTAATAAAATAAGATAAATAAATTAAAAACATTTTCTCGAATAAAAAAGAAAGTAAAATAATATAAAAACAGTTACATAGAAACTAGTAAATAATGAAAATGAGTAAAATGAACTGTTAAAGGTTAGTACTATTAGTGGACCAGCAGCACGCACAATCATGTGTGCTTACGGACTGTATCCCTTGCAGACTGTATTGATATATATTAATATATAATGTAGGAACCAGAATATTAATAACAGAAAGAAACAAACCTTTTGTGTGAATGAGTGTGAATGGGGGAGGGAGGTTTTTTGGTTTGGTGCACTAATGGTAAGTGTATCTTGTGTTTTTTATGTTGATTTAATTAAAAAAAAAAAAAAAAATGATACCGATAATTTCCGATATTACATTTTAACGCATTTATCGACATCCCTACTTTGAATGTTTGCACAAGAGGTTGTTCCTTGTCCTCACTTTGCTTCTTGCTTTCTCAATGTATATGCTATTTAAGGCCTGTTTCCCAACAATTAAGAACATAAGTAAATACACACCTTTCTATACCTTCTGTGCTCTGGAGGCAAGCTCTTTGTAACAGTATCAACTATGTAAATAAACCGCGGGAATTACTCCTGTTACTCACTAAATGGATGTGAAAGCATTGCCTCTCAAAGGCCCATTACCTCTTTGCAGGGTTATCACTGCAAAGACAGCTGCAAAATGGAAGCATAGCCACAGACCCTAAACACCGTTTGATTGTCCTCTGCATGTTTAACCCATCTTGTTTCCTTCAGTGGGAAGGTTAAATGGTTCCTTGTTAATTGGTTGAGTATTTGCAGGTCCCTATCTTGCCATCCATCTATCAATCGCTACCCACTTGGGTAATTAGATCATGAAAACAGGAGCGGTTGTTTGGTTTTTCTGTTTAAATGGTTTTGGCTCATGCATTATTACCTCCTCCAGGAAATGATGTAACCATTGCCTTTTGTTTGTCTGTCTGTTCACCTATTTGTTAATTAATTGGTAAAATAACAAAAAAAAACATATAGGTAGCTTTTCAATTGCCTTTTGGGAAATGTCCGAAGTGGTATAAGGAACAACTAATTATATTTTGGGCCTAATCCGGATCATTTGTATTATGTTACCTTATGTTTGTGTTATGGCAGGGGTGTCAAAAAGTGCTGCCTGGGCGCCATACGTGGCCCAGCAGCTTGTCTTTTGTTGATCCGCACACATTCCCAAGATAAAATTAACTTGTCCCGAATCCAAAAATTACACAAAAAAACCCAGGAAAATATTTAACTGGCCCAATTCCCCCCAAAATGGGACCTGAAAACCGACAACTTGTGTGTCCTACAGGACTTCTGTGCATCCTACAAATTTCTCGCACTATATGGTACGGTTTTTTTCAAAACATTCGTCCATTCATTTTCTACCGCTTGTCCCTATTGGGGTCGCTCTGGGGGTGCTGGAGCCTATCTCAGCTGCATTCGGGCGGAAGGCGCAGTACACCCTGGACAAGTCGCCAACTCATCGCAGGGCCGACACAGATAGACAGACAACATTCACACTCACATTGGATAGGATTACGAAATGTAGGTTACCACAATTTGTAAGCAAGACAAGTAAAAGTGCTTTACAGTTGTATAAAATTGTAAGAAGGCGGATAAAATCATGAATAAAAATTAAATCCTCATAAAAATAATTATTAATCTAATCTGCTTTTTTACCTAAGAGCTAAGATGTGGATGTTTCGTTCAAATATTGTATTTGTTTTTTCATGTACCAAATCCAATCCAATCCAATCCACTTTATTTATATAGCACATTTAAACAACATGTTTCCAAAGTGCTGCACAACAATATTAAAAACAATTAAAAACAATATAAAATAAATACGATTTTAAAGGGTAAAACCAATTAAAACAGTAAATAGAAATTTTAAAAACACAGAGGACAACAGAGGACCACCAAACTCATGTAGTTTTAAAAGCCAGAGAATAAAAGTGGGTCTTAAGACGAGACTCAAAACACTCCACTGTGGGAGAAGTTCGAACATGGAGGGGCAGAGTGTTCCAGAGCTTAGGGCCGACCACAGAGAAGGCCCTGTCTCCCCTGGTTTTAAGTCTGGTCTTGGGCACCACGAGCTGGAGCTGGCTCTCGGACCTCAGAGCGGATTGTAAATTTGAATGAGGTCCGAGATATAAAGAGGTGCCAGTCCATATAAAGCTTTAAAAACAAACAGCAAGGTTTTAAAATCAATTCTAAGATGAACAGGGCACCAGTGCAAACTCTCAAGGATTGGGGTTATATGCTGGCGTTTCCTGGCCCCTGTTAAAAGACGCGCTGCCGCGTTCTGGACTAACTGCAACCGGGAGAGAGCTTTTTGGCTAATGCCAGCATAAAGTGCATTGTAGTAGTCCAGGCGACTTGAAATAAAAGCATGCACGACTTGTTCAAAAAGGTTAAAAGATAAAAACGGTTTTACCTTTGCTAAAAGACGAACATCATAAAAACTTGTTTGTCAAGTTTAAAATCGCTGTCTATAGTGACGCCCGCACATACAGTAATTTTGCAATGGTCCCAAGTCAGTGAGGGCCGGACCAAAAACTAAAATTTTCGTTTTTCCCTCATTCATTATTAAAAAATTCTGGGCTAACCAAGCCTTGACGTCGCATAGACAGTTGAGAAGGAGTGTCAGGGAGCCGTGGCCTTTTGAAATCGGCATATAAATTTGGCAGTAGTCAAATGTATCAAAATGGCCCCGTCATCTTTTAATTTTTCTGTATGCGGCCTTTGGTGGAAAAAAGTTTGAACACCCCTGTGTTACGACCTCAATCTTCTGTATGTGCGTGTGTATGGTAGCAACCCCGCCTCCACCCACAGAGACAAAGACAGTGGATGAGTGACATGTGGCTTCACTCTGTTTCTTTCATTCACTGCAGAGAGCTCAAAAATTCATGGCCAGATGTTCATTCACTTTTCAGGAAATGTCCTAAATGAGATAAGTAACAAGTGATTACAATTTGGGGCTGATCCAGGACTTTTTTTTTTTTTTTTTTTACTATTTGAGTGCTTTTCTGGTTTGGTAATGCATTTGGCAAGTGTGTGTAGTAATACAACAAAGCCATGGTTGTTTTCCTTTCTTTCAAAGGCATCACTAAATAAATGATGTGATATACTTGAGTCAGCAATAGATAACGTTTGTGTGATCATGTAGACATGCACATCATTACTTCTCCATTTAAGGGTATTCTATTCCTAATCTTTTTTTTCTTACAACTTAATCATCCTATGGCTCATCAGTTCTTAGAATAATACATGCAGAGGGTGTAGGATAGGCTGTGGTTCGGGGATGGCTTCTTTATCAGCAGTATGCAGGCGGTGACAGGCACCAAGTTCTCAACTCCAAGATTTCCCAGGAGAGTTGTGGGTCTGGCACAGAGTCAGGCACAGAGAGTCGCTATGGCTGCTGTCACAGGCAGATGAATGGAGGTTACCCGACCATTCTGTTGGCTGTCAGGGAGACTAGGCTCTGCGTGGGAACATGATACATATTTTATCACAAGGGCCTGCGCAATGTCCGCAATAGAGCATGAATTACATTGTGTAGTAATGGGTAACTTATTGCTTGCAACTGAGTAGGGCAAACCACAGGCTCTTGATTTGTTTTGTTTGTTGATATCAGACTGCACCTGTAACAGCACACCATTTCATTGGGATCCCCTAGAAAGCTTTAAGGATGTATGTATATTAACTTGCTTATCGGTAGGAATTTTAGTGCAGCTGTTTGTCCACAGTAGAACGAAAGAAAAAGAAAACCAAAACAAGCAAAATAGTTTCATGGCCCTGAACTGTTACCATACCATACCAGACCATACCATAGCATACCATACCATGCCAACTTTATTTATAAAGCAAGGCAAAATAATGACAGCCAAGCACAGAAAAAGGGAATAGGACTTAACCTTCGTCTTGTGTTAGGGTCGGTACCGACCCGTTTTAGTTTTTAAATGCATAAAAGAACCACATAAATTTATTTTTTTGCATCAAGGCTTTTTGACTTTGTCAGGAACCTCTATTTCAACAAAATAAAACAGTTTTTGTTTTTTTCACTAAATTATAAAATGTTCTGGTTGAAATTATGACCTTGGTGTTGTTAGGGTCGGTTTCGACCCAGTTATAAAAATAAGATTATAAAGCAATAATTAGAGCCAAAACTGAACACACTGACAGCCAGCTCCTCTCCCAATCATGTGAGCTTTAGGGGATTCTCATTTTACCTTGTTATCCAGTACAAAAACAAACAAAGGCGGGCATGTGAGGTCAATTCAGTATAGAGTTGGTGACTTGCAGAGTGCACATCTCCAATTTGCAGCATGCAAAAATGAAAAAAAGGTTTACAGTGAGAGAAATTCTGGATAATATTTTTGGTGAAAATGAGGGAGAGGACACAGAGCAGCATAGTGGTACGGATGAACAGGTTTCTGAGGAGGAGTGTCATCCAGAAGACACAGACACATCTGATGAGTCTGATGAGGAGGTCATACCAAAGACTATAAAAATGAGACCCATTACCTCCCTGCTTGGCACTCAGCATCAAGGCTTGGAATTAAAGTACCAATGATTGTCACACACACACTAGGTGTGGCGAAATTATTCTCTGCATTTGACCCATCACCCTTGATCACCCCCTGGGAGGTGAGGGGAGCAGTGGACAGCAGCGGTGGCCGCGCTCAGGAATCATTTTTGGTGATTTAACCCCAATTCCAACCCTTGATGCTAAGTGCCAAGCAGGGAGGTAATGGCTCCCATTTTTATAGTCTTTGGTATGACTCGGCCGGGGTTTGAAGTCACAACCTACCCATCTCAGGGCGTATACTCTAACCACTAGGCCACTGAGTAGGCTAGGGGGTTAAATTGGGGGTTAAATCACCAAAAATGATTCCCGGGCGTGGCACCGCTGCTGCTCACTGCTCCCCTCACCTCCCAGGGGGTGAACAAGGGGATAAATCAAATGCAGAGGACAAATTTCACCACACCTAGTGTGTGTGTGACTATCATTGCTACTTTAACTTTAACTTAACTTGATTTGCTGTTGTTTGTTTGACCTTGCAAATCTATATTTTGTGTTATGACTTGTTCTGCTTTTCATTTTGTGTTTGTCTTAAAGTTCTGTTGCTGAAAAAAATACTTTTTAGCCTTTTTCTTGAAGTAAATATATATGGGTCGAAATTGACCCGTATGTTACTTTAGTTAAAATTATTAAAATGAAAAAATAAATACAACAAATTTATTTCAGAGATGTGTTCTAATACCCCTCAGTAATAGTCAGGTAACACAACAACCTTTTATTTATTTATACCATTCTCTTGAGGTTAATTTTACAATTTTTTAAATTGAAATCGAGGGGTATACTGACAAAAAAAGGCCCAATGGCCCACACGAAAAATATTAAAACCAATGTTTTCATGGAAAGGTAACCAAGAGATGATAAAACAAATTGGATGATAGATAATTGTTTTTAGTGTACTGTACAGCAGATTTCAGATATGGGTCAAAACTGACCCGTTAACATAAGAGATGGTAACAGAAAGCTAACACAAGAGGAAGGTTAAAAGTAATAGACTAAAGTTCACCAACTATAAAAGTGAAGTGGCTTTGCTGAAGCAGAGAGTCAAACTGAAAGGAACAAACTGAGCATCTGACTAAACACAATGCTGACATCAACAGGAAGACACGGAAATTGAGGAAGCAGAGGAAAATTCAGGGCACTTGGACCTGCCAGCTGTAAAATATACATCAATTAAATGGAGGACAGGGAGAACCCAAAGTATTTGTTGTCAATGACATCAGGGAACTTAACAAATACTAAAGACAAAAAAATCTCGACCACAAGGAAATAGACCATACTTGCCAACCCTCCCGATTTTTCCGGGGGACTCACGAATTTCAGTGCCCCTCCCGAAAATCTCCCGGGGCAACCATTCTCCCGAATTTCTCCCGATTTCCACTCGGACAACAATATTGGGGGCGTGCCTTAAAGGCACTGCCTTTAGCGTCCTCTACAACCTGTCGTCACGTCCGCTTTTCCTCCATACAAACAGCGTGCCGGCCCAGTCACATAATATTTGCAGCTTTTACACATACACAAAGGGAATGCTTGATCAACAGCCACACAGGTCACACTGAGGGTGGCCAAATAAACAACTTTAACACTGTTACAAATATGTGCCACACTGTGAACCCACACCAAACAAGAATGGAAAACACATTTCAGGAGAACATCCGCACCGTAACACAACATAAACACAACAGAACAAATACCCAGAATCCCTTGCAGCACCAACTCTTCCGGGACGCTACAATATACACCCCCGCGAACACCAAAACCCGCCCCCTATCTCCTGAATTCGGAGGTCTGAAGGTTGGCAAGTATGAAATAGACACAACTCATAAAGACACATTGCAGCGGCCGTCCACAATGAGAACCCTAAACAATAGTAACATTTATTATGACATATTCTTCAATATTAAGTAATACGCAGCATTCATTGACTATCCACTATCACCGGGATCAATTATGAAGTGTACAATTAAGTCAAAGTTTTCAGACTAGTATGTATTTTTAGGGCCTGATTCACTAAAAGTTTGCGTGTACTAAAACCCGTTCAAACGTGATAGCACACGCAAAGCTCATTTAAAGTGAGCAGAATCAGGCCTACAATCCTTTTTGCGTCTCTGTCTTCATTAATATGCTGATCATCAAAATGCCCACAATACTCGGAGGAGAAAATGCAAATACAATTATTTAGCAAAAGCAATGTGATTTATCAACATTCATCACTGTTTTGAGAGCGCATTTTTGCGTTTTATTTAGGTGTCAGAAGGACGTGTAAACTGACAGTTCCACACAGGTTGCAGGATGATGGACAGACACGAATCTTGTATTTGTCAACATTTAGGATGGTCAGAAATAAAATTATTAGACATATTGTCTATTCATCTAAATCATTTTAATACTTTTATATCGACTATAGCAGTGGTCCCCAACCTTTTTGTAACTGTGGGCCGGTCAACGCTTGAAAATTTGTCCCACGGACCGGATTTTTTTTTGTCATAAAAAATACAATCATGTGTGCTTACGGACTGTATCCCAGCAGACTGTATTAATCTATATTGATATATAATGTAGGAACCAGAAATATTAATAACAGAAAGAAACAACCCTTTTGTGCAAATGAGTGTGAATGAGTGTAAAATGGGGGAGGGAGGTTTTTTGGGTTGGCGCACTAATTGTAAGTGTATTTTGTGTTTTTTATGTTGATTTAATACAAAAAAAAAAAAAAAAAAATATATATATATATATATATATATATATATATATATATATATATATATATATATACACATTTTTTTTCATTTTTTATTTCTTGTGCGGCCCGGTACCATTCGATCTGTGACGACCGGGGCGCATGGTGATGCGGGGCTCGTTCTCCCAGGAATGCAGACAGGCGTCAGACACAGCGTGCAGGTAGGAAAAATGATTTATTAAAAATTTAATCAAAAGGGAACAAACAAAAACGTGCTCATAGCACTTAAGGCAAAAAACTAAATGGGCTAGCGTGGGAGCTAGCAGGTAACAAGAGCAGGTAACAAAAGTCATCATCTGTTGTACGAAAACAAACTAGGAAGCCAGACCGAGTGAGGTCAGGGCAAAGACTAAATAGCCCTCTGATTAGTGCCCGGACAACAGGTGAGCATCTCGAACACTAACCAGAGGCAGCTGAGCACAATCTGCTGTCATGGCAACAGAAACAAACAAAATCAAGGTGCTGAAAACACCAGTGACTGAAAACGTAAACAAACTATGATCCGGGCAGCGGATCATAACACGATCCACGGACCTGTAACGGGCCGCGGCCCGGTGGTTGGGGACCACTGTGCTATAGGACTTGAGAAGCTGATTAAAATAAATCCAATCGATGCGTTTTGGTGTCCTATTTTAATGATGTTAGTTTTTTTCCCACATAGAATATCTATTTTTTAAATATTTCCTATGAAAAAAACGTATTTATGTATGCATTATTTTGCATAATGTATTATTTTGAGTAATGTGTAGCCTCCCTCCTATGCACTTTCAGCAGTAAAATGTGTTTGTGTAACTTTTAAAACAAATCATAACTATAATTGGTCAGTTCTGTGATTGACTGGCGACCAGTGTTGGTAACAACGGTGTTAGAGTATAACACTGTTACTAACAGTGTTATTTTTGTCAGTAAAGAATATTCTAATTACTTACTTATTCATAAGACTACTGTACTTTTC
Organism: Nerophis lumbriciformis; assembly: GCF_033978685.3. Classification (NCBI taxonomy): domain Eukaryota; kingdom Metazoa; phylum Chordata; class Actinopteri; order Syngnathiformes; family Syngnathidae; genus Nerophis; species Nerophis lumbriciformis. Next base: position 20,707,492 of record NC_084555.2, on the reverse strand, counting down.
AGTTTTGTAAATACTTACTACTGTATGTGAAGTCCTATTTAAGGTTAAATTCAATTTAATTCCAATTCATTTAAGTCATCAAATTAAGCTACATGTTGTGATGTTTGATAAAATGTGGATAAAGGATACTTTATTTAATATATTTTACTTTTAAATGTTGGTTTCCACCTGAGGGATTTCCACCTTATTGTAGTCAAGGGGTTCCTTACCTCAGTGACCTTAAGATCCATATTAGCAGGAATTTTGTCTTCAGGTGAGACACCCAAGATGTAGAGGTGTGAAGGTAGAGGCCTCACGAAGTGCAGTCCACTTCTCCAGGGTGAAGTTGGACACATACTGTAGCTAACGACCACATTCAATGAAGAAGGCAACAATGTTACTACTGTATGAGCACAGAAAAAAAGTGCTGCAGCATGGCGGAACAGGTGTTTCCCCCTTCACATTTCTAACTGCCCCCTCGTTATATACCTGCCAACTGGCCTTGTGCACTGTTAAAATTAGATTTAGAAAACAGCCTAATTTGTGTAAAAAAATGCAATTTACTGTCAGAATGTCATCCAGGATATGTTTTTAAAAGTTGTACTTGTTTTATTTGGCCAAAACATGTTTAGAGTTTTAACTAAAGTTCTTTCAGGTTGTATTTTGGTTTACAGGTGCAGATAATTGCACTACTTGTCGGCCAAATTCTCTTTTTTGTCTTTTTAACTAAGTTTTCCATTTTTGGTTACTTTACGGAATTTTTTTTTTTTATACATTTCTATTTCTATGCCAATCATATTGCTCACTGCAATCTATTGAGTTCAGATACATGCCAAGTGTTCTAAAATACTGTATATAGTGGTATATTCTTCAATCAATTATTATAAACATCTTTGATGTTTAAGATGTTATTGTAATAGCGAATAAAATAACAAAAGTTAAAGTTAAAGTTAAAGTACCACTAATAGTCACTCACACCTTAAGTGTGGTGAAATTACTCTCTGCATTTTGATTAAAAATAACGTCTCAATTTCTAACTCAATTACTGTTTGGGAGAAGTAAGTTGTAACTGCAACTAATGACTTTTTTCCGGTAAGGTGACCAACACTGCTGGCGAGTGTCGACCTTGTCCAGGATTTACCGCATGTCTTGCCAAAGTCAGAATAGGAATAGGATAAGCAATAGAAAATACAAACCCCGTTTCCATATGAGTTGGGAAATTGTGTTAGATGTAAATATAAACGGAATACAATGATTTGCAAATCATTTTCAACCCATATTTCGTTGAATATGCTACAAAGACAACATATTTGATGTTCAAACTGATAAACTTTTTTTTGTGTGCAAATAATCATTAACTTTAGAATTTGATGCCAGCAACACGTGACAAAGAAGTTGGGAAAGGTGGCAATAAATACTGATAAAGTTGAGGAATGCTCATCAAACACTTATTTGGAACATCCCACAGGTGAACAGGCAAATTGGGAACAGGTGGGTGCCATGATTGGGTATAAAAGTAGATTTCATGAAATGCTCAGTCATTCACAAACAAGGATGGGGCGAGGGTCACCACTTTGTCAACAAATGCGTGAGCAAATTGTTGAACAGTTTAAGAAAAACCTTTCTCAACCAGCTATTGCAAGAAATTTTGGGATTTCACCATCTACGGTCCGTAATATCATCAACGGGTTCAGAGAATCTGGAGAAATCACTGCACGTAAGCAGCTAAGCCCGTGACCTTCGATCCCTCAGGCTGTACTGCATCAACAAGCGACATCAGTGTGTAAAGGATATCACCACATAGGCTCAGGAACACTTCAAAAACGCACTGTCAGTAACTACAGTTGGTCGCTACATCTGTAAGTGCAAGTTAAAACTCTCCTATGCAAGGCGAAAACCGTTTATCAACAACACCCAGAAACGCCGTCTGCTTCGCTGGGCCTGAGCTCATCTAAGATGGACTGATACAAAGTGAAAAAGTGTTCTGTGGTCTGACGAGTCCACATTTCAAATTGTTTTTGGAAACTGTAGACGTTGTGTCCTCCGGACCAAAGAGGAAAAGAACCATCCGGATTGTTATAGGCGCAAAGTTGAAAAGTCAGCATCTGTGATGGTATGGGGGTGTATTAGTGCCCAATACATGGGTAACTTACACATCTGTGAAGGCGCCATTTATGCTGAAAGGTACATACAGGTTTTGGAGCAACATATGTTGCCATCCAAGCAACGTTACCATGGACGCCCCTGCTTATTTCAGCAATACGATGCCAAGCCAAGTGTTACATCAACGTGGCTTCATAGGAAAAGAGTGCGGGTACTAGACTGGCCTGCCTGTAGTCCAGACCTGTCTCCCATTGAAAATGTGTGGGGCATTATGAAGCCTAAAATACCACAACGGAGACCCCCGGACTGTTGAACAACTTAAGCTGTACATCAAGCAAGAATGGGAAATAATTCCACCTGAGAAGCTTAAAAAATGTGTCTCCTCAGTTCCCAAACATTTACTGAGTGTTGTTAAAAGGAAAGGCCATGTAACACAGTGGAGAACATACCCTTTCCCAACTACTTTGTCACGTGTTGCAGCCATGAAATTAAGTTAATTATTAACTAAGTTAATTATTATTTGCAAAAAAATAATACATTTTATGAGTTTGAACATCAAATATCTTGTCTTTGTAGTGCATTCAAGTGAATATGGGTTGAAAAGGATGTGCAAATCATTGTATTTCGTTTATATTTACATCTAACACAATTTCCCAACTCATATGGAAACGGGGTTTGTACATGAATGGATTGTTTTGAATGAAATCATAATTTTTCTTGTTATAAACTTAACTATGAAACTATTATCTATTGATTGATTGTTTAATGGTCACTATATCTCACTCATTTTCATCGAAAAACTGACTCCTGCGCTGACTTATTTATGTAAAATCTTCATGTTTTCCTCGCCCAAGATAAGCTGTTATAGGCTCCACCTCACCTGTGACCCTGAATTAGTGGTACCAAATAATGATTGGTTTCAGCCATGAACGATGGAGTTCAGGCTATTTCCAACATACAACATACCTTTTGTGTGTATTAGTTGAGTCCAGAACTGATTATTTCTACAACATTGTCGAATAAAACTGAGAGGTAGGAATTTCTCCTCCAAGTCAACCTGTAAGATAGTGGTGTGCGGTTGATTGGGAGTGTTCTCCGTTATTAGCTCTATCTCTGCAGCAGTTTGATTATGAGGTGGCCAGCGTCAGTCAAGTGGATAAAATGAGCACTTTGAATTGTGAGATTACCCACCATAGGCAGTCAGTAGAACTATAAAGAAATGAAGTTGTCCAATTCAAAACGACAAGATGGTGCAATTCCATTATATGACAAGGTCAGAATCAGACGGGCTGGATGCCGGTAGGAACTGGGACGTAAAGAGGCTTCCATTTATTGTATTTATGTAATGCAATCATAAGCACATGTATCTCAGAGCACTTTGTACAGATAGGTGGTCTTGGTCCACAGTCCTCATATACTTACAGAGACCCAAATGGATTTTCTACACTATAAATAATTTGAGAGAGCAGAACTTGTAATGATTTTACAACATGAAGTGTTCAAAACATTGGTTGAGATAAGGGTAATAATACAAATAATTCAATTCTGTGGAGGCCTTTCTGTGTAGAGTTCTGCATGTAAGTTTCCCCTGCGCTTGTTTGGGTTCTCTTATAGAACTCTTACATACTGGACTTCCACACCACAGAAAGTATGTTTCATGAATTAAACAAACATGGCTACTAAGTTGGAATAGTTGTGTTTCTCAACTGGTATGCAGTTCAAGGTGTCCAAGGTTTGTCGTACTTCAGCATCGCCTTGATCAGTATGATGCTTTAAAACAGTGGTCCCCAACCGGCACTGATCCGTGGATCGATTGGTACCTGGCCGCACAAGAAATTATTTTTTTTTTTTTTTTTTTTAATTAAATCAACATAAAAAACACAAGATACACTTACAATTAGTGCACCAACCCCAAAAAACTCCCTCCCCCATTTACACTCATTCACACTCATTCGCACAAAAGGGTTGTTTTTTTCTGCTGTTATTAATATTTCTGGTTCCTACATTATACATCAATATATATCAATACAGTCTGCAGGGATATAGTCTGTAAGCACACATGATTGTATTTCTTTATGACAAAAAATAAAATAAACAATAAACAACGCGGTCCGTGGGACAAATTTTCAAGCGTTGACCGGTCCGCAGCTACAAAAAGGTTGGGGACCACTGCTTTAAAGGATCCCTAGCATCCAGATGACCAAAATGTATTTATGTATCCTATCCTGTATGCTCCTGAAAATTAATCTGGCAGTCATTTTTCATTACATCAATCAATATCAATTTGAGTAATCGGTAAATAACTAACTGTACTTGGAACACCCCCTTTCCATCGCCAGACTCGATATGCCACCCCCCTTCTACAGAACTGTAGCCAATTTCCCCGCATAGACATTATAAATAAAGTAACGTGAAACTATTATTTTGATCACTTCATTGCGATTGCTGTCCAATTTCGTTGTTTCCATACAATAACAATAAAGGTATTCTGATACTGAAATTACTTCAAAACTGATATATAATAATTTAAGAAATTTAACTGGTGTGTAATAATCTAAGAAATGTCCTATAAACATCATTCCTCATGCTCCTTTATCATTTCCTCATGCATCTTGAGGAAAACATCAGAATATAAATAGCATTTATTTTGCTGTTTGTCAGTTTTTCCGCAGGTTCTGACTCAACTTTTTCTCCTCAAGGTCTTACTGATTTTTTGGTCTTCAGTTTTTTTAATTTTTTCCATCAAAAATCCAAAACCCTTCTTCTTCAAAGTCAGAATTGTTCAAATGATCTCTACAAATTACACCGCTCTAGCTGGGTCGGTTCAATTTATAGCAAGTCGATTTGACTAGAGAGATTCATACTTTTCTTATATTCCCATCATTTGGTAATGTATGCAGGCTGACCCTCCATCAATGCATCTGGCCGACATGTTTGATAATGTTTTCAAAGTCTTTATGAAAGTAATGTGATTAGGCATGGAGAAGCTACCCAAACACACACATTTACCTCCTGTCGTTTTGTAGGTGACGTCAACAGACTCGTTATAAAACAGGCCTAAAAATATTACTGTCTATTTTGGGGGCAAATTGATCCGAAGCTATAAAATATGTGCGGATGTTTTCAGCATTAGAAGGGTCCTTTACATTTGTAGGGTATTATTTGTCATCCAGGAAAGGATGGACTGGAAATATGAAAGATAGAACTATCTTGGTTCAGACGAGGTGGGACCGAATTCCTGAGAAATAATCTAAAGAAATCTGACAAAGATTTCTTTGCTAAAATTAATGAGGCCTTTCCAACCTGTCAGACATGAGACGTCCAGACGCCTGCAGAAAAAAATACAACATTCACACTCATTTCATTTCAACCAAAACCTGGCCTGTCACCTGACATTTAAATGTATTTTGATGTGTCACTTCAGGCTGTCTCTCACACAAATGTAACCAGACTATTTTTCACCTGAAGCAACAGACTAACTTTGAAAACTGAACAACATAATACTTGACTGGCAGAAGCTGGTGAAAGGTCTCCAGGATAATAATCACACGGCTGACATGGAAAGAACAGAGTATAGTAGCGTGCAATTTTTCCTATCTATAGTTGTAGGAATTAGTGTGTACTCATCCTTGTCTCTCTCTTTTTTTTTTTTAATGGGCTTACATTACCAGCGACAAGGAGCATACATTGACGTTTACCTACAGTATGTGCATTTTGGGGATGTCCTCCGTTCCTGCCAATGCCAGCTCCACTCACCCTATATTGTCACAGCAAGCAATGGTTCATCCCTCATCGTTATGTCCACTACACTGTATATTTCTTACATGCAACTCCCCACTCACCGATGTAACACTTGTTTTACAATGTTGCAAGCTATGTTTTAAAACCACCAATGAATTAACATGTGAAAGGAGCAACAATACACTGGTACCTCAACTCATGAGCACATTGTGTACAAACCCCGTTTCCATATGAGTTGGGAAATTGTGTTAGATGTAAATATAAACGGAATACAATGATTTACAAATCATTTTCAACCCATATCCAGTTGACTATGCTAAAAAGACAACATATTTGATGTTCAAACTGATAAACATTTTTTTTTTTGCAAATAATCATTAACTTTAGAATTTGATGCCAGCAACACGTGACAAAGAAGTTGGGAAAGGTGGCAATAAATACTGATAACGTTGAGGAATGCTCATCAAACACTTATTTGGAACATCCCACAGGTGAACAGGCAAATTGGGAACAGGTGGGTGCCATGATTGGGTATAAAAGTTGATTCTATGAAATGCTCAGTCATTCAGAAACAAGGATGGAGCGAGGGTCACCACTTTGTCAACAAATGCGTGAGAAAATTGTTGAACAGTTTAAGAAAAACCTTTCTTAACCAGCTATTGCAAGGAATTTAGAGATTTCACCATCTATGGTCCGTAATATCATCAAAGGGTTCAGAGAATCTGGAGAAATCACTGCACGTAAGCAGCTAAGCCTGTGACCTTCGATCCCTCAGGCTGTACTGCATCAACAAGCGACATCAGTGTGTAAAGGATATCACCACATGGGCTCAGGAACACTTCAGAAACCCACTGTCAGTAACCACAGTTGGTCGCTACATCTGTAAGTGCAAGTTAAAACTCTCTTATGCAAGGCGAAAACCGTTTATCAACAACACCCAGAATCGCCGTCGCCTTCGCTGGGCCTGAGCTCATCTAAGATGGACTGATACAAAGTGGAAAAGTGTTCTGTGGTCTGACAAGTCCACATTTCAAATTGTTTTTGGAAACTGTGGACGTCGTTTACTTCGGACCAAAGAGGAAAAGAACCATCCGGATTGTTATAGGCGCAAAGTTGAAAAGCCAGCATCTGTGATGGTATGGGGGTGTATTAGTGCCCAAGACATGGGTAACTTAAACATCTGTGAAGGCGCCATTAATGCTGAAAGGTACATACAGGTTTTGGAGCAACATATGTTGCTATCCAAGCAACGCTACCATGGACGCCCCTGCTTATTTCAGCAAGACAATGCCAAGCCACGTGTTACATCAATGTGGCTTCATAGTAAAAGAGTGCGGGTACTAGACTGGCCTGCCTGTAGTCTAGACCTGTCTGCCATTGAAAATGTGTGGCGCATTATAAAGCCTAAAATACCACAACGGAGACCCCCGGACTGTTGAACAACTTAAGCTGTACATCAAGCAAGAATGGGAAATAATTCCACCTGAGAAGCTTAAAAAATGTGTCTCCTCAGTTCCCAAACGTTTACTGAGTGTTGCTAAAAGGAAAGGCCATGTAACACAGTGGTGAACATGCCCTTTACCAACTACTTTGGCACGTGTTGCAGCCATGAAATTCTAAGTTAATTATTATTTGCAAAAAAATAATAAAGTTTATGAGTTTGAACATCAAATATCTTGTCTTTGTAGTGCATTCAATTGAATATGGGTTGAAAAGGATTTGCAAATCATTGTATTCTGTTTATATTTACATCTAACACAATTTCCCAACTCGTATGGAAACGGGGTTTGTATCTTAAAGGGGTCATAGTGTGCTAAATTAACTTTTCCTACCTATTAGCATCTTTTTTTTGTGTTTGGTATACCCGCAACTCCTGAAAATGTAAATCCAAACTATGGAGGCATGGCAGAGATATCAGTAAAAAAAGGTTTGCCTCTTTCCAAACGAGACGTTTGAAATTTGAGACACTCGTGACGTATTTTGCCTTAGTTACATCTGCAGAGACGCAGTCGAAGGGGGTTTTGCATGGAGGAGGGCTTTGACAAGTAAATAAGACCACCCAGAAGACGGCGCATTGTGAAGAGACAGTCAAATACGACTTGTCCAGGGTGTACGCCGCCTTCCGCCCGAATGCAGCTGAGACATGCTCCAGCGACCCCCCGAGACCCCGAAAGGGACAAGCGGTAGAAAATGGATGAATGCATATATTATTATTAATTGAGTTAGTTATTTATTTTAGCACTGCTTAATTGTAAGTAAATGTATTTTTCATCCGTTGTTATGAGTCCCTTCCTTTACAGTATATTTGATATTATTTAATCTTGTAATCAGCCTGACCTAATCTTTAACAATGATCTTTATGATTAACGCACGGTTTCATGTTATTTGACAAAAGTTTATCCTGTTAAACTGTAAGTAGGTTAGATTCAACTATTGAATACGATTAAAATTATGAAAATTAGAATTACTAATTCAGTGTTAATATTTGAGTGGTTCCCCGGCCCCTCTGTAATATGGAAACGTTGGGACCCGAGGTCAAAAAGGTTAAGAACCCCCGACTTAGACCACAAGAAAGTGTTTTAAAATGTAAAAAAAAAAAAAAAATCATAAAATGGCCCCTTTAAAGCAGCCCCTCCCATTTAAATGAATTGAAATAAATTTAATCGGTGCTTTCCCCCCAAACCAGCACAATTTTAACATGTAAGATGACTTTTTTGATTTTTTTTTTTGATTTTTTTTAAACCACTTAACTAATCGACAGAAAAAGTGGTGGGACTGACGTGGGTTCTAAAACATTTTCTATTAGCCTGTTTTCAACGATTTTGTCTTTTGGCTGTTGTTCATTTTGGCGAAGAATACTTACTTTTTGATGACTTTTAGGTCTGCGATGAGGTGGCGACTTGTCCAGGGTGTACCCCGCCTTCCGCCCGATTCTAGCTGAGATAGGCTCCAGCGCACCCCGCGACCCCGAAGGGAATAAGCGGTAGAAAATGGATGGATGGATGACTTTTAGGTCAAATCAACGTGACTCGATCGTTTGGACTGTAGTTGAATTGGAGTTATATCCACATGTGAAAGAGGCCTGGGTCGGATTTAAAAAAAATATGAATTGTGCTCTTCAGTTTAACAACAATCAGATGTAAGTCAAATATGGGCCAACAAAATCTTAACTGACATGAAGTGTAAACATAGCCTAGTGAGCATAGAAGCACATACAGATATTGGCCAGCCGACAAGACATAGGACTCGATTATGTCCTCCGTATGCCTTGGAACCCTAGATAGGTATACATGAGCCATTTTTAATATTCCACTTTAACTAGTTCCTCTCAACATGGAGGACAGTGACTTTAAATCTACATCCAACTTGAATGACTGAGCCAGTCATCCTATCTCTAAAGAGGATACAATGTATCCCAGCTAAATGTCACAGTGATGAAGACCACATCATCTGCAAATAGAATTGACAGTTCTCCAAACAAGATAAATCAAAGCACACAAACAGGATAAACATTTATTGAATGGATTAAAACTAAAACATTTTTTTTCAGATGAATATGAATGGAAAAAGATTGGATATAAATATTGCCTGGATATATATTCACCTAAAATCACCTTAAACATTTTGCTTTGCATAAAAATATCTCTTGTCAAAATGGTAAATGCTGCAAAAAACTGAAAATATAATTATATTTGTGCTTTTCAGTAAAACTTTTGAAGTATATTAAACATTTTACTTTTCCCGAGTAATTCTAATGAATTAACGGCCATGCAACTATTCTATCCAAAAAAAGTCCTCCAGCTAACGGCAACGTAGCTCGGTAAGGCTCAAAGCTGCATTACCATCGCTCACTCGCAATGCGAAGCTAACAAGATAAATTAAGTTGTGATTGCTCATATTTGAAATCAAATTACACACTAAAGCCAAAGGAAGAAGATGTGTAAAATCTGTTCTATCCAAAGTGTGGCACAGGGGCCATTTGGCTTGTTTTTTTTGGCCTCTAAGCACATTGTGAAAAAGCCAGGAAGTTGGTCAGCTTTGAAAATCCACACACATGTTGATTCTATACGACTCTCAACTTAACTCCCAAAAAATGGAACCTAGCATTAAACCCAATATCGCTGCCACTTGCGAATATTTAAAAAATATTGTTTGAGTTTTCCCTAGTTTTAAAAGCTATTTATTATTTTTAGTCATTGACTTTACATCATAATCTTAATTTTAGCATGAATAATTATATTTTGTCTACTCTAGTTTAAAAAATTTAAAATTGAGAAAATAATTATTCAAGTAAGATTTTTTGGTTTTCCCCACATAGAAAATTGTGTTTAAAGGTTCTGCAACATCCCGAGGATGCTGAATTTAAGAATTGCAAGTTGAATAATGCTTGTTTCAGAACAAAATAACTGTTTCTAACTTAAAAATCCTGCTAATTTATAAATATACCAATCTTAATGTAGGATTTCTATTGAAGTCAAATGAACTATCTGCACGAACAAATCATTTCATGAGTTTTTTGTATTTGTTTTCCGAAAATCTTATCTTTGTATCTATCCCTAAAGCACCTTGCCCGGAATGTCATCAGGTCCCGGTGCTTTTCGGGGTTCACTCTCCTCAGGGTTTTCCGGACATCTGCTATGTCCAGGTTGAGCGGCTGCTCATCAGCTTGAGGGATGGATTTTCTCGCCGAAGTGGTTTTAAGTGCCTCAAACCTTGCAAAGTAGTTGTTAAGATCATTTAGGAAGTTGATACTGTTGTCACAGGGATGGGGGGCAGTTTTATAGTCCGTGATGACCTGTATTCCCTGCCACATTCGTCTAGTGTTTGTGGGGTACTCGAAGAAGTCCTGCTCTTGCTGACTGTGAGCACGCTTTGCAACCTTAATGGCACGGTTCAGGTTAGCTCTGGCTGTTTTTAATGCTACCATGTCACCAGACTTAAAAGCCTTGTTCCGAGCCTTCAGCATTGCACGTACCTCACTGTTCATCCAGGGTTTCTCGTTGTATGCACCTTATTGCTTTTTTATCCTGCACTACCATGAGCTAATGAAACAAAATTGTTCTTATCTGTACTGTAAAGTTCAAATTTGAATGACAATAAAAAGGAAGTCTAAGTCTAAGTCTAAGTCTAAGTTATGTTTTGTCAGCTTTTTTTGCAGTTAAGCGTTGTGTCTGAGGAGTGAGGATTATTCTGAATTAAGCAGCTCAAGAAAGATACACCATCCCATCAGTCGGCATCCCAATGAGCGCGGACAGTCACTGTTTTATGTTCTTTTTTGAAACGTTAGCGCAAAGCATCAAACGCTATCCTTACCTGTGAAATCAATGTGCCCAGATATAAGTTCTGGTAATGCTTAATATTAGCAAAATATTGTAATTATTACATGTTATCATGACTGTACCTGTTAATGTCACAGTCAGCCTTTGTCGTAGTAGGACCCCAACACAGAGGAGATAGAATAACAACTAAAGACATACAAAAGGTGTGGAGAGGAACAAGTAAACACTACACGACAGGGTCGAGACAGAGCCACGGGAAGGAGGAGCGTGAGTGGAGCCAAAGCGAAGGAGATGAACATGACTGGAAGCATGACTGGAAGGGTGAAGCATCAGGAATCTAATGGCGCTCAGTGAATTCACTGGAGAGCTTAAGTAGTCAGGTAGAAAATGGGTATAAGGTATGCACGGAATCTAATGGCGCTGAGTGAATTCTCTGAAGAGCTTTTAAGTAGTCAGGTAGAAAATGGGTATAAGATGTGCACGGAGTAGCTCTGCCTCGTAGCCTGAAAACCAGGCACTGCAACAAAAAGCAGACAGGTGTCAGCAGCAAACTTGCCAACCTTGATACCTCCGAATTCGGGAGATGGAAGGTGGGCGGGTTTGGGGCTGTTGACCAAGTATGCGTGCATTCACTTGTGTGTGTGAAAAGCCGAAAATATTATGTGACTGGGCCGGCACGCTGTTTGTATGGATGTAAAGCGGACGTGACGACAGGCTGTCCCCAGGTCAGCATGCAGCTGTTAAGGGGTGAAGGTTTTAGGTGAGAGAGAACGCTAAAGGCAATGCCTTAAAGGCACGCCCCCAATATTGTTGTCTGGGTGGAAATCGGGAGAAATTCGTGAGAATGGTTGCCCCGGGAGATTTTCGGGAGGGGCACTGAAATTCAGGAGTCTCCCGGGAAAATCGGGAGGGTTGGCAAGTATGGTCAGCAGAGCTGCCAGATCATGACTATTACTACATTACATTTAAAAAGAATGTATATAAAACTGTGTTGAAGGTTTATGGATGCCTTTTTGGGGGGCTTTATTGGTGGAATAGCGCTTATCCCCATTACCTTTATTTTTAGCTGCCTCTTACAAGCAGATTTTTTCAATATTTAGAACGCACAGAAAAGGGAAAGGTGTGTTCTTGTCTCACATAGAATTGTAGATGATAGATTTCAATTTTGTTGGCCACACATTTTAACAGTAGTATTTGTTTTCAGTTAAACATTTTTAGAAGACATCCAGGCCAGGAAACCTGTCATTTGCTTTTCACTTCCTTCCTTTAGTTTACACATATGACCTGGTGTGCTTACGCCCTATTGGAAACAACAACACATTTAGTGACAAGTCCACTCCTACAACTTCAACTTACCATTGACAATCTTAATAAACCAAGCTCCTGCTGTGACCGTACATGCACTGCATTACTCGGCGTAACCCCATTTTCCTGCATGCCCTTTAATTCCCAGTTGATTTTGTAAAGCTGTCTGTCCTTTAGCGGTAACACCCACTCTGGTGGAAGGTCACCACCCCGAGTTCAGAGGAAGATGTTTTCCCTGGCAGTTTTGAAAAGACATACAGTGGCAGCACGGAACCACGTAAATATCTTTTCTTTGATCACCTTGTTCCTTGTTGAAAACACATGTGTTCAATTAGTTTTAGATTCCAACTGTATCGTTCAAAACAAACTTTTCTTACCTATTTGTACCTGCTTATGTGTATTTGGGATCTGCATAAGTACCAGACATTTCAAATCAAATCGTGGAGGCATTTCAGAAATATTAATAAAATAATATTGTCCTACTTCAAACTTCCTCCAAACGCTCTGTTTGGAATTGTGTGACGTTTTGTTCAAGTGTTACATCAGCGGATTATTCATATATGGTAAAAATGTATACTAACTTCCTTGCGCTGGTCAGCCTATTTAAATTTAACATCATTTCCACGATGAAACCTAATGAGGGAAAATGCTCTGTTGTTTGCATGCTTTAACCAGCAAAAGTCACTCCACTAACTTTCAGCCTCATCTGAAGTAAAAAGTGCCTTACTTTTAACTTTTATGATTCGTGACAATGTGCCTTCAATTGTGAAGAAGTCACTCCGAGTGTGTGCAAAGAAGAGTCCTGCTTCACCCACAAACTTTCACAAAAAGATGGATTTTCCAACAAACGACTTTGAATGGCGGGCTTGGTGACTGATCAATATATGGCAATGGAGGAGATAATGAGATGGTAAGAAGTAATAGAAGGTTAGAAATGTGTAAATAATACATTAGCAATGTTTGTTGTGGAGCTACCCTAGCCTTCTAATGTAAGACAATAGCACCACCGTCTTACGCAGTGACGTGCAGTCACTAGAGGCAGGTGAGGCGGGGCCTCACCTGCCATCATGGAAAGAAAAAAAATGTAAAAAGAAAAAAAATTAATTAAATTGTTCTATGTATCCAGTGATTATACTATAAAGTTATTTTCCATTTAACTTCACCAGTTTTAGATTATTTTTATTCAAAATCGCTGCATTTTCACATTTGCCGTTCAAATACTGAGAAGAGACGGTGCGGTGATCAGCAGCCAGTTGAGGCACGTCACTCAGTGCCTCACCATGGATTCCGGACTCGGCTAACTGCTGGCCTGCTGTGCAGTGAGACTGTATTGCTATATGAACTATATTATACATTTCCATAGTTTAGTTAGCTGAGGTATATAATGTACAGTGTATTTTGTCAACAACTGTATGTGTGTAACGTATTTCTTGTGCTGAGCGATCATAAAACTGCTGCGAAAGACGCACTGGCTGAGGCTCCAGTAATCCCGCCTCCTGCACCCCCGCCGTAGAATTGTTATATCAATTAAAGCCCACACTTAAACTTTCCACGTGCAAGATTGAATCTATTTAAAAAAGTCATTTCATAAGAAGCCAAACAGTGGAAAAACAATAATGTTCGTGTTGGAGGAGTTGTGAATGACTGCAGGGCCACAACATTAGGTACACCTGCAAACTGCAGGTGTACCTAATTCACAACTCCTCCAACACGAACATTATTGTTTTTGCACTTTTTGGCTTCTTATTAAATAACTTATGTAACCTATGTTTATGGGCTTTCCTATTTGTGGTGTTAAGTTCCTGTTATGCGCTGTTATACAGTATATGCCTTGAGCTCTTATTTTGAAGGCGCCAAGAGCGGAAGTGATGACATGTTGTAGTGGAACGGAGGTTTTTGAAAGAAGGTAAATAAAGTGGTCCTCGTGTAAACTGGAGCCTCCGTGTTTGTTATTTTGTAGTTTCATACAGTATAGGCGACATTTATAAACCCTCGGTTATAAATGATAAATGATAAATGGGTTATACTTGTATAGCGCTTTCTACCTTCAAGGTACTCAAAGCGCTTTGACAGTATTTCCACATTCACCCATTCACACACACATTCACACACTGATGGCGGGAGCTGCCATGCAAGCCGCTAACCAGCAGCCATCAGGAGCAAGGGGTGAAGTGTCTTGCTCAAGGACACAACGGACGTGACTAGGATGGTAGAAGGTGGGGATTACAGCGGCGAATGGACTTTATTTATAAGTAAAGGTAAGACCATAATAACGTTTTTTTTTTATTAAATGTGCTTTTTTGTGTGCTACAGTTTGTATGTGTAAAGTTAAAGTTAAGTTAAAGTACCAATGATTGTCACACACACACTAGGTGTAATGAAATTTGTCCTCTGCATTTGACCCATCACTTGATCACCCGCTGGGAGGTGAGGGGAGCCGTGGGCAGCAGCGGCGCCGCGCCCGGGAATAATTTTTGGTGATTTAACCCCCAATTCCATGAATTTATTAACGTGGACCCCGACTTAAACAAGTTGAAAAACGTATTGGGGTGTTACCATTTAGTGGTCAATTGTATGAAATATGTACTGTACTGTGCAATCTACTAATACTAGTTCCAATCAATCAAAAACCAGAAATTTCCCCATGTTGTCCCCTCCCTCCTGGAGCGGACAAACCACAATGAGCCGCTGGTGTCATCTGGGATGTTGTGTTGTGGTGAAAGTCAAGTTAAAATTAAATGGCTGGTGGCGATCCCCGGTGTCCATATTCCATACGGTTTTAGCAAAACAAAAACAACTACTGTACCAAATGTAGCTGCGGGGCGGGGACAAAAGTCTAGTCAGCATCAGGAGGCGTGTATAGGAGGGCTAAAATTAGCCATTTTTAGAAGCAGCCAAAAAGTATTTTAAACATAGACTTAAACTTAGACTTCCTTTTTATTGTCATTCAAATTTGAACTTTACAGCACAGATAAGAACGAAATTTCGTTACATAAGCTCATGGTAGTGCAGGATAAAAAAGCAATAAGGAGCATATATAATATAATATATAAATATATATATATAAAATATATAATAATATATAAATATATATATAAAATAAATAAATATATATAAATAAATAAATAGATTACTGTACAAATAAATATATTGCACTTTTTCACATGCGTCCACGTCTATGGATGTATGTTATATTGTCTTTTTATTCCAGCGAGTTAATCAATTTTGGGGGGAGTTGAGGGGATAATTGAATTATGATGCGTTCAACAAGAGTCTTAAGGCTTGAGGGAAGAAGCTGTTACAGAACCTGGAGGTTCTGCTTCGGAGGCTGCGGAACCTCTTTCTAGAGTCCAGCAGTGAAAACAGTCCTTGGTGGGGGTGGGAGGAGTCTTTGCAGATTTTCTGAGCCCTGGTCAGGCAGCAGCTTTTTGCGATTTCCTGGATAGGAGGAAGAGGAGTCCTGATGATCTTTTCCGCCGTCCTCACCACTCTCTGGAGAGACTTCCAGTCTGAGGCATTGCTGGCTCCAGTCCAGACAGAGATGCTGTTGGTCAGCAGGCTCTCTATAGTGCTTCTGTAGAATGTGCAGAGGATGGGGGGAGGGACAACATGTCTTGACAACAAAATCTGTGCAAAATGTTGACCAAATAACCATGATTACATGTTATGTAGACCATAATAAAGTGTTTTAAAAATAGAAATACAATTATGATAT
The DNA here is from genome assembly GCF_033978685.3 of Nerophis lumbriciformis. Lineage (NCBI taxonomy): Eukaryota > Metazoa > Chordata > Actinopteri > Syngnathiformes > Syngnathidae > Nerophis > Nerophis lumbriciformis. The sequence continues at coordinate 20,691,370 of NC_084555.2, read as the reverse complement.
GACCCTTTAACCTTTCACCTTTGATGTAGTAGAATCCCATAAAACTTGGACACTGCAATTGTCACTGAGCTGCAGAGAATAACATAACATGTGCTCTGAGCCTCCCGCTTGTCCATTTGTCATGCAAATGATCCCTAACTAATGGGAATGATTTTCCTGACAGAAGGCAGTCTAATTGTGTGTTCCTGATGCATGTTTGTTTCCTGGCTGCTTGTCTACCCTCAGCAGCTTTGCATTTCATAATATTGCAAATTATCGCGTCAGACACACCGACGCGAGTTAAAAACGTAATTTGTCATTCGAGAGAGTTATACAGCATTGTTTTATTATGTAAGAGGCTTTGCAACACCGTTTTAAAATCTCTTTTCAGACATTAAACAAACGTCAGTAGCCCCAATTAACAATCCACGAGTATCGCTGTCCACTTATATATTCACTATGTAGAGACACGCAAGTATGAGTTATGTAACTAATATAGTTCATCTGCCTTCATTTTAATTAAATACATTCATCTGCCCTGTCTTTGTAATATTATATGCAATGGATTATGACATATGAATGTACTTTATATATATTACAAGACACATAAGTGGTGATAGCAAAGAGCAGTGAGACAGCTGTATTACAAGCTTGGAGTTGAGTTTCAAAGAAGTGGAGTGAGTGATTTGGAGTTCCAGAGGGTTGGGGCAGTGGCAAAGGCTCTGTGCCCCCATGGTGCAAGACAAGGTTTGCGTGATGAGGTTCAGAAAGCCAGTTTAGGGAGGTTGACAGTGCCACGTACAGGAGGAATGTTGCTGTAGGTGCTTGAGGTAATGGGGAGTTAGGCTTTTGCGGGAGTCGAAGGTGAGAGTCAGTGGATACAGTACTGTATAGCTCGGTTGGTAGAGTGGGCGTGCCAGCAACTTGAGGGTTACAGGTTCGATCTCCGCTTCCGCCCTCCTCGTCACTCCCGTTGTGTCTTTGGGCAAAACACCTTACCCACCTGCTCCCAGTGCCACCCACACTGGTTTAAATGTAACTTAGATATCGGGTTTCACTATGTAAAAGCGGTTTGAGTCACTAGAGAAAAGTGCTATATAAATACAAAGTATAATTCACTTCACATGTGGTCTCTAGAGCAGAATTAGGGTTAACGACTGCGGACAAAAAGAAGTGAGGACACCCCATGGATGTTTGTGATCTGTACATGTGTTTTTTATCTGATCATTAAACAGTCCAACCCAATCTAACTAATGTGTTAACATTAGGATTTTAAAAAGCTGGTTTCAACCCAACGCATGCAATAATTCTGATTATGTTTATGTTCAAAGAAAAAAAAACCTACACAAGATGTGATTGTTTAGGACAACACATTGTGTGTTCTTTTGTGAAGATTTTGATTTTATTTTTATATTTAGATCAGTCTTGATTGACTGATTGATTGATTGAGACTTTTTTTAGTAGGTTGCACAGTGAAGTACATATTCCGTACAATTGACCACCAAATGGTAACACCCGAATACGTTTTTCAACTTGTTTAAGTCGGGGTCCACTTAAATTGATTCATGATACAGATATATACTATCAGATATATACCATCATCATAATACAGTCATCACACAAGATCATCACATTGAATTATTTACATTATTTACAATCCGGGGTGTGGAGGGGTTGGGTGTTGTGTTTGGTTGTTATCATCAGTCATCAACAATTGAGAACAGAGAAATGGATATTGGAACAGTGTAGGTCTGACTTGGTAGGATATGGACAGCAAGTAGTGGGTAGAGAGAGAGAGAGAGAGAGAGAGAGAGAGAGAGAGAGAGAGAGAGAGAGAGAGAGAGAGAGAGAGAGAGAGAGAGAGAGAGAGATCAGAAGGCATAAGAAAAAGTATCTGCATTTGATTGTTTACATTTGATTATTAACAATCCGGGGAGGGTGTTAGTTTAGGGTTGTAGCTGCCTGGAGGTGAACTTTTATTGCGGTTTTGAAGGAGGATAGAGATGCACTTTCTTTTATACCTGTTGGGAGCGCATTCCACATTGATGTGGCATAAAATGAGAATAAGTTAAGACCTTTGTTAGTTCTTTGCTATAAAATAGTCTGCTATAAAATATGACAGCATAAAAGTTAAGATAAAAACAATTTTGCTGGGGTGGCGTAGCTTAGATTAGTGTTTTTCAACCTTTTCTGAGACAAGAAACATTTTTTTCATTGGAAAAATCTCAAGGCACACCACCTGCAGAAAACATTAAAAAATGAAACTCAGCAGCCGATATTGACAGTAAAAAGTAGTTGTTGGATATGAATTTAAACCATAACCAACCATGGATCACTATAGCTCTTGTCTCAAAGTAGGTGTACTGTCACGACCTGTCACATCACGCTGTTTTTTGGTGTTTTCCTATGTGTAATGTTTTAGTTCTTGTCTTGCGCTCCTATTTTGTTGTTGATTGTCATGTCATGTACGGATGTACTTTGTGGACACCGTCTGCTGCTCCACACGCTGTAAGTCTTTGCTGTTGTCCAGCATGCTGTTTTTGTTTACTTTACAGCCAGTTCTGTTTTAGCTTCGTTTTGCATAGCCATCCCTAAGCTTCAATGCCTTTTCTTAGCGGCACTTGCCTTTGCCCACCGCATATTGTTATCATGATAAACCATGTTACCGACATCTACAAAGCAATTAGCTTCCTGCTGCCACATACTGATATGCCAAGCTCTAGACAGTACAGACACTCAACAACGGCAATTACTGGTTTGCATAACATATTTTTAACCCAATTAGGTGAAATTACATAATCTCCCACGGCACAACAGACAATATCACACGGTACGCTATTGTGCCGCAGCACAGCCGGCAAAAAACTTGAGAGTTCCTTGCTCATATCCAGCTTCCGCCATCCTAGTCATTGCCCTTGTGTCCTTGGGCAACACACTTCACCCACCTTGCTCCCAGTCCCACCCACACTGTGTAAATGCATGCACTAATGATGCACTAATAATAATAATAATCTTAATAAAATGGTATTATTATCCACCAATGATAATCTGATATATATATATATGAGATCATATAAACTTTACATTGTAAAGTAAATGGAAATTTGCCAAAATAAAGTTTTTACCATGTAGAGACATTACAAGCTCATCTTGAATCCCACCTTTGACACCAAGTAGTAGTATGCACATGATTTTAAATGACATATACAGTATGAGGAAATATTCTTTCAAGAATAAAGATGGTTTCGCAGACTACATGAACAAAGTTGCGCTCCATTACATCCGGTAATAGAGGTGGTGGATCAGTGTCTCTTTTGCCGACCCCGTATTGCCAATGGATGCGTAACGGCTGACAAACCTTGCCACCATAGAACGTCTCGACCATCTGCTGTCCACCAATTCACTGTTTCGCCTCCGCCATGCAGCGAAATAGCGCAGACTTTTACAAGATCTCGCAAGTCCGCACAGAAGGCGAGTTGTAGTAAAGCGAACCACAAACAGTTTATTCTGTCCTACCAGAGGTGCAGAAGCAAACTCAGTCTGTCTTTCGAGATACATAACAGCTGCTGAACGTCAACACCGCGGAACGTCTCGAACCTTGTCGTCCATCAATACGGACACTGTGATGACACTGACTTGATGTGACTTGTAGAAAAGACGACAATTTTGCCTTACAGATTGAAAACTTGACAACGAGCAATGTCAAAAGGCAACTGTTGTGTTCCATTTCGTAGGACATCTTTTGCCCAGACTGCCTTTTCAATAAAAGGACCACAACTATGGAACTCTTTACCGGACACTTTGAAAAGTATACCTGCACTTGTCACTTTTAAAAAACAAACACAATGATGGCTAGTTGAGCAACAATCGTGTTCCCATGTTTAGTTTATACTCATTTTTACTAATTGGTTTTTATCTAGTCTGCACTTTGTCTGTGTTGTTATTATTGTTGGCTTTTATCTAGTTTGCACTTTCTCTATATTATTACTATTATCATTATTATCGACTCATTCTATTTTTTATTTTCCTATTTTAATGATGTTGGATCTGTGTTGTTGTTGTTTTTGGGGACAATTGTTGTAAATTAGCTTTGGCTACAAACACTATGATGCATACATGGGATAACTGTTTCAGATGCCTATGTTTTTGTATCTGTCCATATTTCAATTAAACCTCTATAACATAACTTAGTTTTTTTTGTAGCAAGCAACAGTAATCATCCTTGGCATGCGTACACACATACTTCTCATTCAACTCCCACTAACCACTCCCCTGCTTCCCTGGCCCCATTATAGCTGGTATTTGACACAGGCCCCATAAAGCTATCCAGAATATGCCTGTAATATGATTCTTTGATATTGGGCCTCCAGAATCAGCATGTCTTCATCCGTTTGTGTCAACAAGGTGACATTACGTGTGAAAACCTTTGACTAGTTCACTTCATTTCCGTTCCCGCCCATTAGGGCGTTTCAAAAACGGGGAATTTTATTTTTAAAAGTACACCGGATAACTTATTTTGTGATTGTGCATGACTTCCTGCCCAACACAAGCAGATTTTAACAAAATTGATGTTCCACTGTGTATCGCCATCTTGCGATGGCTGGCAAATATATAGAAGCTCTGCGTATATTTACAAACCCCGTTTCCATATGAGTTGGGAAATTGTGTTAGATGTAAATATAAACGGAATACAATGATTTGCAAATCAATTTCAACCCATATTCAGTTGAATATGCTACAAAGACAACATATTTGTTGTTCAAACTGATAAACATTTTTTTTTGTGCAAATAATCATTACCTTTAGAATTTGATGCCAGCAACACGTGACAAAGAAGTTGGCAAAGGTGGCAATAAATACTGATAAAGTTGAGGAATGCTCATCAAACACTTATATGGAACATCCCACAGGTGTGCAGGCTAATTGGGAACAGGTGGGTGCCATGATTGGGTATAAAAACAGCTTCCCAAAGAGTGCTCAGTCTTTCACAAGAAAGGATGAGGCGAGGTACACCCCTTTGTCCACAACTGCGTGAGCAAATAGTCAAACAGTTTAAGAACAACGTTTCTCAAAGTGCAATTGCAAGAAATTTAGGGATTTTAACATCTACGGTCCATAATATCATCAACAGGTTCAGAGAATCTGGAGAAATCACTCCACGTAATCGGCATGGCTGGAAACCAACATTGAATGACCGTGACCTTCAATCCCTCAGACGGCACTGTATCAAAAACCTACATCAATCTCTAAAGGATATCACCACATGGGCTCAGGAACACTTCAAAAAACCACTGTCACTAAATACAGTTCGTTGCTACATCTGTAAGTGCAAGTTAAAGCTTTACTATGCAAAGCGAAAGCCATTTATCAACAACATCCAGAAACGGCGCCGGCTTTTCTGGGCCCAAGATCATCTAAGATGGACTCATGCAAAGTGGAAAAGTGTTCTGTGGTCTGACGAGTCCACATTTCAAATTGTTTTTGGAAATATTCGACATCGTGTCCTCCGGACCAAAGGGGAAGCGAACCATCCAGACTGTTATCGACGCAAAGTTGAAAAGCCAGCATCTTTGATGGTATGGGGGTGCATTAGTGCCCAAGGCATGGGTAACTTACACATCTGTGAAGGCACCATTAATGCTGAAAGGTACATGCAGGTTTTGGAACAACATATGCTGCCATCTAAGCGCCGTCTTTTTCATGGACGCCCCTGCTTATTTCAGCAAGACAATGCCAAGCCACATTCAGCACGTGTTACAACAGCTTTGTTTCGTAAAAAAAGAGTGCGAGTACTTTCCTGGCTCGCCTGCAGTCCAGACCTGTCTCCCATCGGAAATGTGTGGCGCATTATGAAGCGTAAAATACGACAGCGGAGACCCCGGACTGTTGAACGACTGAAGCTCTACATAAAACAAGAATGGGAAAGAATTCCACTTTCAAAGCTTCAACAATTAGTTTCCTCAGTTCCCAATCGTTTATTAAGTGTTGTTAAAAGAAAAGGTGATGTAACACAGTAGTGAACATGCCCTTTCCCAACTACTTTGGCACGTGTTGCAGCCATGAAATTCTAAGTTAATTATTATTTGCAAAAAAAAAAAAAAAAAGTTTATGAGTTTGAACATCAAATATCTTGTCTTTGTCGTGCATTCAACTGAATATGGGTTGAAAAGGATTTGCAAATCATTGTATTCCGTTTATATTTACATCTAACCCAATTTCCCAACTCATATGGAAACGGGGTTTGTAGGTGGTCCATAGTCAGTGGAAGCTGACACATTGACGTGGATGGAGACAGAAAGAATCTGCGGCACAGTTCCGCTGCCGTTATGCATCCAGTGGAAATCCAAGGTGAGATAGAACAACTCCCTAAAACAGGCTGCTGGGTTTCGCACATGGTATACATTCTTGATGTATTATAACTGAAGTATGTCGCAGACATATCAAGACAGCTCCACGGTGTTTAAATCTATGAACATTCTCTTTTAAGTGTGATCTTACATTTGATTGGTCGTGCGTGATTATGTGGTATCCACAAAAAGTAGCTTTATTCAGTCAATCCAATAATAAGATTTGAAGTAAAAAGTAAAACACCCTCCGTCTTACTGGACTAGCTTAGATAAGGTGAATGGTCGGATGTCACACTGTTCCTTCTTTGACACGTTTTTCAGCATAGCAGCTGCCCATTAAAGCATTCAGACCGCAGTGGTTGAGAAAATGTATGGTCCACATGGTTCATTATTTTTGCTGCTTGCATTGATTGAGCTCTCGCAAAGAGGAAAATATATTCTATTGATATATAAGTTTCTAGCTGCATGCTATAATGAAAAGAGTTGCCCCAAGAGATAACTATATATTGGAGAGTAGGCAGTACATACTGCTTAAGAATAGATTGGTGACAGCCATAGAACAAATACAATAGACAGGGACAGTATATAAGTATGACATTGAACAGCTGTCTTTGGAACACACCCCTTTGCGAGTCATGGTGACCCTAAAATCCAATTATAGATATTGAAAGAAACGTGTACGTTCCTTCGAGGCTGTAAGAATGGTAGTAAAAGGAACGTTTTGTATTGACACGTTCAGTACAGTAACTTACTGTATAAGCTAGCAGTCCGACTTTATGGGGAAATCATTACGATGTACTGTAACCTTAAAGGCAGATCACAGTCTGTGCTGGGACACTGGTTGACATACATTTTTTTAATACTATATATATATATATATATATATATATATATATATATATATATATATATATATATATATATATATATATATATATATATGTATATGTATATATATATATATATATATATATACTAGGGTTGTATAGTATACCAGTATTAGTATAGTACCGTGATACTAATGAATCATATTCGGTACTATATTCGCCACCCGGCGCCCCTGTCGTCGTCACATCGTGTCATTGCTGGTTTACGAGCAGACGAGCATGTTCGGCAGCGCACAATCAAGGAATACTTACAAGCAGCCTCAGTGTGAAGACAGAAAAGGGAGAATGGACGCATTTTGGCTCTAAAACTAACGATAAAGGTGAAGCTATAACACTGAATCGCCCACCGGAAGAGGTGCTTTAAAACATGGCTGGCTAGCTAGCGGCTAAAGTCCAGCCCCTGTTGGCAGTGTTTTAGCTACTTCTAAATCACTAATCCTCGCCTACAGGGCGACAAATAAAGTGAGTTTCTTACAAGTATCATCCCTGCAGGACGAGGAATAGCTAAACGTGCTTCACTACACACCGTAGCTCACCGGCGTCAAAATGTAAACAAACACCATTGGTGGATCTACACCTGACATCCACTGTAATGATACAAAGTACAGTAGCGTATCTAGTCGATGCTACTATGACTTTTTGGCATCACAACATCTTCTCCAGTTTTTTCAACATTTATATTATGTTTATAAACTCAGGAAATATGTTCCTGGACACATGAGGACTTTGAATATGACCAATGTATGATCATGTAATTACTTGGTATCAGATTGATACCCACATTGGTTGTATCATCCAAAACTAATGTAAAGTATCAAACAACAGAAGAATAAGTGATTATTACATTAAAACAGAAGTGTAGATAGAACATGTTAAAATAAAAAGTAAGCAGATATTAACAGTAAATGAACAAGTAGATTAATAATTCATTTTCTACCACTTGTCCTTAATAATTTTGACAAAATATTAAAATGATATATGACACAATATGTTACTGCCTATGTCAGCAGACTAAATTAAGAGCCTTTGTTTGCTTACTTACTACTAAAAGACAAGTTGTCTTGTATGTTCACTATTTTATTTAAGGACAAACTTGCAATAAGAAACATATGTTTAATGTACCCTAATATTTTTTTTTGTTAAAATAAAGCCAATAATGCAATTTTTTGTTTTTTGTGGTCCCCTTTATTTAGAAAAGTAGCGAAATAATTTTGGTACCGGTACAGGTACCAAAATATTGGTATCGGGACAATGCTAATATATATATATATATATATATATATATATATATATATATATATATATATATATATATATATATATATATATATATATATATATACATATATATATATATATATATATATATATATATATATATATATACATATTTAATTTAGACAGTTTATTTTAAACATGCTTTATTGTTTATTGTTGCTTTATTTGGTTTACAAGCTCTGTTTGTATGCCCATCTCCAGAAGAGATTGTGGCTTGTGGCCTCGTTGCCATTTGTTAATGTTTACAATGGATTTAATCACCGTTGTTCAACTCTACCAATTTGATCCAGAATCTGACCCTGAAAAAAAAAAAGAAGTGCTCGACGAAACTCTACAGCTGTATCAAGACATTTTGGAATAAAACTATCCTATTCATACATACTGTATGTATATATACACATATACATATATATATATATATATATATATATATATATATATATATATATGTCTTAATAAGGTTATCCAAAAAATAGTGCTCGATACCGTAGTAGAGCGCAATATATGTATGTGTGGGAAAAAATCACAAGACTATTTCATCTCTACAGGCCTGTTTCATGAGGGGGGGTACCCTCAATCGTCAGGAGAGTCTCCTGACGATTGAGGGTACCCCCCCTCATGAAACAGGCCTGTAGAGATGAAATAGTCTTGTGATTTTTCCCCACACATACATATATATATATATATATATATATATATATATATATATATATATATATATATATATATATATATATATATATATATATATATATATATATATATATGTATATATGTATATATATATTTACATATATACAATGTGTTTATAATCCGTTTTGTCATTTAACATCAATTAACATTGATGTTCATCAACATTTAACATTGTCACGTTATCGATGGAAAATTCATTTTAGACATATGATTTGCCTGAGTGGCTAGGAGACACCAAGAGTAACAAGTGGTAGAAAATGGATTAGAAAGGAAAGATTAAAAAAATAATAATAATTAAAAAAAACTAAAAAAATAAAATTAAAATTTAACTTGGGGCTTCCTGTGGGCCGTATTTTGGAGGCTAGGGGGCCGGATCCGGCCCGCGGGCCGACGTTTGGGGACCCCTGATTTACATGCTGTGACCTGCATATTAACCAAGCTACAGTGACATTGGTATTGTAAGCGCGGCGCCGAGGAACTACTTTTCTGGCGTAGTGACACATTGCCTTGTTCAAACTGCTCTGCCAACCACTTGCGAGTAGCCAGCTACTAGCTTGAGCTGCTAATGACGTCAGTTGTGACCCACCATAAAATAAGGAAGAAGTAGCCTTAGCTGAGTTAGGAAAAGTAAATGCTAGACTATAAATCACGATTGTCATCTGTATAGTAGAAGATTGTAGCACCAAGCCGAGAAGTTGGTCAACTTTGAAAATCCACACGTTACCAACTTGATACTACATGGCTCTCAACAAATGAAATGCAACAAGATAGATAACAAGATTTTTTTCTGAGGAGTGAGAATTATTCTAAATTTACCAATTCAAGTGCTGAAATATACAACCATCCCAGCAAGACCGATCGTTGTAAGTCGCTGTTTTATGTTCTTATTTGAAACGTTTACCAATAGTGCTACATGATAAGGCTGCAAAGCTCTCATAAAATCTGCCATTAGTAGTAGCAAACACAGAAAGTGCTCTCCATGTTGTTGTTGACGGAAGTAGGGTTCAATGCTATGCAATCTGTAAAATCAATACACCCATGACCAAAATACTGTAAATCTTACATGTTATCATGAGCGTGCCTGTTACTACATTACATACACACTTACAGCATGTTTATAAAACTGAGTTGAAGGTTTTCGGAGGGCTATATAGGTAATGTATAGGGCTATATAGGTGAAACAGATCATATACTCATTGACCTGCATTGTTAGCCTCCTCGTACAAGCAACGTTTCACTATTTGGAAAGGACAGAAACAGGAAAGGCATGTGTTCTTGTGTCACATAAGGATTTTGGATGACGGACACATTCACAAAATTATCATTCAAACAATCAATCAAAGTTTATTTATATAGCCCTAAATCATAAGTGCCTCAAAGGGCTGCACAAGCCACAACGACAGATCAGATCCCACATCAGGGCAAGAAAAAACTCAACCCAATGGGATACAATGAGAAACCTTGGAGGGGACCGCAGATGTGGGGACCACCACCCTGGGCGTCGAGTAGATCTAGTTATAATGTGAGAGTCCAGTCCATAGTGGGGCCAGCAGGAGATCATCTTGAGTGGAGACAAGTCAGCATCGCAGAGACGTCCCCAACTGATGCACTGATGAGTGGTCCACCCCGGGTCCCGATTTTGAGCAGCTAGCTCATCATCTGTGGTCACCTAATAACAATAATTATTCAATGATTATAACATTTCAAGTCAAGGTATCAGTATTTACTTGGTATGGGATCAATACCAAATTTCCAAGTATCACCCAACCCTAGTGAGCATCCTCTGCAGTGGGCATTTGTTTTTGGTTTATTTCATTTGTTAGCGTTAGACATTTTCTCAGAAAAAAAAAAAAATACTGTCATGCAAAACACATATGTATACTTCAGAGATCTGGAGATTAAACGATATATCTTCTCATCTTATTTCAGCCCAAATATACATTGAGGAAACCAAACAATTTGCGTGTGTGTTCAGGACTAGCCTTATTGTGTGGCTCAGATGCACCTTTCTGAGCAATTGATAGCAAATCACAGTAAGCTGCATATTTACATCAGCCAAGAGAAATGGAAGAGCCCTCCTGTGCTCTAAGCCGAGGGTTGGCTCCAAAAATGCGTATTGAAGAGCCAAGTGCTCACTCCAAGCCACCCTTTTGGGCACTCACAGATGCCAGAAGTAGTGGAAAGAGTGGAAGCGAAGCTCATAGGATCATTGAGAATGAAATATGAGCACCTGTAAATTGAGCCAGCAAGGCAAACCTTCTCCCACGTCTAACACACGGCTCTCTCTCCCCCTCTCTCTCTGGCTATGTCTTTGAAGGTAACTAGGTATCCGTCAGGTCCAATGTACTAACATCTAAATGGGTCATTCCATTCTAAGAGCTTCAGTGTATATGGAAGCAGCAGATTAATCACATAGATACACAAGTCCCAGTTGGCCATCCCTAGTTTCTCTGACATATGTGATTTGGATACTGGATGCTTCTTCAATTGCATGTCGTGGCGATCGTAATAATGAATCATTATGTCCTTAATAATGAGGATAAAAGTGTAGTTTGCAATAGGGAAGGCTTTAATAAAACTCAAAAGAAAATTTAATACTGAGGGGTGTCTCGATCTGATATTGATTTCAGTCCGATATCAGCAAAAAACTGGATTTTATCGGCTTGCATCTAAAATCTCTGATTCAAGCGCTCCGATACAAGCAGTCATGCAACATATTTCCCTCTGTAGGTTGGTCATTTCTTGTATTTTAGTGAAATAATCCACAAAAAGATGAACATGGTAGGCTATAAGCTATTAGGAGACAACACAACAACTAATTACACATTTGCACACTAGCTAGATAAAGGTAATATGTGTCCTTAAGTGAACAACATTGCAGCCTAAAACACCACATTTATATAATAATATTAATAATGGATTAGATTTTATATCGCGCTTTTCTATTATTAGATACTCAAAGCGCTCACAGAGAAGTGGGAACCCATCATTCATATATATACCTACTCAGTGGCCTAGTGGTTAGAGTGTCCGCCCTGAGATCGGTAGGTTGTGAGTTCAAACCCGAGTCATACCAAAGACTATATAAATGGGACCCATTACCTCCCTGCTTGGCACTCAGCATCAAGGGTTGGAATTGGGGGTTAAATCACCAAGATGATTCCCGGGCGCGGCCACCGCTGCTGCCCACTGCTCCCCTCACCTCCCAGGGGGTGATCAAGGGTGATGGGTCAAATGCAGAGAATAATCTCGCCACACCTAGTGTGTGTGTGACAATCATTGGTACTTTAACTTTAACTTTATATGTTAGGGTTGTCCCGATACCAATAATTTGTTACTGGCATTGGTACCGAAATGCATATCCATACTTTAAAAAATAAAGGGAACCATAAATAATTTCAATATTGGCTTTATTTTAACAGAAAATCTTACTTTACAATACACATGTGTTTTCTGTTGCATTTAAAGAAACATTTTAGAAGGTTAAAATATAAATTAAAGGGCATTAAAAACATAGGACTTTTCTTGTTGCACTCAAATAACAATTTACTATTTTCCATATTACATATAGTCTGCCATAATCAAGGATTAGGTTAGAAAATAATAAAAAGCTTTATTTACATTATATTAAATCCTTCACATTTATGATTGCCACTCCTGGTCTGTGCTTTAAGAAAAATACAATTATTAGTAAGTACTAAAAACAAAACTATAGATAAATATACACAGATAAGGCATGTAGCAGGTGAAACACACTTCTGTTAAATATAAAACACAAATTGTAGCAATTTGTTACAAAATATAGTCATTTCACTTGCATTAGTTGACGCTAATTGGGCAGTTTTAACGCCGCTAATATTTGGCATCAAGCCAAGCAGCTGTGTGCACGTCTACGTATCTACATGTGCACAGCAGGGGAGCTGGTTAACTCATGAGGGAAGCGTGTGTGTGTTTGCGAGAATGGCAACGTGTTGTCTGATTGACGTCGGTGAGTGAGTGGGCAAGCAAAGAGAGAGGGCGGTAGCGCTGCACTGAGCATTAGAAGGATGAACGGGTCCGGTTGTGTCCTCCAAAACTAACAATAAAGCAACCATGTGTCAGTACGTGGACTATGGCGGCACAAATTACTGCACTGATTGCTTTCCCAGGATGCAAAACAGCTAGACTGGACTTGGCTTGATTTATTATTATTATTATTATTTAATATTACTATTAAAGGCCTACTGAAATGTGATTTTCTTATTTAAAAGGGGATAGCAGGTCCATTCTATGTCATACTTGATCATTTCGCAATATTGCCATATTTTTGCTGAAAGGATTTAGTAGAGAACATCGACGATAAAGTTCGCAACTTTTGGTCGCTGATAAAAAAGCCTTGCCTGTACCAAAAGTAGCAGACGATATGCGTGTGACGTCACAGGTTGTGGAGCTCCTCACATCCGCACATTGTTTACAATCATGGCCACCAGCAGCGAGAGCGATTCGGACCGAGAAAGCGACGATTTCCCCATTAATTTGAGCGAGGATGAAAGATTCGTGGATGAGGAAAGTGAGAGTGAAGGACTAGAGGGCAGTGGGAGCGATTCAGATAGGGAAGATGCTGTGAGAGGCGGGTGGGACCTGATGTTCAGCTGGGAATGACTAAAACAGTAAATAAACACAAGACATATATATACTCTATTAGCCACAACACAACCAGGCTTATATTTAATATGCCAAAAAATAATCCAGCATAACAAACACCTCCAACCTCCCGTCCATATAACCCGCCAATACAACTCAAACACCTGCACAACACACTCAATCCCACAGCCCAAAGTACCATTCACCTCCCAAAAGTTCATACAGCACATATATTTCCCCAAAGTCCCCAAAGTTACGTACGTGACATGCACATAGCGGCACGCACGTACGGGCAAGCGATCAAATGTTTGGAAGCCGCATCTGCATGCATACTCACTGTACCGTGTCTGCGTATCCAACTCAAAGTCCTCCTGGTAAGAGTTTCTGTTGTCCCAGTTCTCCACAGGCCAATGGTAAAGCTTGACTGTCATCTTTCGGGAATGTAAACAATGAAACACCGACTGTGTTATCCGGAACACCAGTCAGGGGGTCCATTCTACGGCGGGGGTGCGTTATCCGGCACACTAGCCGCAATACACCGCTTCCCACCTACAGCTTTCTTCTTTGCTGTCTCCATTGTTCATTAAAAAATTTGCAAAAGATTCACCAACACAGATGTCCAGAATACTGTGGAATTTTGCGATGAAAACAGACAACTTAATAGCTGGCCACCATGCTGTCCCAAAATGTCCTCTACAATCCGTGACGTCATGCACAGACGTCATCATACCGAGACGTTTTCAGCAGGATATTTTGCGCGAAATTTAAAATTGCACTTTAGTAAGCTTACCCGGCTGTATTGGCATGTGTTGCAATGTTAAGATTTCATCATTGATATATAAACTATCATACTGCGTGGTCGGTAGTAGTGGGTTTCAGTAGGCCTTTAAAAAGGAACAAAAAGCGCGCACAAGGCGGAAGTACAAACTTGGCTAAGAAAACAAAACTAGCACTTGGGCAAAAACAATGGACGTGAAACAAATAAACACTTACTGTGACATGAACAGAACAAAAACTTACGTGGCATGGCAAGAAGCATAAACGATGGAATAGGCAGGGCATGACAATGACAGAGGTAAACAGAGTTAATGTCGCCAGGCCGACCAACAGAAAAAGACAGGCTTTAAATAACAGTGACATGATTGGTGACAGGTGTGTGAGTCCAAACCTGGAACAGGTGAAACTAATGGGTAACCATGGAAACAAGACAAGGGAGTGAAAAAGCAGGAACTAAACAGAGTCCAAAAACCAAACAGAACATAACTTAAACAAAACATGATCCCAGACAGCCTCGTCATTTTGACCTGAAAACGGAGCTTAGCAGACCCACTGACGGGTAAAGTGAAGTGTGTTAACCCGATGAACACACTTCCTTAAGGGAACGTCTGTCCTGTGCTCCTTGATGACCGTCTGCACCCGAGCCGAACAGCAGGACATGTGTAACAACTACATTATTACCTGTTACTCTTTAAACTCCTTGTGCAGATCTGAATGCTTATTATTTAAATGTTTACCTAAGTTTGAAGCAAAGGTGGTAATACTAATCGTCACATTTGGCGAGGCGTGTTTTAAAGCAACACTTGAAGCAAGTCGCTTCCTTGTTTAAAGTGTCCGCTTTATCGTTAGTTTTGAAGCCCAAATATCTCCATATTGCGCTTCATGCACTCCCTTTATTAACCAGTATAATTGTCGTTTTTTGCCATTTTCTCCACCATGATGTTATTGCTTGTATGCACTTTGTGTGTGCGTTTTGACACACTCAACATCATGCGCCTCGGCTCTGTCACCGCCACATAGCGGCATTCAGATGAAACAACGGTACCAGTACTTTTCAAAGGCAGTATAGTACCGATTTCAATCAATTAGTGTCGCGGTACTTTATTAGTATACCGAACAAACCTTATATATATATATATATATATATATATATATATATATATATATATATATATATATATATATATATATATATATATATATATAAAAATAAAAGTATGATTCATGCTGATCATGTACAATCAATATCGATATCAGTCAATACTCAAGACTACGATATCAGTATGGTATCTGAGGTGAAACAACTGTTTCAAGACACCCTTATTATTATTATTAGAAGGCGGCACTAACAAAAAATAAAAAAATACCTCTCTGTTCTAGCACAGTGGTTCTCAAACTTTTTTCACCAAGTAAAAAACTTGGCTCTCCATAATGACCAACATTAAAATTCAGTAGCGTAGTAGGCCTAAGTATTCATCAAAAACAAGACAGAGGTTTTATTTAACAAGTATATTTAATATTTTCGGTCACTGTATCATTACACACAGTTTGAAGAGTAACACTGTGTTTCAATATTTAATTAAGTGGTTTTTTGGCGTACCACTAGATGTAGCCTATGTACCACGGTTAAATAATCACTGTTTGAGCATGTATCATTCTTGAAATACCTGTAAAAAAAAAAGTCAGTCTTTGTAAGGCTAAATGAGGACGTGTTTATCATCTTTTCTTCAGTTTCTTAACCTAATTTGTACCTATCATGTCTCTGTACTGTTTTAATTAATTTAAACAATGTTTCCTCAGTCCATCACAATAATATAATAAAAGGTTGACAGGACACTGGGGAGCGTCCACAATTAAACATAAATTGCAGCCCCATATCAAAAAGATAAACACAGCTCCCTAATAGATTTAGTACTCTCAAAATTATAATCCTCCTCATGAATGGGGAGATTTATTGCAGGACTGTCGAATTATCTTGCACTCTAATTATCTTGGGATCATTGAATGAGTTAACAACTGTGTTTTTCAGCAAAGTAACTCAACGTTATATTTCTTTGTTATTTTATTTGATATATTCTCATTAAACGCACGGCTTCGTATGACGAACACCTGTCATGCATTCCATGTAATGCGCTTGAATGAAGCAACCTAATGATTCAGACACACACTATGCATTCCAGAGCTGTATAGACATAAATACATAAATAAATCATAATCAGCTTTCATTAATATTGATGTGAATACAGGATAATGATGTATTTGAAACACTTCTCAATAGGATGCAGTGCAATTCGACACTACTTGATTGATGAATATTTCTCTGGCAGCGTCTGTCAAAGCTAAGCATCGTGAACATTGTCAACAAATATGTTTTAGTATGTCTTTTTGATTACATATTACCACAAACAAGTGTAAGTAAAATACATCTGAAATGTCCAATCATATAAACAAAAATATTTTTTTATTTTTGTCAAAGTACTGTAGATCTCATTGTGATGAAAGTTAGGAACCAAACTTAGAGTATGTACTTATTACTGTACTTTTTTTTTTTTTTTACATTGCAGAAGAGCGCTTTAGTGTATTGTTTGCACACTCTGCTACTAGCCTATGAAATAAGGTTGTGAGCTCTGACATGGTTGCTATGGCAGCGGACTGTAGAAGGAGATGCCTAAATAATCGACAAATATATTTGCCCTGGAGTGGCTATGACGCCAATACAACAAGAAAGTAAAATAAGGCATACTCTCAACATATTTAATGCAGTTTCCCACTGTGATATGTCGCCCAGTATTTTGTCCCATTCTCAGAAGATATACTTGTGCACCATTATTATTATCCAGCCATCCATCCATTTTCTACGTCTTATCTCTCTTTGGGTTGCGGAGGGTGTTGGAGCCTATCCCAGCTGCACTTGGGCAGAAGGCAGATTAACCAGGCAACCATTTACACACACACACACACACACACACACACACACACACACACACACACACACACACAGGGGCGCCGAAAAGGGGGGGTAAAGGAGACGGATTCTAGGGGCCCATGATGGAGGGGGGCCCAGAGAGGCCCCTAATGATGATGAAATTATAATACAGAAAAAATAATGACACTGTGTTGGGGGCCCTGTAAAGATTCTTTTCATGGGGCCCAAAATCCCTAGCGGCGCCCCTGCACACACACACACACACACACACACACACACACACACACACACACACACACACACACACTCTTGTATTCGTCACATTCTTGAGACCTCCGAAAAATGCCTACCTCTTTAGGACCACCCTTTCTAGAAATATAGAGATTTGTATTTACAACATCAATAATATATACATACTATGTAAATGTAAAAAAGGTAACTTTTAGTTATTTATTTATTTTTTTAATGTTTTTATTGTTTTTTAATCTTCATTATTTACTTCAAGTTATTACAGTATGTCTCTATATACATATGTATTTTATTAATTTTGGCCAAAGGGGGCGCATTTACATTTCTTACACACACTTGTTATTACATATGTTGGCCAGAGGGGGAGCACTTTTAAAACCGACACACGGTCAATTTGAAAAATCCCTCCTTTTTGGGACCACCCTAATTGTTATCAATTTCAGCACCAGGGGTGCAAATGAGATCTCTATTTTTTTTTTTTTTGTAATGTGCTTGAGCCCGATTACGAAGGAGTCACGGACCACAGATGGCCCCTGTACCGCACTTTGGGCAACCCAGCTGTAGAAGCTAATTGTTATTGGCCACTATAGTCTTAGTACCGTAGTGTATTTGCTCATCCTATGGTCACATATGGGACGCGGGTTGTCTTACGACAGCACCGGAAATCGTAAAATCAGCTGTTCACCTGTCGGGTTATTTCGGGGATGAATAGGGAAGTCCTTCTTTAGCTGTCGTCTTGTTTTATCATCTATTGCTGCCTTTGCACCTGTCAATGTTTACTTTAATTTTACTTTAAATCCTGACTCTGGAGCAATGTTCACGGACTCTAGTGTGTGGCTCTCTATTAGATGCAATGTTTTTCTGTATTGAGGCCATGATTTGGGTCCTAACTTGTTCACCGTTCCTCATATGGAAGGTACTTTTCCTTGTTGATGTCTCAAGAAGTGTGGAAATACAAGAACACACACACAAACACACTATAATTATTACCAATCTTTGCTTTCAAATAATTGATCTACCTCTGTCCCAAAATATAGTGGATTTGCTTTCTCTTTTGACCTTGACCACTGTGCATTTGCTGGATGTGCAGTGCAGAACGGTCTTCAGCGTGGCAGTGCAGCCATTCTGCATTCTGATTTGTGAGCCTTTTTTATTTCCTTTCTGCATGCATGTGGTGTTTCTTGATTCACACCAACACAAGAATATGCTCCTATGGGAGATTTGATTGCTGTGTTCATTATGCGGCATCACATATTCATGTAAATGTTACTCTAAAAGAATGCATATGAGCGTTACATTGTTGCCATTAAACAGGCTAGAACTGTAAACAGGGCCCTAGGATTTCTGTGTGAACAAAATTGCTGAATTGACCGATATTAAAACATAATCTACTATTAAAAGCAATAAGCTGATGTGATGTGACTGAAATGTTGTGCATGTCTTCACAAACACTCAACTGCTCCCATCAAAAATAACTTTTTGTGCAAGTGTGCAAAAAAATGACAAAACCTATTTCATATTCTAGAGAGCAGAAGAGTTCGCAAGTTATTTTTGTGTCAGGTGTTATGTTTTTTTTAATGTTTTTTTTTTTTTTACAAATTTAATGAGGACGCGTCGTCCAAAAGCGGAGTAACACACACAGAAAACCACTGTGGTAATGCTAATGCGAGCCAGCTGTCTGTTGTTGTTAATGATAACTTCTTCACTATAAGTAAACATTGATTGATTGATTGAACTTCTTGCCAGATGCTAATATTATAGTTTAGTTCAGCCACCAACTGATGCATCTTTGTGTGTACTTACTTTTACCTGAAAGCGTGTAAACTTAAAGCATGTATTATTTCCAGTGTAGGGACTAACGCGTTACAAAGTAACACATTACTGTAACACCGTTATTTTCGGCGGTAACTAGTAGTCTAACGCGTTATTTTTTTATTCAAGTAACTCAGTTACTGTTACTCCATGATGCGTTACTGCGTTATTTTACGTTATTTTTTATATAGTATCGGCTAGAGACTGAGAAGATCTGAGTGTGTTTTATTGGAGAGCTGCGGTGTCGTCCTTCTGATTCTTCCTGTGTCACAAGGAAGAGAAGAGGCGCGCTGTGTGTGGGTGTGTGTGGGGTGGGGGGGCGTGTCTGTGTTTACTAACAAGACATCATGGCGGAGCCGAAGCCGAGTTTCTTAACATGGAGATATCCTCACCACTTTTCTTTTGTCGAGCATAAAGAAAAGCACATTTTAGTTAAATGTGGGTTGTGTCTTGGATCAAAGATCCTATCTACTGCCCAAAACAGCAATTCAAATCTGCTGAAACAGCTACAAAAGCAACATGCTTCGACAAAGCTAGTAAAGAGAGACACAGACTCCGATGCCACTTCACCTCCACCTCCACCTCCACCTAAGGATTTAAACGGAGGGACTGCTAGCCAGGACAACATTGATAGAGCCATTGCAGCGTATGTGCTAGAAGATATGCAGGCTATTTCTACAGTGGGGTCACTCGCTTTCAGGCAGGTAATTAACATGATAGCGGGCGTCAAACGGCAAATGGTACGAAAACATTTTCCAAGTTCCTGGACAGTGAATACATAAACATGGAAAGCAAGCTAAAGAAGACACTCCAAACTCTGCATCTGCTTATCATTCAGCACTGAAGGTACACACACTCCGTCAATTCTCTTATATACTCATTCATTCTAGACTTCTAGAGTGTTTGATTATCACATCACTCTTAATGTATAGACTATAAAGTTCACAAACAAAAGAGGGATCCTAGTGGGCCAGGCCAATCTTTCCTTTTCTCTAAACTAAAACTTGGGAAATGCGTAGAGTGTTCTGGGCTTCAGTACAGTGTTGATCTTCTGAAGACATGATTTTATTTCACAATTCATTGAGAGAAAAAAACGCCTGGTTAGGCATGTGTATAGCAGTATGTTTGCTGTATATAGTGACATGACATATAATCATGTCATGTGTGCCTTCCTTGGGTGAAGCCAGGTTTACAGCTATTTTGTGACATGTTGTTATTATGCGTTTTGTTACTTGTGTATGTTATGTTGCAGCTATTTAAAATAGTTTTGTCAATTTGTTCTGGCCCAAAATAAATTGGCCCTTTAAAACATATATTTGTCTTTGTGTGTTGTATGTAGACCACATTGCTTAGCAGAGTTCAGTGATGCAAATGCATGTCAAGTTGATCAAAAGATTGTATTATTCTCCAGTGCAATAACAGTACTGAAATGAAGGCTAAAAGGGCATTAATGGGAGCCTTAAAAAAAAGAAAAAAAAGATGTAACTAAATACTCCTCTGAGCTGCCACCTTATCGTGGTAGAGGAGTATATATATATATATATATATATATATATATATATATATATAAGAAGTATATATATATATAGAAGACCTCTATGAAGAACACGAACAAGGAACCCAGATTTCCCTCGCCCGGACGCGGGTCACCGGGGCCCTCCTCTGGAGCCAGGCCCGGAGGTGTGGCACGATGGCGAGCGCCTGGTGGCCGGGCCTGTCCCCATGGGGCCCGGCCGGGCACAGCCCGAAGAGGCAACGTGGGTCCCCCCTCCAATGGGCTCACCACCCATAGCAGGGGTCATAGAGGTCGGGTGCGATGTGAGCTGGGCGTAAGCCGAAGGCAGGGCACTTGGCGGTCCGATCCTCGGCTACAGAAGCTAGCTCTTGGGACGTGGAACGTCACCTCGCTGGGAGGGAAGGAGCCTGAGCTAGTGCGTGAGGTGGAGAAGTTCCGGCTAGATATAGTCGGACTCACTTCGACGCACAGCAAGGGCTCTGGAACCAGTTCTCTTGACAGGGGCTGGACTCTCTTCCACTCTGGCGTTGCCAGCAATGAGAGGCGACGGGCTGGGGTGGCAATTCTTGTTTCCCCTCGGCTCAAAGCCTGCACGTTGGAGTTCAACCCGGTGGACGAGAGGGTAGCCTCCCTCCGCCTTCGGGTGGGGGGACGGGTCCTGACTGTTGTTTGCGCTTACGCGCCCAACGGCAGTTCAGATTACCCACCCTTTTTGGATTCACTCGAGGGAGTACTGGAGAGTGCTCCCCCGGGTGATTCCCTCGTTCTACTGGGGGACTTCAACGCTCATGTTGGCAACGACAGTGAAACCTGGAGAGGCGTGATTGGGAAGAATGGCCGCCCGGATCTGAACCCGAGTGGTGTTTTGTTATTGGACTTTTGTGCTCGTCACGGATTGTCAATAACAAACACCATGTTCAAACATAAGGGTGTCCATTTGTGCACTTGGCACCAGGACACCCTAGGCCGCAGTTCCATGATCGACTTTGTAGTTGTGTCATCGGATTTGCGGCCTCATGTTTTGGACACTCGGGTGAAGAGAGGGGCGGAGCTTTCTACCGATCACCACCTGGTGGTGAGTTGGCTGCGATGGTGGGGGAGGATGCCGGACAGACCTGGCAGGCCCAAACGCATTGTGAGGGTTTGCTGGGAACGTCTAGCAGAGTCTCCTGTCAGAGAGAGTTTCAATTCCCACCTCCGGAAGAACTTTGAACATGTCACAAGGGAGGCGCTGGACATTGAGTCCGAGTGGACGATGTTCCGTACCTCTGTTGTCGGGGCGGCCGATTGGAGCTGTGGCCGCAGGGTAGTTGGTGCCTGTCGTGGCGGTAATCCTAGAACCCGTTGGTGGACACCGGCGGTGAGGGATGCCGTCAAGCTGAAGAAGGAGTCCTATCGGGTTCTTTTGGCTCATGGGACTCCTGACGCAGCAGACAGGTACCGACAGGCCAAGCGGTGTGCGGCTTCAGCGGTCGCGGAGGCAAAAACTCGGACATGGGAGGAGTTCGGTGAGGCCATGGAAAACGACTTCCGGACGGCTTCGAAGCAATTCTGGACCACCATCCGCCGCCTCAGGAAGGGGAAGCAGTGCAGTGTCAACACCGTGTATGGTGGGGATGGTGCTCTGTTGACCTCGACTGCGGATGTTGTGGATCGGTGGAGAGAATACTTCGAAGACCTCCTCAATCCTACCAGCACGTCTTCCTATGAGGAAGCAGGGCCTGGGGAATCTGTGGTGGGCTCTCCTATTTCTGGGGCTGAGGTTGCCGAGGTAGTTAAAAAGCTCCTCGGTGGCAAGGCCCCGGGGGTGGATGAGATCCGCCCGGAGTTCCTTAAGGCTCTGGATGTTGTGGGGCTGTCTTGGTTGACAAGACTCTGCAACATCGCGTGGACATCGGGGGCGGTACCTCTGTATTGGCAGACCGGGGTGGTGGTTCCTCTCTTTAAGAAGGGGAACCGGAGGGTGTGTTCCAACTATCGTGGGATCACACTCCTCAGCCTTCCCGGTAAGGTCTATTCAGGTGTACTGGAGAGGAGGCTACGCCGGATAGTCGAACCTCGGATTCAGGAGGAACAGTGTGGTTTTCGTCCTGGTCGTGGAACTGTGGACCAGCTCTATACTCTCGGCAGGGTCCTTGAGGGTGCATGGGAGTTTGCCCAACCAGTCTACATGTGCTTTGTGGACTTGGAGAAGGCATTCGACCGTGTACCCCGGGAAGTCCTGTGGGGAGTGCTCAGAGAGTATGGGGTAACGGACTGTCTTATTGTGGCGGTTCGCTCCCTGTATAATCGGTGTCAGAGCTTGGTCCGCATTGCCGGCAGTAAGTCGGACACGTTTCCAGTGAGGGTTGGACTCCGCCAGGGCTGCCCTTTGTCACCGATTCTGTTCATAACCTTTATGGACAGAATTTCTAGGCGCAGTCAGGGCGTTGAGGGTATCTGGTTTGGTGGCTGCAGGATTAGGTCTCTGCTTTTTGCAGATGATGTGGTCCTGATGGCTTCATCTGGCCAAGATCTTCAGCTCTCACTGGATCGGTTCGCAGCCGAGTGTGAAGCGACTGGGATGAGAATCAGCACCTCCAAATCCGAGTCCATGGTTCTCGCCCGGAAAAGGGTGGAGTGCCATCTCCGGGTTGGGGAGGAGATCTTGCCCCAAGTGGAGGAGTTCAAGTACCTCGGAGTCTTGTTCACGAGTGAGGGAAGAGTGGATCGTGAGATCGACAGGCGGATCGGTGCGGCATCTTCAGTAATGCGGACGCTGTATCGATCCGTTGTGGTGAAGAAGGAGCTGAGCCAGAAGGCAAAGCTCTCGATTTACCGGTCGATCTACGTTCCCATCCTCACCTATGGTCATGAGCTTTGGGTCATGACCGAAAGGACAAGATCACGGGTACAAGCGGCCGAAATGAGTTTCCTCCGCCGGGTGGCGGGGCTCTCCCTTAGAGATAGGGTGAGAAGCTCTGCCATCCGGGGGGAGCTCAAAGTAAAGCCGCTGCACCTCCATATCGAGAGGAGCCAGATGAGGTGGTTCGGGCATCTGGTCAGGATGCCACCCGAACGCCTCCCTCGGGAGGTGTTTCGGGCACGTCCGACTGGTAGGAGGCCACGGGGAAGACCCAGGACACGTTGGGAAGACTATGTCTCCCGGCTGGCCTGGGAACGCCTCGGGATCCACCGGGAGGAGCTGGACGAAGTGGCTGGGGAGAGGGAAGTCTGGGCTTCCCTGCTTAGGCTGCTGCCCCCGCGACCCGACCTCGGATAAGCGGAAGAAGATGGATGAATGGATGGATATATATATATATATATATATATATATATATATATATATATATATATATATATATATGTGTATATATATATATGTGTGTATATATACTGTATATATATAAATATATATATATATATATATATATATATATATATATATATATATATATATATATATATATATATATATATATATATATATATATATATATTTATATACGTATATATATGTACATTTAAAATATTGTCCATCTTCCTGTTAGTACAATACAGCAAGCATTTGCATAATTTGGACATAGTTGCAAATCGTAATTTATCATGATTAATTTATTGGAAAACTGTGATTAATCTTTAGACAGTGCTACTTAACATATGGTTATCTCAATTATGTCTTTGCCAAAGTCTCAAAGTATAGGATAGGCTTATTCAATATGTAATGTTTTGTGAATTTCCTGTCTTACCACAGAGTCCAAGTCACCATTCACCCTTCACTTTGCAACTGTAGCACATTTGCAACTAATGGATTATGTGAATCACACTTTGCCAGACTGGAAACAAAGGTTCAGTCAAAACTCCAATTGTTTGCGTGGGGTGACCTGGTGCACATGAGGAGAATGGCTCGATCTGAGACCAGTCAGCAAAACTGATGTTTTGTTAAAGTTAAATAATGATACAGTGTCTCTATTCAGCACAATTACGTAATGTAAACCCCCGTTTTTCTTTTTTATATTAGCTGTCTCTGGCTTTCCTATAACAAACTGTCACTACACCTGGGTAAAACAGAGTCCATCCTATTTGGGTCCAAGCACAACCTAGGTAAATCCTCGGGCTTTACGATTAAAGCAGGTGATACCATAATCACCAGCAAAGACAAGGTCATTTACCTAGGTTGTATATTGGACAACACTCTCTCGGGTGTAAAAATGGCATTAAAAGCAATCACCAAGATCAGTAATAAAACTAGATTTTTGGGCAGGATTTCTGCGTTTATCAACAGGGATACACTTAAGACCCTTGCCGATGCCCTCATACAGTATCATTTTGACTACGGCTGCACCTCATGGTTCACCAGTATCCCCAAGCCACTAAAAACAAAACTGCAAACTTCCTCATAACAAGCTGGTGAGACTCCTGCTCAACCTCCCATACAGGACTCACCTAACTCAAGCTCACTTTACCAAATTGGGATGGCTTAGAGTTGAGGAAAGAGTACACCAACTTGCAATGTGCTTGGTATTCAAAATACTCAGAGAAACTGTCCCCCAAGTACCTGTCGGACTATTTCACCAGAGTAAGTGATGCTTACAGGTACTACACGAGAGAGAGTTCCTCAGACCTCGTCCCCCCCCAAATTCAAGACTCTCATGGGAAAAAATGCATTTTACTATTTTGCCACCTCACAGTGGAATGCACAACCAACAGACCTTAAAATTCGAACTTCCCTACTAAATTTTCAAACTGCCATAAATTCATGGCTCAGCTCAACCTCTACCTGATCTGAACCAAAATTGATCCCCAGCAACTTTCCGAAGGATCAAGCAGGTTTTATATGTGGTTATAGTGTTATATATATATATTTTCTCATTCTGTTTTGCACACTCTTGGAGTCAACATGTGCATAGTCATGTACATAGTGTCATGTACATAGTGTATATACCCCCTCCCATTTTTTGTATATATTGTTTTTCAAATCACCTGACATGTATACTGTGTATTTGTACATAATTTATAAATGTTTTAATGTAACTATTTATATACATGTTACAGGTTATATATATATTATATAATATTTAATGGGCCACAATGGAAACAAGCCTTTTGGCTTTTTGTGCCATCCATTTGCCTTTTTAAAGCATTACATGGATTAAATTCTTTAAGATGTCAATAAACTTCTCAATCAAGCTGAGGTTGTATTTCATGCTAGGAAAGTCAGATAGTCCTCAAAGTGTAAACAATAAAACAAGCTCCTGTAATAGCCGTTATTAGTCTTTCTGACTAGTTGCACTAAATCAGTCATACACAATGTATTGTTGGACGTTTATGTTGTATATGGCAATGTTACTGTAGCGATAATAAAATATTTTAATGTGGTATATGTGTTCTACATCGCTAGCAATGACATCTTTGTGTTTCCTCTTTATCCACTGTGTTTGAAGGTTGCAGAAAGAGCGCATATTTGTCCAGAATTTGTTCATAATCCAATAAGGCAAGCACAGTAATAGCCTACGTGGATTTCTGACTTTGTAACTGGACCGCTCATAGCTCAGCTGTGACGCCATTCCCTTCCGAGGCAAATGGAACGCACTAAAAGTCAAGCTCTCAACCAGAGGTGGAGGAGCTCTCCCGCTTAAATTCCTTCTCCACCTTTGGTTGTTGACCTCTAAAATTCGAATGAGTAGTGTTTGAAGCTTTTTTTTTTAAGAAAAATACAGTTTTTTGTGTGTTTAGCAGAAGGGAAGACTTGTTTAGCCAGTCTTAAACAAGTCTAATGGGCTGATAAGCGAGTCTAAGTAGCTTCTTCAGGAGTTTCAGAACTTGTAAAAAAAACACTGCATCATCTGTGTAGGTCTACACCTTTACAAATACCATGAAAATCATTAGTATACATCAGGGGTAGGGAACCTTTTTGGCTGAGAGAGCCATGAAAGCCAAATATTTTAAAATGTATTTCCGTGAGAGCCATATAATATTCTTTAACTCTGAATACAACTAAATGCGTGCATTTTTAAGTAAGACCAACATTTTTAGAGTACCGTATTTTTCGGACTATAAGTCGCAATTTTTTTCATAGTTTGGCCGGGGGTGCGACTTATACTCTGGAGCGACTTATGTGTGAAATTATTAACACATTACCGTAAAATATAAAATAACATTATTTAGCTCATTCACATAAGAGACTAGACGTATAAGATTTCATGGGATTTAGCGATTAGGAGTGACAGATTGTTTGGTAAACGTATAGCATGTTCTATATGTTATAGTTATTTGAATGACTCTTACCATAATATGTTACGTTAACATACCAGGCACGTTCTCAGTTGGTTATTTATGCGTCATATAACGTACACTTATTCAGCCTGTTGTTCACTATTCTTTTTTTATTTTAAATTGCCTTTCAAATGTCTATTCTTGGTGTTGGGTTTTATCAAATAAATTTCAACAAAAAATGTGATTTATACTCCAGTGCGACTTGTACATGTTTTTGTCCTTCTTTATTATGCATTTTCGGCCGGTGCGACTTATACTCCGGAGAGACTTATACTCCGAAAAATACGGTATAATAAGTCTCTTTTTCTTTTTAATAACAGTTATTCTGAAGGTAACCAATAATAAATAAAATACTTCTTACCATTAATGCGACTTCTGGTGCTGTATGGTTTTGCTGATGGCTTTGTAGTCTGGTTGATACGTGGTTATTTTTAACACTGTGATTACCAGCGGAATTATTCATTACTTATCGTGTTAAGCAATGTCAGCTGGATTTATCTGAGAGCTTGCAGATGCAGTCATCAAAAGAGCCACATCTGGCTCTAGAGCCATAGGTTCCCTACCCCTGGTATACATGGAAAACAAAATGGGGCCCAAAATGGATTCTTGAAGTACCCCTACAGGACAATCCAGAAATAATGATTTCTACCCCATTGACCACAGTGCATTGTGTTCTATTGGATAAATATGATTCCATACATTTTGAAGCATTGGTGGAAAAAATTTAAAACAATAATTTTGATTGAATCTTTAATAACTTAGAAACAAAAACAGCACAAACAACTATTTCAACAGTACAAACGTAGCACAAACGATTGGGACTAGTTTAGGGAGGTTTTTGACATGGAGGGGGCTGGTGGTGAATCATAAAACGTTAAGTTAAAAACTATAATAAATAGACCAAACCTTTTGCAGCACAAACTATCACAAATGTAGCACAAGTAGCAGACTGTTTATGAATATTAACATGTGAATTACACGTTAAGTACATAAAACCCATAAAACGTTATTAACTTAGAACAGTGGTTCTTAACCTTGTTGGAGGTACCGAACCCCACCAGTTTCATATGCGCATTCACTGAACCCTTCTTTAGTGAAAAATAAATGTTGTTGTTTTTTAAATTCAAGAAAAGGTTATGTGTTTTTTTACTGGTGCACAAAATGAACTGTGCATGAACATCACCTTGTTCAAAGAACAAAACCAACACAGTGCATGAACTCACAACAAATGACACACCTTACACACATTACCATGAATTGATTAACGTGAACCCCGACTTAAACAAGTTGAAAAACTTATTCGGGTGTTACCATTTAGTGGTCAATTGTACGGAATATGTACTGTACTGTGTAAACTGTACTGTTTCATATAATGTATTCTCTTCATTTGCAATCCACTAGTAAAAGTTTCAATCAATCAATCAAAAAACCTGCAAATCAGATGGAGAATTAGAGGGAACATTGTTAAAGTTAAAGTTAAAGTACCAATGATTGTCACACACACACTAGGTGTGGCGAGATTATTCTCTGCATTTGACCCATCACCCTTGATCACCCGCTGGGAGGTGAGGGGAGCAGTGGGCAGCAGCGGTGGCCGCGACCGGGAATCATTTTGGTGATTTAACCCCCAATTCCAACCCTTGATGCTGAGTGCCAAGCAGGGAGGTAATGGGTCCCATTTTTATAGTCTTTGGTATGACTCGGCCGGGGTTTGAACTCACAACCTACCGATCTCAGGGCGGACACTCTAACCACTAGGCCACTGAGTAGGGGGTATCCATAATACGCCGATAGGGAGAAGTTTTTATTTACACGATAAGTCGGATGTGTCTTTACCTCCGACTCACCGAACCCCTAGGATTCGATCGAACCCAGGTTAAGAACCACTGACTTAGAAACTATAATATTTAGACCATAATCATTTGCATCACAAACAAATCTGACTGTTTTGACTTAATTTGGACTTAATTTGGAAAATGTGGGGACAGGCTGACTTTTAATTGACATATAAATGAATCTTTAATAACTCAGAAACAAAAACAGCACAAACAACAATTTCGAAAGCGCGAACAGACACACACGTAGCACAAAAGATTGGGACTAGTTTGGGGAGGTTTTGACAAGGTGGGGGGCTGGTTATGAATCATAAAACATTAATAACTTAAACTATAACAGTTAGGCCAACACGTTTTGAAGCACAAAACATTAGACAGGTCTGGGGATATTTTGACATAGTTGGGGACTGTTAATGAAAAATAACATTTCAATTACATGTTAATAACATAAAAGCCATAAAACGTTCATAACTTAAACTATAATAGACAACATCATTTTGCAGCACAAACAAATGGGGGTATTTGACTACCGTATTTTTTGTACTATAACGCACACTTAAAATATTTTCATTTTCTCAAAAATCCCGGTGTGCCTAAAGTATGGAATAATTCTGGTTGTGCTTACGGACCTCAAAGCTATTTTATTTAGTACATGGTGTAATGATTAGTGGAACCAGTAGATGGCAGTCACACATAAGAAATATGTGTAGACTGCAAGAGGACGCCATTAAATAACACCAAAACGTTACATGTTCCATTGAGAATATAGAACATTACACACGGCACTCAAATATCCCTCAAAATGTTTTGGTACAACTTTAGTAAGCTGTGAAGCCGCACCGCTTGATGGATTGTCGGAGCGTTATGGCTACCATAGTCAGACGTACTCTTCAACATACGATATTATTATGGTTTGTGTATAAGGACCGCAAAATGGCACCTATTAGCAGACATATTATCTGGTGTTTTGTTTTGCAATATTATGCAAAACCAACTTTTCTTACCCTCTGGTACCTGCTGATGTGTATTTGGGATCTGCATAAGTTTAAAAAATGTGCACACTTCCGCCATTGTAGTCCTTGCCAACGCCTTAGTCGATAAGCTTCTTCTTTTTCTTTATCTTCTTGTTATGGGACATTCATCCTCCGCTGTTGCCGTTTCTAGTATAAAGTAGTGTAAACTTCTAACTTATATCTTGCTATGAAAGCACCAAAAACTACCGGTGTAGTGGGTTTGCATAATTCACCCACGGAACTTTAGTTATTAGAGAGTTCCGGTCGGACAGTTTTTCACGGTACACATTTCTGGCGTTGTTGCAATATGAGTAAAGTCTGAATGTCATTAGAACAGTTAGCTCCATCTTTTGACACTTCTTCCACTCCCGCGACTGTCAGAAAGCGACTTGAAGATGATCTGTAAAATATAATCTATGCAACTATTTGACCAAAAAAACACCATTACATGTTATGTAGACCACAAGGAAGTGTTTTACATTTAGAAGAAAATCATAATATGACCCCTTTAATGTGCCTATTAATCCGGTGCGCCTTTTGTATGAAAAACGACCTGAATAGACGTGCTCATTGGCCGTCCGCCTTACAATCCGGTGTGCCCTATGGTACGGAAAATACGGTAATTTATACTTAATTTGGAGAAGGGTGACCTTTGACCGACCAATAAAATAGTCTTTGATAACTCAGAAACAAAAAAAGCGCAAACAACCATTTCTACGGCACAAACCGGCACAAATCTAGATTAAACAAATGAGACGATTTCAACAGTTTTGCAAGGTGTGGGGGGCCAACTTCACGCAAGTCTGACATTGACATTTTCGACCGTGTCTGGGGAAAAAAATTGTGGTGATGACATCCATCCATCCATCCATCTTCTTCCGCTTATCACCTTTGTGGTGACGACAAAGCTATATATTTAAACAGTGTCCATGTTCAAAATACAAACTATGATACTTTTGAAAAGTATGGGCGTGGTTTCATTTGGAATCCGGGAACGCCTCTAGAATTAACCATTTTGCAGATAAACTAAAAAAAACGGTTATTAAACTGACTGTGGAGAAAAACGTATGCAAAATTTACACAAAAGCATATCCAATATATATTATCTGAACCACAAGGAAGTGTTTAAAATGTATATTCAAATCATCCTAAATCCTTTGTAACAATGTTTTCTTTGTTTCTTTGTTTGTATGCAGTAGTGGAGAATCACACTGCATCATGCTTTGTTTAAAATAGTGTAGTCCACCCCGTATCAATCAATTTAGCATTTTTAAAATGCATTAGTTCTTACTTATTTGTGTAGCTGGTCTTATAGAATTAAGTGTCCAGATCGAAGTGAGCCTCTTAAGAAGGCCCTGTGTGAATGCTAAGCAACACAAATGTAAATAACCTGCTGCCAGTCAGCGAGGTGTTTTACATTTCTCTTCAACTACAAGGGCATGTAAAGTGAGCACAGAGTAACAGATGGTGATTGGCGTTTACCTTTTTCCCAACATCGCAATCAGCGACCCAGCAGAGGGCTTATTTAATCACCTTTGGTGCAGCGTGAGGTTTCACAGACTACACTGCACCCTCTTCTTTCCACCTTTCCCCTAGTCTAAATTGTTGTCTAAGCCCCCCATATGCTTAAAAACACATTCCATGTGCATACTGAATCCACTTTCACTCACGAGAATCCTGCATCGACCACATTAATTATGAAATGATGGGCAAGTGAGGATGTTCAAACAGCTGCAGCTACAGTATTTGTTCACACATGTTTTGGTTGAAAGCAAATATTTAGTTTGTCGAACAATTGGGAAAATGTGGTGAATGTAGTCAAAGTCCCAATGGTTATAGACTCGTGTTGTTTCTTGCTGCCATTTTCTTCCATGCATCCATCCATTTCTATAATAAATGAAAATCCTAGACTCAATATGTGTTCCTGGGAAATAACAACAAACCCTATTATAAATATTTATTATTATTATTGTTTGCGTGCATTAATCAATAGTTTCTGTTGGCCATAAATATTCAATCATGATTCCATTAAAAACTGATTTGTGTGTTAGTTAACAGGACAAATGGGCTTTGGTCCGTTGGTTTGTAACAATTCTGTTACTCTTTTTCTGCAAATTTGCGATGTAAAATGTTGAAGATGATAAAACTAATTCAAATTAATTTATTCCACAACAACTATCAAGCGTTCAATCAATCAAAGTTAACTTATATAGAGCCCTTAATCACAGATGTCTCAAAGGGCTGCACAAGCCACAACGACATCTGACAAAATAATGTTATGTCTGTAAATAACTGTATATGCAAAGTTGAAGGGTAACTGCACTACTTTTGGAAATTAGAATAGAATGGAATAGAATGTACTTTATTGATCCCTGGGGGAAATTCACCACAGTTCGCTCACAATAAACAACAAACACTTAGGTATTTTTTTACATGTGAATAATATGAATACAGTCTATTATACATTCAAGTACAGTCAAAAGGAACATATGCATTATACAGTCTGATAGCTGTCGGTATGAAGGTCTTCTTGTGTCGTTCCGTGTTGCATTTTGGGAGTCTGAGCCTTCCACTGAACGTGCTCAAATGTGCCTATTGTTTACAATCATTATGAGAGACAAAATCACAAATGTATTTTTTATTTTTTTTGCACTCTTATGATAAAAATAAAAACGCTTAAAAGTAGGGATGTCCGATAATGGCTTTTTGCCGATATCCGATATTCCGATATTGTCCAACTCTTTAATTAACGATACCGATATCAACCGATACCGATATCAACCAATATATACAGTCGTGGAATTAACACATTATTATGCCTAATTTGGACAACCAGGTATGGTGAAGATAGGGTACTTTTTTTTAAATTAATAAAATAAAATAAGATAAGTAAATTAAAAACATTTTCTTGAATAAAAAAAGAAAGTAAAACAATATAAAAACAGTTACATAGAAACTAGTAATTAATGAAAATGAGTAAAATTAATTGTTAAAGGTTAGTACTATTAGTGGACCAGCAGCACGCACAATAATTTTTTTGATTGATTGATTGAGACTTTTATTAGTAGGTTGTGTGCTTACAGACTGTATCCCTTGCAGACTGTATTGATATATATTGACATATAATGTAGGAACCAGAATATTAATAACAGAAAGAAACAACCCTTTTGTGTGAATGAATGTGAATGAGTGTAAATGGGGGAGGGAGGTTTTTTTTTTTAAGTTGATTTAATAAAAAAAAAATTAAAAACGATACCGATAATAAAAAAATACGATACCGATAATTTCCGATATTACATTTTAACGGCAGGCCGATATTATCGGACATCTCTACTTGAAAGTTGCGGCTAACGGATGTACTCTGTGTTACTACCTTCAATGTCCTCTAAAACATCTTTAAAAAACTCTGTTAATTTTGTATATACATGATGTAAGTATGTATGTAATGTAGTAACAGATAACTTCAAAACTATATGTAATATGTATATATGTAATATTTTCCATATTTTGGTCTTTTAAGATTTGCCGTAACTCCTTTTTCCTGAGCGCAATAATTGTATTGCTCATATCAACACACTCCTTACTTCCGTCAACAAAGGCGAACATTCCTACTTCTGGCTTCAAACTTGAGTTCAATAATCTTTTGGACAAATTATGATTCCTAACCTTATCATTTTGAACCTGATTATATGGAGGATGAACTGCCGGTTATAGAAGCTGAGCGAGTGCGAAGCGAGCCTGAATCGTTGGAGAGACGGGAGCCGAGCGAGTCAGGATCGTCATGACTCGGTGGTGTAAATATGAATATTGCTAAGCTCCAGCATACCGACGATACTAGCTTCTGCTGCACTGAGAGGCACACAATGTTTTTTTTAACAATGGAAGCTTCTTATATCTGGCGAGGAGGACACTGCTAAAATAAACTGCATCATAACGAAAGACAAACTGTTTGTTTGCGCTACAAAAAAACGCTGTAGTGGTAAAAACTGTTTTCCACATACCCAAAATCAACTGGAAAAAACGTCCACGGCCAGCTTGACTAAACACACAATTGTCCATCGAGGAAGTGACTATACAATTGATCATAGTACATGCAGCACATCATGCTTGTTAATACAATTACATACAGTAGACTGTCAAGCTAACTGTGTACAAACAAAACATGAAATGTGGATTAATACTTTACAGATACTGTAATATGACTGTCCATGTTTTTCATTCAGTACATATTTGTGTCCTATCGCATTGTGTTGTGCCTTATAAACTCAAAAGTTATTCTGCTGCTGATCCAGAAGCTAGCTTACGGCGAATGTGTTACTACAATAGAAAATAGTTCCTCAGTGTACGCTCTTACAATAACAATGCCGCTTCAGCTTGGTTATTATACAGGTTGAGGAACATAAATTAAGTATTGTTGGTGTTTTTTGTACGCATTTGTAGAGTAATTTAGAGGCAGGATGGATTGCTTCCATTAGCAATATTGCTAGCAATTAACATTTGGGCTTTCTTAACTGCCACATAATGTAAAAACAGGTTTACCGCTGTATAATGTGACTAAATAAAAACACAAATTTAAATACTTTTACTTACACTTTAATGATTTGTGACTAAGTGGAAAAAAAAGTAAAATGTTTTGATTTTTTTATTCAGGTATAACAAAAGTTTGTACAATAAAATTGGGTAACACTTTAGTATGGGGAACATATTCACCATTAATTAGTTGCTTATTAAAGTAACAAAGACTTAATTTAGAGTTATTTGGACACTAGGGGAACATATAAGGTTTAGGGTTAGGGTTACTAATAAGCAATAATTCTGAGGTTATCGACGGAACACTCTTAGTTAATGGCTTACTGGTTGTATAATAAGGCCATGCAGAATGAGGCATTAATAAGTATTTAATAATGACTAATTAAGAGCCAATATGTTACTAATTTGCATGTTAATGAGCAACTAATTAATGGTGAATGTGTTTCCCATACCAAAGTGTTACCTAAAATTGACCAAAAAAATGGGTGCATGACAAGTCGGCAACTGATATTGTGGTGAATACAATTAAACAGAGCTGACTTTGTCGAGTGTACGTTGCATGCTACTTCTATCATCATGTAGTACTTTGCAGTCGGGACAATATAGATACAGTATGTATGTATTTTAATGTTGCATCAAGTCCCATTTCATGTACTATGGTCTTCATTTTACTTCTGGTTGTTGCTATAACTGGTATCTCTCTGTGGTAACATCAGAAAAAAAGCCATGCTGAGTACACGGCTCGGCCAAAAAAAGGTCAATACCTGGATTAAACTAAGCAAATAGGTACAACTCTCCCATTTGATGATTATAGCATGGGTGATTATATTTCATCTGGCAACACGTTATTTACTTATAACAGATGTTTTGAGCATAGCTTCAATGTTGAAAGACATCCTGTGTCCATGAAAAAGATGGTCATTCTGTTTCAGAAGTGTCAAATGATCAGCATTCATCAAGTGTAAGAAAACAACTAAGGAGATGGTTATGTGATTGTCAGGGTGTGTCTGTCTGTTACTTTGCTAGTTAGCAACATAGCTCAAAAAGTTATGGGCAGATTTTGATTGAACATTCAGGTAATGTTAGGAATGAGATAAGGAACACGTGATTAGATCCTCTTGCAGCTTGTTTGGAAGCAAGACGAAGAAACCAAACGGATATCCATTTCAGTTCAGTTCAGTTCAGTTTCAGTTTACTTCGAACATGCATAGATACATTGTAATGCATCACACAATTCCAGTTGTTTCATTACAGCACGTCCAAAAAGGAGTAGGAAGAACTAGAACTTATTTAATCCATCCCCTTTTCATACCATAGCAATTTTATCCAATTTCCTTGTTCTCTGTAACAGAATAGTGAACAAATAAATAATAAATAATATACCATAGTATCCGTCCATCCATCCATACATTTTCTACCGCTTGTCCCTTTTGGGATCGAGGGGGGTACTGGAGCCTATCTCAGCTGCATTCGGGCGGAAGGCGGTGTACACCCTGGACTGGTCGCCACCTCATCACAGGGCCAACACAGATAGACAGACAACATTCACACACTAGGGCCAATTTAGTGTTGCCGATCAACCTATCCCCAGGTGCATGTCTTTGGAGGGGGGAGGAAGCCGGAGTACCCGGAGGGAACCCACGCAGTCACGGGGAGAACATGCAAACTCCACACAGAAAGATCCCAAGCCCGGGATTGAACGCCCGCGAGTTTTATATGAATGGCGCTTGACAGCATCATACTTGTCAATTCTACCAATTTTTCCATCAGACTACTATTTTCACAGCATCTATTCTCTCGAACGTGCCGTGATGGTACAGCATTTAGCGCTCACTACAACCAGCGTGCCGGCCCAGCCACACGTTGTATGAGGCTTCTGCTTGCTCACTTAAGTGACAGCAATGCATACTTGGTCAACAACCACACAGGTTACATTGACGGTGGCAGTATAAAAAACTTTAACACTCTTACTAATAATGCGCCACACTGTGAACCCACACCAAACAAAAATGACAAACACATTTCAGGAGAACACCTGCACCGTAACACAACATAAACACAACAGAACAAATACCCAGAATCCCATGCAGCCCTAACTCTTCCGGGCTACATTATACACCCCCGCTACCAAACCTCAACCGACACACGTAGGGGGGGGGGTGATGTGTGGGGGAGCAGGGTTGGGGTGGGGGCGGGGTTTGGTGGTAGCAGGGGTGTATAATGTAGCCCGGAAGAGTCAGGGCTGCATGGGATTCTGGGTATTTGTTCTATTGTGTTTATGTTGTGTTAAGGTGCAGATGTTCTCCCGAAATGTGTTTGTCATTCTTGTTTGGTTTTGGTTCAAAGTGTGGCGCATTATTAGTAAGAGTCTTAAAGTTGTTTTATATGGCCACCGTCAGTGTAACCTGTGTGGCTGTTGACCAAGTATGCCTTGCTGTCACTTGCGTGTGCAAGCAGAAGATGCATACAACAAAAAACTGGGCTGGCACGCTGTTAATACAGATTGTAGAGGGCGTTAAATGCTGTACCATCATAGCACGCTCTTATTATTATTGTTAGGGTGAAAATTGGAGAATATTAATCCCGGGAATTTTCTGCGAGAGGCACCGAAATCCAGAAATCTCCCGGGAAAATCAGGAGGGTCGGCAAGTATGCAGCTGGGCCGCATCAGAGTGATCAAAAAGCCGCATGCGGCTCCGGAGCCGCGGGTTGCCGACCTCTGCCCTATGCCCATAGGAGCCAAGTCTGGCATCAATGTGTATCTGCCCTTAAGATAGGTTTGTGCTGAAAATAAGATGATGTTGTCTCGTGCAATGACAGCAAAGTTCCTTCTAAAAAGGTATGGCCAGATTTTTTTGACCTTTCAGAAAATGTCAGAAATGGGATTTCGGGGGTGATCTAGATCACCGCATTTTATTAAAGGAGGCTTGGCGCTCTTCAAGTGTTTTTCGAGTTTTTCCTTTTATGTTGCTGTAGCTTTTTACGTTTTCCTTCATTTCACTGTGAATAATTTATGAATCTTAATGATAATGTTTAAGTTTGGTGGTTTGGGCTGTACTGAATATTTTAGTCAATTCAGTTAACTGATCGTTTTCCAGCTATTTATACGCATTAATATTTAGATCTGTAGCACCAATTGTGCTTTTCATCCTGCCCGGTACCATCATCATCACCTCCGCAGATAACCAAATCCACCATGTCTGTTCCGTGTTCACTGAAGCGCCATGAAAGCGTGGGTGTAAATGATAGCTGGACTATGTAGATAATGCTATGGCTGCGTAATGATGCTCCCACACTGACTGGTTGAAGACAATGATGAGAGAATTTGCCCTTATTAGCTGCTTCAACTGACTCACCTCCAGCTTTCTCCTGTCTCAGTGCCTTTGGCTTTTGATCAGACTTGGCCTCCAAGCTTGGCCAGTAAACAAACACACAGGAACTAATGACATACTTTACAAACTCATTTTTGATTATTTTCTTCTACTTGTTTCACTATGCTGTGTGAAGGTGTCTTCTGACAAAAAAGTCCTCCGCAAGAGTTTTTGACGCCCCAAAATATATTATGCCTTCCAGCGATAATTATAATGTGGCCCAGATGAGGCTTTTTTTTTCCTCTCTCAAGAATATTCTCAACTTGACTAAAGCTGACCTGAAGCTCAACTCAAGTAAAGCAACAAGGAAATTAAAAACTGACACATGGTGTGA
Organism: Nerophis lumbriciformis; assembly: GCF_033978685.3. Lineage (NCBI taxonomy): Eukaryota > Metazoa > Chordata > Actinopteri > Syngnathiformes > Syngnathidae > Nerophis > Nerophis lumbriciformis. The sequence goes on along the minus strand of NC_084555.2, from coordinate 20,652,945 downwards.
ATATTCCATAGCTTTGGTAAGAACTCTTGATGTTATTTTGCAGAGTCGTAAATAATAAAACCTGATCCTGAAGAAAAAACGTCTTATTTTGATACGGTTGGTTTTAAAGGTACTGCACATGCTAAAACCAATTCAGTGACAATGACAACTGATTGATATACATTTTAAAAAAAGAAAATAAATCACATGTAGTATTCATAGCATACTTTGTTGAGGCAGCTTTTGCAGCAATTACAGCCTCAAATATTATTGATTACGATGCCACAGGCTTGGCACACCTATGTTTAGGCAGTTTCGCCCATTCCTCTTTTGCTCCATCCCCTTTGCAACACCTCCTAGGTTGGATGACAAGTGTTGGTCTTCTACTACTACTACTAATACTAATACTAATACCAATACTACTACTACTAATAATAATACTAATAATAACACTAATAAAATACTGTGCATTTCTATGATTTTTGGGGGACCATACTGCATACTTGCCAACCCTCCCGGATTTTCCGGGAGACTCCCGAAATTCAGCGCCTCTCCCGAAAACCTCCCGGGACAAATTTTCTCCCGAAAATCTCCCGAAATTCAGGCGGAGCTGAGGGCCACGCCCCCTCCAGCTCCATGCGGACCTGAGTGACGTGTCGACAGCCTGTATTCACGTCCGCTTTCCCACAATATAAACAGCGTGCCTGCCCAAACACGTTATAACTGTAGAATGATCGAGGGCGAGTTCTTGGTTTCTTATGTGGGTTTATTGTTAGGCAGTTTCATTAACGTCCTCCCAGCGCGGTAACAACACACAACGACAGCAGTCATGTCTTAATCTACCGTAAAGCAGTTTGTCTGCCGTAAACAGCAATGTTGTTGTAATATATTGAGTTGGAGGCAAAAACCAGGCGAGGTGATGAAGTATGTCTCTTTACTGTAGACTTTAGAACAGACTCACACACTTGACGTCAGGTGCGCAACACCACGTAAATCGTTGGCCAACCAAAAACTAACTCCAGTACGCTATAGCCAACATTCACCAGGAGATGGCAACAGGCAAACATAGATAACTCTATTACATTCCTCCCTTTTTAGAAATGTAGAAGTTACTCAAAATAAATAAACAACCCAACCAAAAAATGCAGCAGCTCAATTAAAAAACTGTACTTAAGCCACATTCTTTTATTTTTTTTAGTACTGAACTCTTAACCCTCATTATTTATAATAAAATAAATATATATATGGCTAGAATTCACTGAAAGTCAAGTATTTCTTATATATATATATATATATATATATATATATATATATATATATATATATATATATATATATATATATATATATATATATGAAATACTTGAAATACTTATATATATATATATATAAGTATTTCTTATAAGTATTTCTTATATATATATATATATATATATATATATATATATATAAGAAATACTTGACTTGGTGAATTCTAGCTGTAAATATACTCCTCCCCTCTTGACCACACCCCCCCACCCCCCACCTCCCGAAATCGGAGGTCTCAAGGTTGGCAAGTATGCCATATTGGTTGAATATCTGAAAAACAGACTTTGTGTCCAGAGGCAATGATGTGTAACCTGACTCTCGCCAGATCCTTGTAGTTCGCTGAGCTCCACACAAGGATCTGGGACTTCTCAATAGGAGATGTATTTCAGAAGGCGGGGCCAAGTCAAAAAAATCATTGCATGTGATTGGATAAACCACTTGTCCGTTATCTTGAATGACGTGCTACTTCAACCACTCACATCGAAATCAACCCGTGACGCTGATGGGGGTGACGCTGGGAAATCCAAACCCGGTCGGGGCCAAAACTTCCTTGCCACCAATAAATGCCTTCAAAACCGTTCTCTGTTCATCTTTTAAATAATTAATATTCGCTAGATTGGACAAAACAGTTGCAATAGCAGAATCAAGCTATCTAAAAAAAAAAAAAAAAAGTTGTTTGAATCAAACAGTCGCTTCGGCGCTACGTCACATCTATGAAATCCCGCCCGGCGATCCTGATCGGTACGTTATTTTATGCTATCTTGAAGGAGTTTGCATTGCCCTCGAGTCCAGATCCTTGTGTGGAGCTCAGCGAACTACAAGGATCTGGCGAGAGTCAGGTTAAATGACGTGTGCATGGCTGAAAATGTGCTTCAACTTTATTTCTCTTTTATTGGCTACTGAGTATACTGTTTTTTCTCACCATAATTGACGGATAACCAATTTACATTCCCCCCTCAGCTTTCTAAAGTCAAATAAATAGATAACTATCACAATTGGCTAAGTTTGGGCAAAACATTACGGACTGGCCAATCAGAGACAAGATAGGGCGGGTCATGGAAACCAGGAAGCAACATAATAACAGACACAGGACATGTCACATGCTGATAAATGAGTCAGAGACAGAAAGAAGCTTCCAGTTGATGGCTCAAAAAAAAAAAGCTACATACTTGAGAATGTCAAGTTCTATGTGCAGGTTTTTCCTTTTGTGATGAAGACGAAATCCAGGAAACCCACGATAATGTGTCTTCTTGGCCATATTAAGACACATTCATGTGTTTAGAAAAATAACACCCACAACCTTTGTTTTTCATCGATTACTCGGTAAACCAACATCCAAACTACTCCCGACATCTAAGACGTCCAACGCAAACTTAAGAACACACATTTAGAGTGAGTTGAGTTCATTGAAAGATTTACTGCACACCATTATCGGTTGTTCTCAAAAAACACACAAGTAATTGTACTTTTTTGTCAATATCTAGAAAGCTGCTTTTTTTTATTTACTGTAGGCCGAGAAAAGGAATAACATTTTAGGGGTGGGCCAAAGAAAAGGCAAACTAAAATAAATACATAGAATGGAGTGTGGGGACCTCCAGAGGGAGTTGGAGGGTATCCCCAGCTAATTGACGGATAGTTTTTTTCCAATTGCTTACACACTAAATTTTAAATGTTCACACAGTTAACAAAGTCTACACACAGTGAGTAAAACCACTGTGTAGATGTCCCTAATATTAGGCATAGACACTGCTTCACTGTTTTTGCGAAATATTACACACAATGCTTTACACACACCTTCCCATCTTGCACACATATAAGGATTGTGATACACACATGTTCACACTTTACACACATACTAGGATTGTGATACACATATCTTTATCTCCAGATGTTATTCAAACCGTTTTATTTGTCTCAGATTTTAATTTCTACTGCATGAAATTGTTGACTACTGTGATATGTTATTATGTTACTGTGGTAAAAATTCATATTTGTAGCATCATTGTTGAGCAGTTCTTGAAAAGATTACAGGATATTTTTACTTTCTCTTTAGGTCCTTACGTATAGGCCAGGGGTCGGCAACCCAAAATGTTGAAAGAGCCATATTGGACCAAAAATACAAAAAAAAATCTGTCTGGAGCTGCAAAAAATTAAAAGCCATATTACATACAGATAGTGTGTCATAAGATATAAATTGAATTAAGAGGACTTAAAGGAAACTAAATGACCTCAAATATAGCTACAAATGAGGCATTATGATGCAATTGTACATATAGCTAGCCTAAATAGCATGTTAGCATCGATTAGCTTGCAGTCATGCAGTGACCAAATATGTCTGATTAGCACTCCAACAAGTCAATAACATCAACAAAACTCACCTTTCATGCACAACCTTAAAAGTTTGGTGGACAAAATGAGACAGAAAAAGAAGTGGCATAAAACACGTCCTAGAAAGTTATGCATGTAAACAAACTAGGGTGAGTTCAAGGACCGCCAAAATTAGTAGGACAAAACGGCGCTCGCCAAATACTCGAATCAGTGAAGCATGTTTAATATAAACAGTGTGCTTTATAACAATTAGGGAGGTTTGTGTCATGTTTGTCCTCCTACAGAAACCATATTAAAACAAAAAATAGATTGTTTTCCCCTCATCTTTTTCCATTTTTCATACATTTCTGAAAAAGCTCCAGAGAGCCACTAGGGCGGCGCTAATGAGCCGCATGCGGCTCTAGAGCCGACCCCTGATATAGGCCCACTTCAAAGTAAACAATGACGATTGCTATGGATTTGCCAATATATTTTGTCAAGTTACAGTAATCATTCATCACATATGCTCAAAAGGTCAGACAAAATGCCCCAAACATGTGATTTCTTATAGTAAAATAAGGGTTTTTTACAAATGTGTTTTGTATTTATCACTGTTGTGGGTAACACTCCAATAGTGTCTTATCATTTGAAGTCTGTGTCAGTGAGATTAAAATAAAACTGCATTTTTACAAATTATTGCTTTATTTTGATGAACGTTTTGACCAAAGTGTGTCATTTTGCAAATAATCTAGGAATTAAGAACATTTAATGTGGTGTTCTGAAAAGTGTGTATATCTTTTGAAAAAAGACACACAGTTAGTAAAATTGTGTGTAAGCAAATGGAAAAAGACTGTTATAACATTTGGTTGCATTTGTATTCGTACAGTTACATTAAATTGATAATATACAAGTGGGCTCATAGATAGAAATGTCGTTAAATGGGGGTCTGTAGCTTGATGTATCTCACACTGGGGATCCTTGCAATTAAAATGGGTAATGACAAACACTGCTTGTGCCGTAATACCTGTAAATATTCTCCTATGGGGGTCCCTGTCGTATCAGTTGAAATGGGGGCCCGTGGAGCTATTGATTGTTTATTTAATGTGTAGCGTTGATGTAGCAAGCTACTTTTGCTGTGTAGCTTGTTGTGTAGCTTGCTACAACTCTCTGGGGATAGTTTATTCTGTAGTTTAGCTACGTTTAATCCATAGTTACTTGTATTTTAGCTTTATTATATTTTCCAAGTAGCTTGCCCATCGCTGCTAATTTGATGAGAAATCGTTATTGCATCCCACAAAGAAAGCTGATTAAATATTAGTGAGAGTCCTACACTTTGTTTTGTTTTGTCTTCAGACATTCGTCTACTTGTGATTCATATCACCAGGTCATTGTGCTTCCTCGACAGAGGGCTATGAATACACTCACTGTGTCAGGTCTGAAATCACTGGAAAAATTCAGCTCAAAATGTATTGAATGTCTGCACTTGAGAGCTTTGTGGAATGAAGGTAGATAGAGGGTCATCGGTATTGCAGGCTTTACTCAATATGAGCTGATGGTTGTACAGAGAACAACAGTGTACGGTTGTTGCAGATAAGAGAACGCTGACAAATTACACAGGGGCTTGTTTTTCAGAGTTTAAACAGAGCAGGTTCAGACAAAATCTCTCGTGACAAAAATACTTGGAGGAAACTATAAAAGGCAGAGATAGAGAAAGTGAAAACACTTCAGGCTGCACAGAGGCTGAGTGTTGAAGGAATTGGATGGTTTCAAGATGGTCAGTTAAGTGTATGAGTGGTCACATACAAGTTTACAACTTTGTATATGGATAATATATATTGTTTGTCACAATACTGGGGGGAGGAGATGCAAATGTAATCATTTAGCACTCGCAATGTGATGTGCCAAGACTGAAGCTGTTCTGCGGATGCTCTCTTGCATCTGTATTCAGGACGTCTCGGAAGTATGTACAAGTTCTGTCGATACTTCACACCCTTCAAAACAATTTTTTGGACAATCTTGACAAAGATGTTTTTAATTCGACTAAGCTCACTCATGGTTAGAACAGAATCACGTAACAGGTATACAAATACACTCAGGACAACTTCACATAACGATAAAAGCGTAATTATCTAAACCATCTTACAGCAAGTGCCACAAAGCATGCTAGGAAGCAGCGTCAACTCCCGTCAATAGTGACTGATTAGATTCTTCACAAAACCTGTTGCAACAACACATACATTGCATCATGTAGGTCATTGAGAATCAACACCACTCGGAGTACACATTTAGCTCTCTAGGTTAAATTTATAAATGCAAATACAATGAATAGTAATGTCGTTTGAAACTCTTGCATAAGGCTTTATTCATGTTCTGCTGTATGTTACAGTAATTATATGGAAAACATGATCTACATGTAAATGAAGTGGGGAAAAATTAAATGCAAAGTTCCTTGAATTAAAACTGTGCAAGCGCTCTAGCTCCACCACAGCAATTTTACAAAGTATCGGTTGTGGTCTAAAAAAACGCTAACTGTGATGCATTATAGCTGCAGTAATAATGTTATAGACTAAAGTGCATGCACCACAAATAAGGAACAAGTAGGTGCACAGAGCATGTGGCCCAACTAACTGCTAAACAACACTAATCTTTTGGGACTGAAATCTGAAGCTTTTGCGTTATTTAGGCCATTTTTAATTGTCTCTCTTTAAGCCTGAGTTTGCCCAAAGATTTATTTTTGTTTTTCCCTCAAGGCTTTTCTTTGTTTGTTTTTTTCTTGTTTGTAACTTGGGTTAAACCCGAACTGTGCTATTCTTAATCTGTTATTGACAGGCAATGAGCGCATCTGAATTCTAATATTTTGCAGGCAGTGAAACTTAAAAACTTGAAAAATAAGATTATTTTTTGAGGTGAATGGCAAAGTAGGCTTAGAACTTTGGCAAAAGGCACCACATTTCTTATGATCATTGATGGAGGACACCTTTTCAATGTGTTGTGCATTGTCACACCCCACATTTGCAAACCAGACTTTCAAACCAAGGATGGTAAGGCACGCAGTTTATAAACATTTATTTACAACCCAAAGTGTCATGAGGTGAACAACAACAAGAGGAAACAAAGCACCCAAAATCTCAGTAGATGTTTAATGCATGGAGACCTGAGCTCCTGCTCAGGGCAGAGAACCTCCTCTGGCAGTGACAGACAGCAGACTGTCAGAAAAATGGCATTTTCCAACTTAAATAGCCCAAAGCCCCTCCCACTAGCTGGGACCAATTTGACAGGGGGATTAAGAATGTCGTTGTTTTGTATAATACACCAAAAATAACCATCACACACCTAAAAGTATTCACATAGTACTTTTGCATTTGTAGATCAGTCATTTGTGTATAGTGTACCGGTATTCAGACTTGGATAACATAACTTTTACATTTCCAGTGTCCTTCTGTAACACCCAGCTTTTGAGAACCATGGTTCAGCCCAAATTAGGCCTAATCAGTCAAGGCTGGTGTGTTCACCTACTGTATATAAAGCCCTCAGCCCCACTCTGACTCTTTTCGCCACCCGTACAGAGCCATGGTGAGTGACAGGTTATAATTTGTTTGAGTGCATGCTTTTAACTGACTAAAAATATGCTTTTCACTGACTAAAAAGATTAAAATGTTTGTAGTTTGTCCATGTTGAGCTTCCTAACAAATGTGCACGGTAGTGATGGGTTGATGAGGCGTCATGAAGCGTTTTGACACATTGCAAAACTGTATTGATACTGTGTCGACACTGTGTCACTAAATACTGACATCTGCTGGACATTAAAAATCCCTACAGGCAACTTATGGACCGACTCAACTGACACTGATTTTATGACCTAGTATATACAATAATATATTAATATAAACCAAGTCATTGTATTTCATTTAGGATTATTTCATAACTTCATTTAAATAAAAATATATTTTTATCTTTTTTAGATACAGTCAATAAATAATGTGAACATGTATCATAACATGGAATTCTAAGAGAACGTGTTGTGGAGGATGCTTGTGGACTGGGAATTTTTTTTTTTTTTTTTACACATTTTTATTTAAAAAAAAAAAAGTTTTTCCAACGTTTTAAATTTTAGACGATTTCTTTGCTCAGTTATTATTTCTCCGGCTGTAGAAAAGACCCGCTCACAGGGCACAGAGGAGGCGTCAGTGCGACACAGTTCGCGTATCGGTCACATGACCGAAACAGTTCATGATCGGTCACGTGACTTTCTAAAAGCGGTACGCGCACCGACACAGGGTTTTGCGCTATGAGCTCGACGCATGCGCCGATGCATCGGTGTTGCCGGACCCATCACTAGTGCACGGTTTGAGAGGAAGTTTAAGGGCAAACGGTGACAGTGGGGGTAGGTCAAACTGTCACATGCATGTACATTTATTGTGATATATAAAAACAAAAATAATGTCTGTGTGTGACTGGAAATACAGGATGACCCAAAAAATTCATGCAAATTGTATTTTACTAAATCCTACAAAGGGACCTTAAACTTTAGTCTGTGTACCATCGTTCCCCAAAATGTCAGTTATCTTGGTCGCTTCATATAAAAGTCATTTTCTTTCCAAAATATCCTCTAAATGGGCAGGCGGCCTTGGAGGCAAAGTTGCATTTGTTGTGCAAAATTGTCATTTAACATTCCTCTTTGGGATTTAAGAATTAATATTTTTGCACAGTCCTGTACTCTCTGAACTTCTGAACCCAGTCAGAAATTCTGTTTTTTTGATGGCGCATCATGATGCTAATACGGTCTCCAAAAATTTGCTTGCACTACATTGTATGATTTGTTGGAGAAATAGGCCTCCACGCAAAACGTATTTTCCTTGGTTGACTATGCAAAATAGAAAGTGCAGTCCATTTAGCGTATCTGTATTCATGTATATGCAGATTATATGCTGATTATCAGAAAAGGAGGGGATGCAAATACTGTCTAATCATTTTGTACTCGCAATGGAATTTATCAAGGCTGAAATTGTTCGTGCAATTTGGCAAAGTAATTCACAAATGGCTGTGAGAAAGGAGATGAATGTGTTGCAAAGACAGATGACAAGGAGATAACATACTTTGTGTATGTGACCATATTTTTTGGACTGTCAGAAATAAAAACATTAGATACATTGTCTAGTCAGCAATATAATTTTATAATTGTGTAGCTTGACTTAAGGAGCTGATTAATTGATTTGTTTGGCTGCCTGCTGGCGTTTTTTTTTGTTTTTTGTAACTTTATGAAATATGCATTTTTTTGCGGCTGGATCATTCCAGATGCACCATGGCAATGCCGGCGTCTACCAGAGACCACTTTCGCTGTGATAACAATAGGTTATTTTGTCTAGATCGTCTATATCACTCAGAAAAAGTGATGTGTAATGTATGTATGTGCTGCATATTCCACGACATAAAACAGAACAGGTTGGACATTGGCACATATGATGAATGTGAAGTGTCTCCATGGTGACAGCCGGTGTAGTACACGCAAAAACTTCATTTAAATTGGGGTCTGCACCACTTTTGCGCTTGTTATTCAATTGTACATACCAACTAATAGTAAACACAAGTTTAGAGTTTGCACATACTATTTTGCACTTGTTATTTAAATCTTAGTAGATCAGGCCCAGAATTTCAAAATGTTCAGTAATTAATGCTGTGCCACATTTCCGGTTCAGGTGAGTTGGAGCGAGAGGCAGGGTACATTGTGGTGTAAAATTGCAAAAAATATTCATAATTTGGACTTGACAGCAATTTTCCTAAAGCAGGGATTCCAGTAGGGGCCCCGTCTAATGGTACGCCAAATAATCACCTGATTGAATATTCAAACACAGTGTTACTGCTCAAACTGTGTGTGATGTTACAGTAGCCAAAAATGTTAACTATACCTGTTAAACTAAACATCTACATTGTTTTTAATGAATACTTATGCCTACTACACGACTCTAGTTTAATGCCGGTCATTATGGTGGTTCTTGTAGAGCCAAGTGTTTTCTGGGGTGGTACTTGGTGACAAAAGTTTGAGAACCACTGTGCTAAAGCAATAACATGAAGCACCTGTGTAGGAGACTAACTATGCATATCTGTGTACACACAATTTGCAGGCAGGGAGGACCTTTATGGGCGTGTGTCAGATCACTCCTACGCATTTAATTCCTTTATACCAAACATAAATCAATGGTACGCTTCATCACAAAACCAGACATGTTGTTTGGGCTAGTATACAATCAATCCAACTTTATTTGTACATCACTAAGGCAACCGTAACTGTTCCATTACGTTTTCATATTTAGAAAGACATAAGCTGACTCATCTTTTCGGTCGGTTAATTATTTCATCAGTAAGCTTGCATTCACAGAGCGCAATGGTTATGATCATCCATCATGGAAAAACATCTTAAGTATTAGTCTTTTGCTGTAAAATGTCTGAATAGAGTCAATTTGGGGGATATGTCATGTTAAATTGGGAATTGTGTACTAGGTGATTATGAATGTTTGTAGTTAATTATGAATCAGGTATAAATCATATAAATAAATTGGGTTTAGGAAAATAATCTGTGTGATGTGGGATTTGCTTCTTCCTACCACTTTTCAAACACGCTTTCTTTTTCCCGCATGACTCTTGTTTTTGTAGTGCCATTTTGTTTGAAATGACTAATGGAGATTATTTTTTATGTTATTGTTGTGAAAATGTTCTGTAATCATTTCATTAATGCCAAACATTAATAGTCATCACTTGTCAAAACATTGCATTCATGAATTATATTGTTGTGCTGCATGTAAAAAAAACATGAATGTGTTTTAATTGCCTTAGAGATGCAATGTTCTTCTTTTATTATCATCAAGCAGATATTTTTGTAGGAATCCTACACACACTAACAAAAAAAAAAAAAAAAAAAAGACCCCTGAACCTTTCTGCAAGTACTATCCTCTTTTGGTTTACTCTGTTGTCTTTTAAAAAACTGTTCTGTACAGCATTCATCTCCAAAAAGGTTATAGTATTCGGCCCAATCAAGTCTTTATGAAATATATGACAGGCGCCCACATATGGTGATAAACATGGCCAGACCAATGCATACATATTTTTTAACAGCTTGTAACGATGATAATCACAAAGAAACAGCAGGTCTGATGAGAAACTTTGGTCTCAAGTAAAACACTGCCTTGAATTGTTTGTTTTTTTGCAGGCCATCTGGATGAATTCTTTAAAAATACTAATATTGGCATAATAATTATCGTTCACCCCTAATTTTATCCATTCACAATATGTTCTAATCATATAGTCGTCACGCTACACAATAAGAGGTACAACATAAACAACTTGTTTCTTTGCTAATTATTTCAAGCTTCACTGCTTAATCAAAGACCTCGGAGGCTGCCTAGGTCAACAAAAGTGTAGACAGGGCTGATGAATTTGCCTTTCAATGAGACGTGTGTTTTGAATCAAACAAAGTGTGCCGTGATGTAAAAAAAAAAGTGATAGTCAGGCAATAAGCTCAGAAATGTAGTCATCACAGACAGTGATCTTGCACATTTGAAGCAGTTGAAGCACCTGTACATCCCCTTACTGTGCTTAGTTAAAGTGAATGAACTGTATACATTAGCAATGACAAAAAAGGGCATGTCACGTTCTCCTGTGTCTACATACATTAAAGGGGAACTGCACATTTTTTTTTCTTTTTTTTTTCGTTCAATCATTATGAGAGACAAGAACACAAATGTTTTTTTATGTATTAAGATTTTAAAGATGATAAACGCTTGGAAGATAAGGCTAATGGGAGTCATTGTTGTAGCATTCAAGGTTTTGTATACATACTGCATACTGTAAGTGTAGGTATATATATATATATATATATATATATATATATATATATATATATATATATATATATATATATATATATAGGGCAGCACGGTGAAACAAGGGTTAATGCATGTGCCTCACAATCTGAAGGTCCTGAGTAGTCCTGAGTTCAATCCCCGGCTCGGGATATTTCTGTGTGGAGTTTGCATGTTCTCCCCGTCTTCCTCCCACCTCCAAAGACATGCACCTGGGGATAGGTTGATTGGCAACACTAAATTGGCCCTAGTGTGTTAATGTGAGTGTGAATGTTGTCTGTCTATCTGTGTTGGCCCTGTGATGAGTTGGCGACTTGTCCAGGGTGTACACCGCCTTCCGCCCGAATGCAGCTGAGATAGGCTCCAGCACCCCCGCAACCCCGAAAGGGACAAGCGGTAGAAAATGCATATATATATATATATATATATATATATGTATGTATGTATGTATATATATATATATATATATATATATATATATATATATATATATATATATATATATATATATATAAAATGTAGTAACAGACACGTCAATAACAATATGTAAAATGTAGTAACAGACACGTCAATAACAATATGTATTATGTACAATATTTACCGTATTTTGATCATTTTAAAGATCAAAATAACCTTGACTGCAGTTATTTCTGTTTCCATAGCAACACACGTCCGACTTCTGGCAACAAATGTGTGTCCCTACTTCCGGAAAAAAAAAACGCTTGTGTGTGTTCTAATCATGGCAGACTTGGTAACAAACAACAAAGACGACTATTTTTGGACAACTGGGCATTCACAACCTCATATTTTTGAGGCTGAATATACGGAGGATGAACTGCTGCTTCTAGAATCGAGCACAAAGAAGAGGGTGAAACTTTGGAGCAGACAGAAGCCGATAGAGTGAGGTGAAAGTAACTCGAAGCTGCGAATGTGAAATTTGGAGACAAGCTATTTTTATATAAATGGCGTGCTTACCCCAGATAAACCAGAAAAAAACATTCCCGGCCAGCTGGACCAAAGAGACAACTGTCTTTCAAATGAGTCACACTTTATATTGATCATGATAGACGCAGCATGTCATGCGTGTATCATGACAGACAGCATATGCTGTCTGGTTAGCTGTGTACAAACAAAACATGAGATGTGGGCTAATACTTTACAGATACTGTAATATGATTTTTCATGTTTTTTCTGTCAGTACAGATTGGATCTTATTGTATGGTACATTACAAACTCAAAATCGTTTTGTGTTGTCGTAGAAGCTAGTTTATCTATTATACATGACAACTGATATATATTTTTAAGCATTCTAACTCAAAATAAATGTAAATAAAAGTCCACTTACAACAGAGCCAGTGGGAGGTCCTCTATTCTGCCCATACAACCCAATAAATAACCATCCAAAAACTGACAACAATACTACATTTACATTTCCTGACTTGAATATTAACCAAGTATTAGTGATATTATTATAAGCATTAACACACACAAACTATTTAGAGCGGTGCCGTGATCATTGGCGTGTGTGCTTATGTTAACAATACTGACTGCTTTCTCGCTTCCCTGCTCGTGGAAGTTTATTGTAGATCACAAATAATGCATCTCACCTGGATAATAGAAGGATGAGGATGTAACCCCACAAGTTGGTACACTTTGACAGCCAATTTAGACCCGGGAGTGGCAAAAACCCCCCACAAAAAGACGCTTGGTTCCATCCCCTTTTTTCTTTGCAAGGATTGAGTCGTTCTTTATCTAAATGGAAATATAACAAATCAGCTGGCATCCTAATGACAGCAGACATTGTACAGTGTGTAATGTTTCATTATGTTTGTTGGCTCTCATGAAGTCTGCAGTGAGTAGTAATCAGTTATGTATTCAGAAAAAAAGCAAACGTCGTGATGTATTTTTTAAATGAATGCGTTGCGTGTGCATAAAATAGAGCAAAATACGTAAATATTACATGTTATTATGAATGTGCCTGTTATTACACAGTGGCGTGCGGTGAGGTTCATGGCTGGTGTGGCACTGACTTCATCGCAGTCAGATTTACAAATATATGAACCCTAAAGAGTATCTTATTCACCATTTGATTGGCAGCAGTTAACGGGTTATGTTTAAAAGCTCATACCAGCATTCTTCCCTGCTTGGCACTCAGCATCAAGGGTTGGAATTGGGGGTTAAATCACCAAAAATGATTCCCGGGCGAGGCGCCGCTGCTGCCCACTGCTCCCCTCACCTCCCAGGGGGTGAGCAAGGTGATGGGTCAAATGCAGAAGACAAATTTCACCACACATAGTGTGTGTGTGACAATCATTTGTACTTTAACTTAACTTTAACTTTACACAAACAAACTGTAGCACACAAAAAAGCACATTTAATTAAAAAAAAACGTTTTTATGGTCTTACCTTTACTTATAAATGAAGTCTATGCGCAGCTCCTTTTGAACAAAAGCATCGATAACTTGTTTATAGAAGTCTTCCTTATCTTTCTTCAGTTTTAAAAATCTCTCTGTCTCGATGGAGATCTTCTTTTAAGTATTACCTCCTGCTTCGATTGAAAGTCCAGTTTAGAAAACTGTTTTATTTTCGATATGTAATCCTCCATGTTAAAAGTCCAGGCTAGAGGAAAAGATAAACGATTGCTGCTAACTGTTGCTGCTTGTTGTCACTTCTTCTGCAGCCGAGTAGTCACAGAAATGCTCCCTGGGATCACTACCGCCCTCTACCACCAGGAGGCGGGATTACTGCGAGCCTCACACAGTGCGTCTTCGCAGCAGTTTTATGATTGCTCAGCACATGAAATACATTACACACATACAGTTGTTGACAAAATACACTGTACATTATGTACCTCAGCTAACTAAACTATAGAAATGTATAATCTTTTTAAATGTTTTTTCTTTCCATGATGGCACGTGAGGCCCCGCCTCACCTACCTCCCCTGACTGCACGTCACTGTTATTACATTACATATATACTTACATCATGTATATTAAACCTTAATGGAGTTGTTTGGACGTTCTTTTAAGGGCTTTATAGGCAGAATAAAGCCACTCCCATAGGTTCCGTTGTAAGCGGATTTTGGATCACATTTATTTAATATACAAAATGTATAAAAAAAGAAAAACATGTACTTGTCTTTTATAAGGTAACATTACAAAAAAAATGTTTTTACTTTCGTGTTGTTTTGTTTACATAGTACAATACCAACATTTCTGCTGATTTGCATCTTTAAAATACTAAATTACCACCATAAAGTAAATATAATGAATCACAAGACACCTTGAATGCGCTCATATAGCTGGGGAAAAAAACATGATAGAAAATCTTTACTGAGTCATTACTGAGACCCATTACATCAGTTGAGAATGGTTTCTGCTCCGTCCACAACCTTTCATTCCAACACCCTTTAGCTGTTAAAAAACTGTTTCCCTCGGCAGCCTGTTCATGCCAAACGCCATCACAGTTCAAACCAACCCTGTTGAAGCATCTCCTCTGAAAAGGACTCCCATGCTCTTGACAGTTGAATAGAGCGGAGGGTTGAGATGCGGATACAGCAAATCAATGGGATGGGATGAGGAGTGCAAAGGACATAAGAAATGTGAATGATGGTTTCTGGAAAGAGGGGGCATAGGCGAGGTTAGGGATGCAATTCTGGGAAAAAGAAGGTCAACAGGGAGTGGGCACTAATAGGAAAAAATAGGGATTGATAAATAGTTGAGACGAAAAGCAAATACAAATAAAAGCAGTGTGGCAGAAAAAAACATAAAGGCTGAGTGAGTGTTCAAGTAGATATTGTAGAGTCTTGTAGCAGCTAAAGGAATTCCATTTGTCAAGGCCTTTCTAAATCCTTTATGAATGCATCAGGAAGTGCACAATCTTTGACTCAGAAAGGCAGCATGTAATTATTTTTCCACCAATCAATCCACCATTTAGTTTGCTACAGCTCAGTTTGGGAATGTCAACTCCAGTTGGCTTGTAGTTATTTAGGTTGTTCAAAGGGATAATAAGTATTTTTTTTATAACTTCATCCACAATCCTTATGTGAGACAAGAACACACGTTTTCCTCGTTAATAATGATATTCGGTAACAGTAGAAGAAAGTCAAACACAAATAGACGGAATAGAAATTGAAAGAGTAATCGAAACCACATTTCTAGGTATATTATTAGCCTTTATTTAACCAGGTAAAATCCCATTGAGACCTGGCCAAGAGGGCAGCAGCAAGGTTACATTAAAAACAGTAAACAAATACATAAAACATCACATTTACAACATTAAAACTTGCTCACATGACACATGTGCATACAGACAAGGTAGACTGCAGTCCTTTCACAGAAGCTTTAAACTCATTCAACGTAACTAGGGTTTGAAGTTTAATATTCGATTGTAGGTTATTCCAAGCCTTCGGTGCTGAAAACCTAAATGCTTTCTTGCCCAGTTCAGTTCTTAGTTTGGGGATGACAAATTGCAGAACATTCATTGAACGAAGATTGTGACTTCCTTGTTTCTTTGTTAAAAGACAAGACAGATGAGATGGAGTGATACCCAGAATGGTTTTGTAGATGAAAACATACCAATGATTGAGGCGTCGAGCACATAAAGATGTCCAGTTAACCATTGAGTATAACAAACAATGGTGAGTAAGGGGAGCGCAGTTGGTGATGAATCTCAGTGCCCCGTGGTACACACTATCCAGCTTGTGGAGACAACCAGCAGTAGCATTCATGTACAACACATCTCCATAGTCAATAACAGGTAAAAAGGTTGTTTCCACCAATTTCTGTTTCACAGTAAAAGAAAAGCAAGACTTGTTTCTATAATAACATCCCAGTAAAAGTTTCAGTTTTATTACAACATACTGAATGTGCTCCTTAAAACTCAAGTGGTCATCAATTAAAAATCCTAAATATTTAAAAGCAGATACTAACATAATTTGTTGCCCATTTCTTGTTAAAATGTTCTCACACAGTGCTGATCTTACAGCTTTTGATGTGGTAAAGAGCATACACTTTGTTTTCTCTGCATTTAAAACCAGTTGAAGATAGCAAAGTTGTTCTTGTACTCTGTCAAATGCATGTTGTAGATATTTAAAAGCCTCAGCAAGAGTGGGTGCTGTGCAGAAAATGACAGTATCATCATCATAGAAATGGAAAGTTGAGTTCGGAATATTCTGTCCAAGATTATTTATGTAAATAGTGAATAATAAGGGGCCCAACACCTTGAGGGACACCCTTTTTCACTTGCAGTACGTCCGGGGAGGAACCTTCTATCTGACAATGATTGATGATAAAATGAAACACATCAATAATGAATAAAGCAAAATATGCATTGCACCAAAAATCCCTCCATATTCTCCACTGCTTGCTAGTGTTACCATATCTGAGTTATTGTGCAGAAATATGGGGAAATAACTACAAAAGTACACTTCATTCATTAACCGTGTTACAAAAAAGATCAGTTAGAATAATACATAATGTTGGATATAGAGAACATTCAAACCCTTTATTTATTGAATCGAAAATACTGAAATTCCATGACATAGTGAATTTGCAAACGGCTAAAATTATGCACAAAGCAAACTATAACCTGCTACCCAAGAACGTACAACAATTCTTCTCACCAAAAAAGGAGAAATAAAACCTTAGAGAATAATGTAATAAAATGAGAGAGAGTGCGGATCGCAGAAGGGGATGCACATGTTTAAAAAATCTATCACGACTTGGTTGTGTAAAATGTGGATTTTGCCGAGCCATTTCGACAGAAATCAAGTATTTCTGCTCCTCATGGTGTTACCATCGATGGAACGACATTGTGTATCTTGCGAGGAGTACACTGCTAAAATAACTATTTCCCAACATATTAAGAAACCCTGCGGTGGTGGAAACCTTTTTCCATCTATCCATCCATTTTTCTACTGCTTTTTCCACTTAACTAAAATCAACTGGTAAAGGCGCCATAGACCAGACGGACTAACTGTCCATCGAGTCAGTCACCATATATCAATTCTGATACATGGAGCTCATATCTCAGATATATACACAGACAATCTAGTCATGTACAAACATAACATGAAAATACTTTACAGATAATATGATTGTCTATTTATTATAAAGTATTTCATATGCTTGTTATTGTCTCTCAGTCAGTACAGATTGGTGTCCTTTCGCATTATATTGTGAGGATTAAGGCGCCGTGTCACTACACCAGAAAGGTAGTTATTTGGTGTTAATTCCTGCAATAGCAATGTCGCTATAGCTTGTTTAACGTACTGGTCACGACATGTAGATGGAGTATTGCTGTTGGTTTTTGCGAAATAGGTGAATCTTCATTACTTGCATTGTTAACTGCCTCGTGTTAGCAGTTTTTTCACGATTTAGAACGCACAGAAAAGGCAGGGGCATAAAGTGTCTGTTCTTGTTTCACACAAGGATTGTGATGATAGGAAAAATAAAAAAAAACACATACACACAACTATATTGGGGGCGGCATGGCGTAGTGGGTAGAGCAACCGTGCCAGAAACCTGAGGGTTGCAGGTTCGCTCCCCGCCTCTTACCATCCAAAAATCGCTGCCGTTGTGTCCTTGGGCGGGACACTTCACCCTTTGCCCCCGGTGCCACTCACACCGGTGAACTGAATGATGAAAGATAGGTGGTGGTCGGAGGGGCCGTTGGTGCAAAATTGCAGCCACGCTTCCGTCAGTCTACCCCAGGGCAGCTGTGGCTATGAAAGTAGCTTACCACCACCAGGTGTGAATGATTGATGGGTTCTACATGTAAAGCGACTTTGGGTACTTAGAAAAGCGCTATATAAATCCCAGTTATTATTATTATTATTATATTCACACCCTTGGACTACTTGGAGCGGGGGTGTCCAAATTGGGGCCAAGTTCAGCCCACCGGTGTCTTCAGTCTATCCCGAGAGACGTCACAAGTTTAATAAGAAGTTTGACCTGCGGTGCATCTTGAGCCTAACTTTAAATACCTGCGAGTTTGATTGCTGCAAAGTTGCTGCCACTGTGTGGTCAAAGTTAAGTTGTATTGTTAATGGCCATGAGTTGTGTTTGTAAGTGCAAGGAGCACAGCATCAATTTATTTGACCCAATCTAAACAACTTTTCCCACTCATGGCAAAATTAAACTATAACCAACACAGAACGTCAACACACGGTATACTATGTAAATGTATATGTACACATACATATGTATAGGCTATAATCAGCAGGGGATCAACACAATTATGACAGACTCCTCTCTCCCCAGCGTAGTGAAAAGTTATAAATATAAAAATGTAAATACCTACTACTGCAACCAATGAGACATCCCCCCCAATGAGACATCCTCCCCTCCCCACCACCACCACCCTACTCCCTCCTTTACGAGTGGAATGAAATGGGATAGCTACGGAGTTAAGTGACTAGTGTCTAGTGTTCAGGAGCCTCATGGCCCAGGGATAAAACGTGTTTATGAGGCAATTAGTCTGGCTCCTTGAGACCCAGTGCCTCCCTCTGGAGGGCAGGAGGTCGAAGTGGCCCCGGCTAGGTTGTGCGGGGTCAGACAGGATTCGCTTGGCTCTGTTTTTCCCGCGTGTGGTTACAATGTCCTCCAGAGGAAGTCTGGTCAGCCGATGATCTTCTGGGCTTTCCTGCCTTTGGCTGTACAGGCGGCATACCACACGGTGATGCAGTAGAGTCAGGATGCTTTCCAACAAGGAGCGATAGAAAGTACGCAGAAGTGCAGTTTCCATGTTACATTTTTCAAGAAATCTTAAGTACAGTCTTTTCTGACTCTTCCCAACCACTGCTGGTTGACCATGTTAGATCATTAGCCACGTGAACTTCAAGGAATTTACTTGCCCCACGCTGATACCGTCTATCTGTAGTAGAGTGGTATCTCCTCTCTTTCCACCACCATCTCTTTGGTCTTGCTGGCATTGAGCGAGAGGTTTTTGGCTGATCACCACGCCTCCTGCCTGTATGTGGTAAAACAATATTTTTAGAAGATAATCTATTTTGTGTATTGCCACCACCTGGAACACACTGTATTGGTACCTAGAGGCTCTTCACTGCTAATATGGTGTATCAGCATCTGGGTGACACAATGCTGATTGGGGCTGCTCTAATGGCAGCCCTTCTGGTATCCAAACTGAAACACAGCCGTGGAGGCAATTGGAGCACACTAATGGCAGCGGTGCTCAACACTCAATGCTCAGTAGGCAGATTGAAGAACATCTGCTCAGAGCAATTCGTTTGGCAAGTCATATTGTTAAGGCCGGCAAGAAGGGCAACAGGAATTGTTTACCTGCTAGCTCTCTGCGGATTTCAACCTCACTGCGGAGCGGAGCCAACAGACTGTCCCCTCCTTGCACCAACAGGCGATCAGATGACGGTGCTTGCTGATGTGAAGCAGTGGAATCCCAAATATTGAACTGTGCTCATGCAGAGGGCAAGGGGAAATGCAGTCGGGCATGCTTCAATGAACAATAGGCTTAATTAAAAATCACAAAGAAAGGAGTGTTAAGTGTTGTACTGCAGGATGTTCATTCCAATTAGAGCAAATGTTATCTTTCGTGGGAGGCAGTTGCGCTCGTAGTGAACAATTGTATTCAAAATATCAGTTTAGAGTTCTAAAAGCCTTGAATATCCACATACGTTAAAAATCGAAGTGTGTTATTTGTCTCCCCAACAAATTCTGAAAGGCACACACAAATGTTGAAAAAAGTGTCGATGACAAATTGTCATTGTACAAGCTTCCAACATCGGAATGCATTTTCCGGTAATTTACAGTCAAATGTTCGGATTTTCTTAGCCACGTTTGATATTACTTTTTTGTAAATAATAAACGCGTTTTTCCTGGAAGAGACTTTCAATCGTGTGAAATAATTTCTAAATAGAACCACCTCATTGAAACTGATATAATTCCTTTGTTGATGGACTGTTAAAAATCAAGCTTTTCCTGCCCTTGTTTGAAATGGGGTTCTATAATCATGAAGATAAAGCTAACAAGTAGAGTTCAAGTAAACGTACAACGGCATAAGAACTGTTGTACACCTTCATTGATAAGGCCAACGAATAATGTTGTTTTATATGACTGCACGAAGGAAAGACAAATGTTAAAGATGCTTTAAATCAAATCTTAACATTTAAGTGTCAAATAGTTAAGACTTGAATAGCCACACTTATAGGCAACATCAGTATTTAGTTTGAGAATGATAACCAAAAATTAAAAACATATTTTTAAGCCCCCCTAAATAATTTGGGGAATTTTTTATTTTTTTAAATGTTTTTTTACAAATACATGCCGAAATATTCATTATAAAGTGGCCCAAATATGAGTTTAAATAAATAATAATATAACCTGTCATTATTCACGCAGTTTCCCCTCACTTCATAGCGTAAGGTAGAGAGCCCCTTTAGTGCGTCGGTAACCAATCCATTCCACTTGTTCATATAGAAAATGCCCACATCACTCAAATCCAGTCCACATTTTCTTTGCGACCTTGCTTGCGGTCCTTGGACTTGTTCATATAGAAAATGCCCACATCACTTAAAATCCAGTCCGCATTTTCTCTGCGACCTTGCTTGCGGTCCTGCAGGTGTACGAAGCACATTAGCACACAGCACTGCAGAACAAGAACGTGGACAGATGCAAAATGGACATAAGAAACTTTTTCAAGAAAGTAAGTATTCATCACTGCTTGTAGTAAAATGTATTAGCTCCACTTTTTACCGAGGTCTGTGTTTGACAAAAAGTTATATTCCCGCTCTAAAACAATGCTGCTACTTAGTTAGCCGGAAATGCATCATGAAGGTCCTGGTTATTTATAAAGTTAAATGTGCACTCATTTTTACCATTTGCTATCTTTGGGGTTACTTCCTTCTGGAGCATCAGCTGTGTTTCTCACGTTACACATACAGAACAGGAGCTAAGCTCATTCACATATGACTATCATCAGTAGATAATAATAATCATTCCACAACCCCTATTGACCTGTAGGACTCAGTGCAGAGGAGCACAGAAAGTGAGAGGTGAGAGGCCTCTACTGGAAAGGTGGGTAGGAGAATAATGATACATATAAATAACTATTTAAATGTTTTATTTTTTTTAAATGGCTTATCAATAAGCCATTTATTGATCTTTTTTTTCTGGGTGGATCATGTTGACTATTGGTCCTCCTAATTGTCAATAATTCTGGTGATGTTACGTAAGGATATATATATATACATATATATATATATATATATGAAAGACTTAAAGGTATACTAGAGGATGTTGTGGATCATGTTGACTATTGGTCCTCCTAATTGTCAATCATTCTGGTGATGTTACGTAAGGACATATATATATATATATATATATACATACATCAAATAAAACAAATGGCTCATCGATAAGCCAATTTTAATTTATTTATTTATTACAACGCAAAATTGGCATAACAACGCCAATGGTTGTAATTATGTAGCACTTTGAGATTTGGACTCAAATGTAAAGTAGATTACAATTACAAATACAATCTATTATATATATATATATATATATATATATATATATATATATATATATATATATATATATATATATATATATATATATATACAGTTGTGCTCATAAGTTTACATACCCTGGGAGAATTTATGATTTCTTGGCCATTCTTCAGAATATGAATGATAACACAAAAACCTTTCTTCCACTCATGCTTAATGGTTGTGAAAAGCTATTTATTGGCAAACAACTGTGTTTACTCTTTTTAAATCAAAATGACAAAAGAAAGTACCCAAATGACCCTGATCAAAAGTTTACATACCCCAGTGACTTTGATCTGATAACATGCACAAAAGTTGACACAAACAGGTTTGAATGGCTAATCAAGGTTCCAATCCTCACCTGTGACCTGTTTGTTTGTAATTAATGTGTGTGTATAAAAGGTCAGTTAGTTTCTGGGCTTCTGACAGACCATTGCATCTTTCATCCAATGCTGCACAGATGTTTCTGGATTCTGAGTCATGGGGAAGGCAAAAGATCAAAGGATCTGCGGGAAAAGGTAATTGAACTGCATAAAATAGGAAAGAGGTATAAAAAGCTATCCAAGGAATTGAGAATGCCAATCAGCAGTGTTCAAACGCTGATTAAGAAGTGGAAAATGAGGGATTCAGGTAGACCAGCAAATATTTCAGCTACAACAGCCAGGAAAATTGTTCGAGATGCAAAGAAAAATCCACAAATAACTTCAGCTGAAACACAGCACTCTCTGAAAAATTGTGGTGTGGCTGTTTCATAATTTTTTTCACTACTTTTGGATTGTTCCGTGTCATTTTTTTTTTTTTTTGTCCTGTCCAGCTTCTCAGGCAAATAATATAGTTGATGTAGATGCCCATATTGGCTGTTCAGATTTACTTTACAAAAGAGAAGTGTAGGATACTTCTCTTGTTGCCTTATTTGTATTTTGTCACGTGGGGTTCGCAGCTAGCTGCGGGGTTGTTCTTCCAATGCAAAATAGACGGCTCCAGACAACAGCGTGAAGGTAGGCTAGGATTTATTAATATAAATCACGCACTACCGCGAACATAAACAATACAACAACAACTACAACAAAAAAAGAGGCAAGCGTGCCTAAAACGCAAGTGAGGATAATCTTAAACAGAAACTATGGCATGGACATGGAAACTTACTTGGACAGAGCAAGACATAAACCGGTGTGACATCAAAACAACGCAGGCAGAACGAGTGATGAACAAAGGTAGGCTTAAATAACAGTGACATGATTGGTGACAGGTGTGTGTGAGTCCGAACGTGAAACAGGTGCGTGACGTGACAGGTGAAACTAATGGTTGCTATGGTGACAAAACAAAACAAAAGTGCACAAAAAGTCCAAAATTTAAACCGAACATTACTAAAACAACACATGATCACACAGACATGACAGAATCCCCCCCTTACGGACAGATCCCAGATGTCCAAAACAGAAAATATCAACAAGAGTCATGGGAGGGCGGGAGGGGGACATGGCGGTGGGTCGCCAGAACACGTGTCCCCGTATCCACCGGGGCAGAGTTAGGTGGCGGCGGCGAGTGGAACGCCGCTGCAGCAGGCGAGGCGGGCGCCCAGGGAATGGCCACATTCGTGGCCGACTGGGAGGTGGGCGCACTTGGCGTGGCGGGCGACCAGGTAGCGGCCATATCCGTGACCGACGAGGAGGGAGGTGCGTCATCGTGGCAGGCGTGGAAGCAGCAGATGATGCAGGCAGCGAAGCTCGGCGTGGCGCGTCAGGCGGCGAAGCTCGGCGTGGCGCGTCAGGCGGCGAAGCTCGGCGTGGCGCGTCAGGCGGCGAAGCTCGGCGTGGCGCGTCAGGCGGCGAAGCTTGGCGTGGGTCTTGGTCTTGGCGTGGCGGGTCTTGGTCTTGGCGTGGCGGGTCTTGGTCTTGGCGTGGCGGGTCTTGGTCTTGGCGTCGTGGAACTGGTACCGGAGCTTGGCGTGGCGGGTCTTGGTCTTGGCATGGCGGGTCTTGGTCTTGGCATGGCGGGTCTTGGTCTTGGCATGGCGGGTCTTGGTCTTGGCATGGCGGGTCTTGGTCTTGGCATGGCGGGTCTTGGCGTCGTTGAGCTGGTACCGGGTCTTGGCGTCGTTGAGCTGGTACCGGAGCTTGGCGTCGTGGAGCTGGTACCGAAGCTTGGCGTCGTGGAGCTGGTACCAGAGCTTGGCGTCGTGGAGCTGGTACCAGAGCTTGGCGTCGTGGAGCTGGTACCGGAGCTTGGCGTCGTGGAGCTGGTACCGGAGCTTGGCGTCGTGGAGCTGGTACCGGAGCTTGGCGTCGTGGAGCTACTGGTGCAGGTGGAGGTGGTCTAGCTGGGGGTTGCGGCTTGGCATGGTAAAAGACTGGTGGTGGCGGCCGTGAGGGAGGCTGTGGCTTGACATGGTGAAGCTGAGTCACCCCACCAGTGCAGTTCCCAGCCCTAGCCCCCCCCTCAAGGAGCGGATACCAGACGTGCTCCCTGCGGTCTGGAACTGGAACTCTCTTTAAGGGTGGGTGGGGGGAGGTATGGAGGGGGGCAGAATCCTCCCCATTAAATTGTCCAGAAAATCTATTCACCACCCCCACTTTAGACTGGGTCTGAAAAAATCTAAATTTAGAAAAAAAATTCTCAAAAGGATTATTTTTTGAAACAAAGTCCTTGGTGGGCGGCTGACAGAGGGCGTAAATAGAATCTAAAAAAAAAAAAAATCTTGGTTCCTGACGTCATCACCAGTGGGCGGGATGACGTCATCAGCACAGGTCTCCTGCGGCGGCAAGGAAAAATTAGCTGCTTGGGGAATCTTGTTGTCCGTGGGAGGGTTTTGGGGGAACGACGCGTCATGCTGGCGAGAAAAAGCCTTTCTGGTTGGCTTCCAGCTTTGCCAGCGCGTCTCCATCACCTCCTCGTGGCCGGTCTGCGGAAGAACGTCTGCTGCCTGCGTTCTGTCACGTGGGGTTCGCAGCTAGCTGCGGGGTTGTTCTTCCAATGCAAAATAGACGGCTCCGGACAACAGCGTGAAGGTAGGCTAGGATTTATTAATATAAATCACGCACTACCGCGAACATAAACAATACAACAACAACTACTACAAAAAAAGAGGCAAGCGTGCCTAAAACGCAAGTGAGGATAATCTTAAACAGAAACTATGGCATGGACATGGAAACTTACTTGGACAGAGCAAGACATAAACCGGTGTGACATCAAAACAACGCAGGCAGAACGAGTGATGAACAAAGGTAGGCTTAAATAACAGTGACATGATTGGTGACAGGTGTGTGTGAGTCCGAACGTGAAACAGGTGCGTGACGTGACAGGTGAAACTAATGGTTGCTATGGTGACAAAACAAAACAAAAGTGCACAAAAAGTCCAAAATTTAAACCGAACATTACTAAAACAAAACATGATCACACAGACATGACATATTTGACTTTATTAAATGCATTTATATTATCATTTAGTGCAGCCGGGCCGGAGCAGGAGGGGATAGAAAGGGAAAAAAAGGAAGACAGAGGGGGAATTTGTGGGGACAAGAGGGGGATAAGACAGAGAGACAAAAACAACAGCAAGCACAACAACAACAACAATAGAGCAACATCAGCAAATACGACATGTACAAATATGATGGTAAAAGTGATAGCAAATAAGAACTTAGCGAAAATTAAAAAAAATACTACAGAAATGACAAAGAGCATTATTACACTACAAATGGAGCAATACAAATACCAATAGAAATAGCGCTATTGATAATGAACAATACCCATAATTTACCTCTATTATTAACAGTTCTTTTTTATTTTTTTTATAAATGTCTAATGATGATGTCAATGAGGGATCTTTAATCACTGCTATGTTGAAATTGTAACTAATATTGACACTGTTGTTGATAATATTCATTTTTGTTTCACTACTTTTGGATTGTTCCGTGTCATGTTTGTGTCTCCTCTCAATTGCTCTCAATGCTCTGTTTATTGCTATTCTGAATGTTGCTGGGTCGGGTTTGGTTTTGGAATTGGATTGCATTGTTATAGTATTGTTGTGTATTGTTTTGTTGGATTGATTAATAAATTCATTAAAAAAAAAAAGGAGACCGTTTAGAAAACAACGTTATTGGCAAAATATGCAAGTGCTGGCGCATTAGCTTGCCCAATGTAAAATGTCTCTTATTGTATATTTTGTTTGAAGCCAATATTTATGTACAATAGCAAAGGTTTGAAGTCTAACTAAACTTCTGACTTACTTGTCTGGCTTTCTGGTCTGACATCTATTTGCTTTCACTCGATAGTGTAGGGAGGTCTGCAAGCTCAGTTCGCTTCAAGGGAGGTACTTGGCTCTTCCCCCCATACCTGACGGACAATTTCAACACCTCCGGATTAACGAGAAAGCGCTAAACCAAGGCGGGATGGCAAAAACAAAAGGCGGAGGAAGGGTATTCGAATTCAGCTTTAAAGTTTTTTTTGCAGTCGACACAACTTTTTTTTTTTCAGGAGAGCGCACACAGAAGCTAATACAAATTATAACAGAAGAAATGAACAAATTAAGAGGATTATTTGACAAAAAAAGGCTATCTTTAAATCTCAGTCAAATTAAAATATTGTTATTCAGTAACAATAGAAAAGAAAGTCAAACACAAATAGTCAGAGTATACATTGACAGAGTAATTGAACATATTTTTGGGTGTATAAAAAATATATAACATAAGGTAGCAAGAAACACGTCAATAATGAATAAAGCCAAATATGTTCTGGAAAAAAATCACTCCATATTCTCTACTGCTCACTAGTGTTACCATATCTGAGTTATTGTGTAGATATATGGGGTGACAACTACAAAAGTATGCTTCCTTCACTAACGGTGTTATGAAAAACATCCATTAGAATGATACATAATGTTGATTATAGAGAACATACAAACTCTTTATTTATTGAATTAAAAATATTGAAATTCAACGACTTGATGCATTTGCAAACAGCTAAAATAATGCACAAAGCAAACTATAACCTGCTACCCAAAAATGTACAACATTTGTTCTCAACGAATGAGGAGAAATATAACCTTGGAGGAAAATCTAATTTAAAACATTTGTTTGCATGTACAACACTTAAAACCTTTAGCAAATCAGTGTGTGGATTTAAATTATGGAATGTATAAAGGAAATAAATTAAAGCACCGATATGATTCAGTTTAAGAGACTGTTCAAACTACAAGTGTTCACAAAGCACAAACAATTATCTTGATTAACTTTGTAAACTTCATTGAAAAATTTGATCATTTTATAAGTCTCATTATGTGAATTACACTTATTTAACTAAATATTAAGGATTTTATTATTTATGGATTTAAATTGTGGAAAAAACGGTTAGTGAACAAATGTGTTAATTGCTATGAAATGGAAAAGGTGTATGATTAAATCAGCTCTGCTTCTTCCTACTCTTTTTCGGACATGTTGTAATGAGAAACTGGAAATGCGGGATGTATCATATTGTAACTGTATGCATGTTGGAAATAAACTTACACCGTTATCATTTGTATTGTGTCTCTCCTTAACGAAATATGGTCACATCGTCTGCAAATAATACTAACTTTAATTCCTTAATACCTACAAATCTCCCTGTATTGATCTCTGGGTCACGCCGCAAGATGGATTTAGACCTGTAGATGCGTGTTTGCCTATCTTCACGTATTGCTTCCTGTTGGTTAAGTAACTTCTTACCCAGCCCTCTGATTCCATACCATTCTAATTTGTTAATTAAGATATTATTGTGTCAAATATTTGTGTTGTGTCCATAAACACTGCAGCTGCACACTGTTTATGATGTATTGCATCGATTCTCAAACGGTGGTGGTATTTGCGCTCCAACTAGTGGTACGCTAAATAATCACTTAATTAAATATTATAAAGACGTGACTCGAGCCGTTCTCAAATGTTCGTTGGAAGTCGTTAAAATCCGACTACTGTAGGCCATAGTCGACCCCAAAATAAACAAAACAAAAACATTTGATTCATTATTTAAGTACAGTGTTTTTTTTTTTCTACTTTTAAACAGTTTTACTGTTCAAACTGGGTGTAATGTTACAGTGGCCAAAATATGATGTACCCTGCCTCGTTTTTATGAAATACTTAGGCCTACTACGCTACTGTATTTTAACTTTGGTCATTATGGTGGTACTTAAAGAGAGCCAAATATTTTCTGGGGTGGTAGTTGGTGAAAACAAGTTTGAAAACCACTGATATATTGCATTAGTAATTGTCTGTCATTTTGTTTGACTTGCCTCTATCTCCACAAATGCGGCAAATGTGCACATTTTCTTGATTTAGTATTTATATAATTTACAGTGTTAAAAAAAAACTGCTGGTCATTTAAAAAGTTGTGTTGTTTATTGGCTACTTGTCAATGTCTGTAAACTCACAGCAAATTGGAGGGGGAAAATGTGTGTCTATACATACCAGGTTCTTGCACATAGAGCTAACCCCACTTTTTGTCCTCTTTGGATCTGGCCCTGGAAATGCAACGTCAGCAACTGTCAAGACACAGAGTGGCATACAGGCAGGCAGGCATCAGGCGTGTAGGTTTTTTGGCCCTTTCCCTATAACAGTGGCAGACTCACAATGACTTCCAGCCTAACAGTCTCTTAACCGCCTTGCCTGTGTCCTGAGTTCCAAATGTTATCATTACTGTGTGGAGGAATGTCATCATTTTACCCCCTTGGAGCATGGAGACACCCATTGTAAAGTGGCAGCCATGCAGTGGCATTCACTGTGTGAATGACAAGATATAATAGCAGCTGCAGCGACAATGGTTCATGCACACCAGGGGCCATTAAAGTGATTCATATCTGTCTCCCTCTGTTTCTAAGACAAATGCAGAATTATATGACTCAACCTTCAATGCCCTTTGAGGGACTTAGGTGAAATGAGCTGGCGTCGAGGAAGGGATTTTACTGAGGAGCAACATCAGAATCATAGATGTGGGAGAAAAAATGTTGGAAAATTATGGACATGAAGATCCCGAGAGGGAATTGCTTTCTTTCCACAAGATGAAACTCAAAATGATGCATGAGTAAAAGTGTAAAATAAGGTCAAGGCTACTTCATCTTGCAGGACCAGTCCATATCAGATAAATAGCAATGGGTTGGACAGCCACTCGGATTATTATTTCACCTGCCCTCTACTCCATTTGTCCCATTTGGCCTCTTGGGTACAAAGCACAGAATAGACTACCGTGTCCATGATTGCCCACTTTCAATTTGCTCAACCTTTTATTGTGCTCCTACTGGGTTGGCCCACTACTCTAACACACACAGGATTACAAAGAACCTGTTCACTGCAGCACAATTGGTATATTACAACAAGGTGTATATATATATATATATATATATATATATATATATATATATATAAATATACACACTATATTGCCAAAAGTATTTGGCCACCCATCCAAATGATCAGAATTAAGTGTCCTAAACACTTGGCCCGGTCACAGGTGTATACAATTAAGCACTTAGGCATGGAGACTGTTTCTACAAACATTTGTGAAAGAATGGGCCGTTCTCAGGAGCTCAGTGATTTCCAACGTGGAACTGTCATAGGATGCCACCTGTGCAACAAATCCAGTCATGAAATTTCCTTCCAATTAGACCACGTACAGTACACAGAGAGCTTCATGGAATGGGCTTCAATGGCCAAGCAACTGGATCTAAGCCATACACCACCAAGCCCAATGGAAAGCGTGGGATGCAGTGGTGTAAAGCAGTGGTCCCCAACCTTTTTTTGTCATAAAAAAATACAATCATGTGTGCTTACAGACTGTATCCCTGCAGACTCTATTGATATATATTGATATATAATGTAGGAACCAGAAATATTAATAACAGAAAGAAATAACCCTTTTGTGCGAATGAGTGTGAATGAGTGTGAATGGGGGAGGGAGGTTTTTTGGGTTGGTGCACTAATTGTAAGTGTATCTTGTGTTTTTTATGTTGATTTAATAAAAAAAAATATATATATTTATTTTTATTTTATTTTATTATTTAATTCCTGTGCGGCCCGGTACCAATCGATCCACGGACCGGTACCGGGCCGCGGCCCGGTGGTTGGGGACCACTGGTGTAAAGAATGTCGCCACTGGACCCCAGAGCATTATATACATGTTACAGGTTATATATCTTTTATTATTGAATGTATCAAATGTGATGAAAATGTAATGGGCCACAATGGAAACAAGCCTTTTGGCTTTTTGTGCCATCCATTTGCCTTTTTAAAGCATTATATGTATTCAATTATTTAAGATGTCAATAAACTTCTCAATCAATCAAAGTAGTGGAGACGCATTCTCTGGAGGGATGAATCACACTTTTCCATCTGACAATCAGATGGACGAGTCCGGGTTTGGTGGTTGTCAGGAGATCGGTACATTTTGGACTGCATTGTGCCGTGTGTGAAATTTGGTGGAGGAGGAATTATGGTGTGGGGTTGTTTTTCAAGAGTTGGGCTTGGCCCCTTAGTTCCAGTAAAAGGAACTTTGAATGCTACAGGATACCAAAACATTTTGGACAATTCCATGCTCCCAACCTTGTCGGAACAGTGTGGAGCGGGCCCCTTCCTCTTCCAACATGACACATGAAGGTGAAAGCAAGGTTAATAAAGACATGGATGACAGAGTCTGGTGTGGATGAACTTGACTGGCCTGTACAGAGTCCTGACCAGAACTCGATAGAACACCTTTGGGATGAATTAGAACAGAAACTGAGAGCCAGGCCTTCTCGACCAACATCAGTTGTGTGACCTCACCAATGCGCTTTTGGAAGAATGGTAAAAAATTCCTATAAACACACTCTGCAACCTTGTGGACAGCCTTCCCAGAAGAGTTGAAGCTGCAAAAGGTGGAGCGACATCATATTGAACCCTATGGGTTAGGAATGGGATGGCACTTCAAGTTCATATGCGAGTCAAGGCAGGTGGCCAAATACTTTTGGCAATATAGTGTGTGTGTGTGTATATATATATATATATATATATATATATATATATTTATGTCTTAGATTATCCAAAAAATAGTGCTCGATACCGTGGTAGAGCGCAATATGTATGTGTGGGAAAAAAATCACAAGACTACTTCATCTCTACAGGCCTGTTTCATGAGGGGTTCCCTCAATCATCAGGATATTTTAATAGAAGCATTCACATACCATGGTTTATATAGGGCACAGAACGGGTAGGTACAGGCAGGCGTGTGGTGATTGGCTCATGTGTTACCTAGGAGGTGTTTCCGTCTGTGACGGCATGCTGATATGCGAAATTGTATCAGCATGCCATCACAGACGGAAACACCTCCTAGGTGTATAAAGTGGAACACTTTTCCACTTTATATCAGTCCATCTTAGATGAGCTCATGCTCAGCGAAGCCGACGGCGTTTCTGGGTGTTGTTGATAAACGGTTTTCGCCTTGCAAAGGAGAGTTTTAACTTGCACTTACAGATGTAGCGACCAACTGTAGTTACTGACAGTGGGTTTCTGAAGTGTTCCTGAGCCCATGTGGTGATATCCTTTACACACTGATATTGTTGATGCAGTACAGCCTGAGGGATCGAAGGTCACAAGCTTTGCTGCTTACGTGCAGTGATTTCTCCAGATTCTCTGAACCCTTTGATAATATTACAGACCGTAGATGGTAAAATCCCTAAATTCCTTGCAATAGCTGGTTGAGAAAGGTTTTTCTTAAACGGTTCAACAATTTGCTCACACATTTGTTGACAAAGTGGTGACCCTCTCCTAGAGATGTCCGATAACATGCCGATATTATCGGCTGATATATGCGTTAAAATGTAATATCGGAAATTATCGTTATCAGTTTTCTTATCGGTATTGTTTTTTTTTTATTTTATAATTTTTTTTTTTTTTTTTTTTTTTTTATTAAATCAACATAAAAAACACAAGATACACTTACAATTAGTGCACCAACCCAAAAACCCTCCCTCCACCATTTACACTCATTCACACTCATTCACACAAAAGGGTTGTTTCTTTCTGTTATTAATATTCTGGTTCCTACATTATATATCAATATATATCAATACAGTCTGCAAGGGATACAGTCCGTAAGCACACATGATTGTGCGTGTTGCTGGTCCACTAATAGTACTAACCTTTAACAGTTAATTTTACTAATTTGTATTAATTACTAGTTTCTATGTAACTGTTTTCAAATTGTTTTACTTTCTTTTCTATTCAAGAAAATGTTTTTAATTTATGTATCATATTTTATTAATGTATTAAAAAAAGTACCTTATCTTCACCATACCTGGTTGTCCAAATTAAGCATAATAGTGTGTTAATTCCACGACAGCATATATCGGTTGATATCGGTATTGGTAATTAAAGAGTTGGACAATATCGGAATATCGGCAAAAAGCCATTATCGGACATCCCTACCCTCGCCCCATCCTTGTTTGTGAATGACTGAGCATTTCATGGAATTTACTTTTATACCCAATCATGGCACCCACCTGTTCCCAATTTGCCTGTTCGCCTGTGGGATGTTCCAAATAAGTGTTTGATGAGCATTCCTCAACTTTATCAGTATTTATTGCCACCTTTCCCAACTTCTTTGTCACGTGTTGCTGGCATCAAATTCTAAAGTTAATGATTATTTGCAAAAAAAAAAAAAAAATTATCAGTTTGAACATCAAATATGTTGTCTTTGTAGCATATTCAACTGAATATGGGTTGAAAATGATTTGCAAATCATTGTATTCCGTTTATATATACATCTAATACAATTTTCCAACTCATATGGAAACGGGGTTTATATATATATATATATATATATATATATATATATATATATATATTACAGGTATATTACTTCACCTATGCGTCATACGTGTGCTGCTAAGATGAGCTTTGGTAACCATTAACCTTAAATGTTTCAAATCAAATCAAATCAACTTTATTTATAAAGCACATTTAAAATTTACCACAGGGGTAGCCAAAGTGCTGTACAATGAACAGGTTAAAAGATAAAACGAGTACCGAGCAAACACAACACAACAGAAACAGAACACGATAAAAAATAAATAATTAAAATAGAATTAATAAAAACATAAAAACATAAAAACAGGATCACAGCAGGTGTATTATGGGGCGCCATTGCAGGATGGATATCACTCAGTGTTAAAAGCCATGGAATAAAAGTATGTTTTTAAGAGAGATTTAAAAACAGGAAGAGAGGAGGCTTGTCTAACACTCAGGGGTAGGTCGTTCCAGAGCTTGGGAGCAGCAACGGCGAAAGCTCTGTCACCTCTAAGCTTCAGCCTTGTGTCAGGGACCGTCAACAGCAGCTGATCGGCTGATCTTAAGGATCGGGTGGGGCAGTAAGGCTGAAGGAGGTCGGAGAGATAGGTTGGCGCGAGGTTGTTTAGACATTTAAAAACAAATAAAAGGAGTTTAAAATTGAGTTTCAGTATATATTTATACCAAATAACATATTGCGAGAATCAGATCGAGTTGAGAATTGTGCTGAATTACATACCCCCCCAACAAGAATCTGAATAGAATTGTGAGTTGTTGTAAGACTCCCATCCCTACCCATTATGGCCAGTAACTTGCATTTCATTGATTTTATAATTATTTAAATTATATCGATTCACTTCATCACATTTTATTTCATGACGCTGCAGCACTTTGACTAGCAACATGACTCTGTCAAGGTCAGCCATCAAAGAGATCAATGATCGGATTGTTTGAACTGCATTGTAAACACCCACTAGGAATACTAACCTAACTTACAACCGCTGACTTGCAATGAAAACATTTAATGGCAGAGACATACTAGCAATCAAGCAAATAAAAAAGTGTTTTTATGAGCACATCATCTGAGTTTAGTTTTTTAGACATTTGTGGAATTGTTCAAATTGTTCTCCTATCTGATGTCTAAAAAAACAGTGTTAATTGTCAAGCTAGTCAAGAACAAACATTGCAATTCCTTCACTGACCACCGATTGATTTGATTGTTAATTTAATACATATATATTAATATATGTATGATATATATACATTATATACATATACAAACATATACTCATTTGCATTGAAAATCTTTGGTAAGATGTATTTGTTGTCGTTCAAGGATTCTAGGAACTTTATCATCATACCAGCTCAAAAGAAACACATGCGATGGCATGGAAATTAGTTCCCAAGGTCCCAGCTTTCGCCTAATAAGTACCACTGGAAGAATAGTATGTAGTCATACCAAAGACTATAAAAATGGGACCCATTACCTCCCTGCTTGGCACTCAGCATCAAGGTTTGGAATTGGGGGTTAAATCACCAAAAAATATTCCTGGGCGTGGCCACCGCTGCTACTCACTGCTCCCCTCACCTCCCAGGGGGTGATCAAGGGTGATGGGTCAAATGCAGAGAATATTTTCGCCACACCTAGTGTGTGTGTGACAATCATGGGTACTTTAACTTTATCTTAACATAATAATTTGAATATAATATAGCTTATGTTATAAATAGCAGAGGTTGATAGGAATAAATTATAAATAGAATAGATACCTAAAATAGAAAACAGGCTGTCAAAACGTGGATCTTGGGGGGTTTTGTTTTCCCGGAATGCAAATGAAAGTTGGCGCGGGCAAGGCGTGAAGGTGAGTACAAGATTTAGTTTTAACTCTAAACTACAAAAAAAGGTGCAAACAAAAGACGTGCACAAAGGCGGAGATAAACTTGGCTAAGAAACAAAAAACACTAGACAGAAACTATGGACAAGAAAAACTTCACTTACTGTGACGTGAAAAGCATGAAAACTATGGCATGGAATACAAGCATAGAATAAGTCAGCACAGAGCAAATCCAGAATGTCAGGGGTAAGATAGGATAATGTCACCAGGCCGACTGCCTGGCAACAACAAGCTTAAATACTGGTGACATGATTAATGAAAACAGGTGCGTGACTCAAAATGTGAAAACGTGAGACAGGTGCGTGACATGAGGATGTGAACCAGGTGAAACTAATGGTTACTATGGTGACAAAGCAAGGGAGTCAAGACAAGAACTAAAAAGTGTCCAAAAACCAAGCAAAATATAACTAAACAAAACATGATCACAGACAAGACACAGGCAAACCAAAACCACATAAAAGCTCGGTTGGTACACATGTGCTAAGTGTTCCTCGTGCATCGTCATAAGGGTCTAGCAATCGGAATCCATTGCTACACAGCACCATCGGAGTTTAGCAGCCTAACAGCTCCGAACGGTTCCTCAGTCTGGTGGTCCTACTCCGAATGCTGTGCAGCTCAGGGGAGGGAACAAAGAGAGAGGGTGTGCAGGGTGGGGTGGGATCCTTGGTGATGCAGAGAGCCCTTCTTCTGCATCTGCTGCTGAAGATGTCTGCAGTGTTGGGAAGGTTCCTCCCCACAATCTTCTGAGCAGCTTTCACCACCCTCTGCAGTGGCTTCGGCTTATTTGCTGTGCAGCTGCCGTGCCACAACGTTATGCATGATAGTGCTCTTCACATCATCTTCCTGATGGCTATCACCATCTCCTTGGTCTGTTTTACTTTGATGCAAAGGTTGTTGCTTTTGCACCAATCCACCAGACGTTCTCCCACCTCTCTGTCAGACTCATTGTGGTCTGGATGCATCCCACCACTGCTGTGTCATCTACAAACTTCACAATATGACAGCTGGGGTATTTAGCAGTGCAGTCTTAGGTCAGTAGTGTGAAGAGAGGCGCCCCTGGGGGGAGCCATTGTGGATGGAAGAAGAGACAGTGTTGTGGATCCTGACAGTCTGTGGTCTGTTGGTCAGGAAGTTCAGGACCCAGTTCCCAAAGGAGGGACTCAGGGATCTGGGGGATGATGATGTTGCAGGCGGAGGAGAAGTCTAGGAGTTCCTTCTCTCCAGGTGGAAGATGACGTCCCAACAATTATGATAAATATAATGATAGATATACGAGTTGTGCAACAGTTGTGGAAGAAAATTGAGGAAAAATAGCCTTGCCTCTTTTTCTTTGACGGTACTTGACACTGATAGAAGGTTTGAACACCAGCTCCCACTTCCTGCCAGACACAGAAGCCCCTGGAAGATGCACACTCAGTCACAGTTAGGGAATATATTAAAGAATAATCAATATCTCGAAATATCTGGGAGATTGAATAAGAGTAGTCTGCTCAAGACTTATTGGAGAAGATAATGGGGTCATAAATTCACAGTAGTAAATAACCCCTAATCTGACCAAATGGATATTTTGTCAAATGTACTTGAGTAATATTGTTGGGACATAATGTGTTGTGTAATTATGTATTACAGTGTATCATCATTCTGTATTAATATTGTCTCTCATTAAAACTGCTTCACCAGTCCAAAACATGCATTTTTTTAAAACCAAAAAATACTAACAATTTGCAGTCATGCTGTTGCAATAGTGTATACATGTAATAATATTTACACACTTAGGACCCTAAGCAGAATTGTATTTTGAGATTTCTTACTGCCCCCATTACAAAAAATGTTCACACTTTTTTCTGTGAAACAATTTTGATTTTTGTTTTTACGTCAAACTTAAATTGAATTTGATGCATGTTTGTGCTAAAATTAATTGAAATTGTTGAATGATTTTTATTTTATTTTTAATTTTTTTTTGTTAGTGCAAGATTACAAATGTTTATGCAAGATTACAAATTTAACATATTTATATAATTTTCCTGAAACCATTTGCGGCAGGACTCGATAGCGTACAAGCCCAGCAATAACATGCCATGGAGAAGCGTGCCACTATACACTTATCAGTGAAGGAGCAGAAAGAGTCAAGGAATCCAAATGCGGTTTAACAAAATGTAACATTTAATATTAACAACATTTAATATTTGCGTATGTTGATCATTTTAAGCATGTGTGGAGCATTCATTTCAAAAACTAATCACAACGATTATTACTCACTGGAGACTTTATGAGAGCTAACAAACATAACAAAACTTACTGTCCATCGTCTGCTGTCATTAGGATGCCGACTGCTAAAATGTTCATATATTCCATTTAGATTAAAAATGTCTCATAATCCTCCGATGTAACGGCGCTGGGGCACAGGAGAACCAAGTGTTTCTTCGTGCCGTCCTCGCTAGTTTCGGGTCCTAAATGGCTGTCACCATGTACCAACTTGTTGGAATACCGCCTCAGACTTTTTCTGTCCAGGTGAGAGGCATGATTTATGATCGGGAATACATTTACAGGGATAAAGGAAGCGAGGAAGCAACAGACCATTCGTTGATGTAAACATAGGGACCACACGGAAATGATCGCGTCACCGCTATAAATAGTTTGTCTGCGTTAGCGCTTATAATAACAATATCACTAATACTTGGTTAATATTCAAATCACGAAAAGTTAATGGAGTATTGTTGGCGCTTTTTGGATGGTTATTTATTGGATTCAACAGGCGAAATGGAGGGGCTCCCATTGGCTACGCTGTAAGCAGACTTTTATTTACAAGTTAGAATGCATTGAAAAAAAATCCATCCGTCATCATGTCTTTCATATTGATTGTGAACGATAGGCAAAATTCCAAAAAAGTGCAATTCCCCTTTAAAAGTGATGCATAGATCAGTATAAAACACAAACAACATACATATTGTTTCAAAACAAAAACAAAAATTTATATATATATATATATATATATATATATATATATATATAAAGAGTAGTTTTGAGGGTAAATAAAACCCAGAACAGTGAAATCAAGAACATAATAGGACAACAGAGAAGGCGGCTTTATAGATTTCAATTTTGAAAAGCCTACCGCATTACATTTACTCCAATGATTACATGTGGACGGGAGGTGTCAATAAATTATGTTTACTTTCATAGATGAGTGACTCTTTCTTGATTGATTGTTGTTTGTTAGTAAAACCTCTCTGATGTTTCACAGTCCAAGGAGAGTAAATGTGTTTGGTGTCACCCCGCTGCAGATAACAAAAGCTGTCAGTTATTTGCAGTGATGCGCCAACTGTAAACACACTACAAGCTTTTATTTGATCAAAACTAGTACAGTAGATTCAAAATGAGATAAACAATGCCACATGATATGACAACATGATTCTAACTCTAAGTAATAAAGTTGCTCTTTTTGGAACACA
Organism: Nerophis lumbriciformis; assembly: GCF_033978685.3. Lineage (NCBI taxonomy): Eukaryota > Metazoa > Chordata > Actinopteri > Syngnathiformes > Syngnathidae > Nerophis > Nerophis lumbriciformis. The sequence goes on along the minus strand of NC_084555.2, from coordinate 20,614,845 downwards.
TGTACAAACGTTTGTAGATAAATACAAATCTAAATAAAGAGCTTCCACTGGGAGGCAAAACGTGTGTCTTGGATAAAATACAACGGTAAACAGATATGTAGCATTGCACATTGTATGGAAATAAGTAATACATTTTAACATTGGGATTAATGAAGTGCAAATTTCACATCTTCTGTCTTGAATAAAACACTTCTGTTGAGAAACATGTAGCATTGCACATTGTATACAAATGAATACTGAATGCCAACATTTAAAGTGCAACCTTAAATCTTCTGTCTTGAATAAAACACATATGGAAAGAAAAATATAGCATTGCATATTGTATGTAAATAAATGATCAACTCCAATATTGAGATTAATAAAGTAAAAACCTACAGGACATATTCTGTTTGGAATAAAACACTTACGTAAACACAAATGTAGCATTGTATGTAAATACAAATAAACTCCATCATTGAGATGAATTAAAGTGAAAACTTACTCTTCTATCTTGAATAAAACCCTTCTGTAAATAAATAACTGGGATTTATATAACACTTTTCTAAGTACCCAAAGTCGCTTTACATGTAGAACCCATCAATCATTCACACCTGGTGGTGGTAAGCTACCTTCATAGCCACAGCTGCCCTGGGGTAGACTGACGGAAGCGTGGCTTCAATTTGCGCCAACGGCCCCTCCGACCACCACCTATCATTCATCATTCAATTCACCGGTGTGAGTGGCACCGGGTGAAGTGACCCGCCCAACGACACAACGGCAGCGATTTTTGGATGGTAAGAGTCGGGGAGCGAACCTGCAACCCTCAGGTTTCTGGCACGGTTGCTCTACCCACTACGCCACGCCGCCCTAAATAAAAAGGAAGCATTGTACTTTGAATGCAAATTAATAATAAACTCCAACAACGAGAAGGGTCTAATGTTTTACTAAGTGGATAAACACCGGCTTTTCTGTTTTATAAGTCCATGTGCCTAGACATATATTGGTATCATCAGAGAAAACCAAACTTTATTTTTAAGGTCTAGATTATTATTTCAATATGTGATAACTGTTACAGAAGAGCATCTTAGATAAAAAATGCAAAATACATACACTTTCTGAGATATTGACTTTTTGGGAGAAAATCACACAATGGACTATTAACATCCCATAAAGGTAATATCATTCAATAACCGCTCTGGATATCCAGATTTGTTATCTGTACAGTTACAACTTTGAGTCACTAGAGAAAATATAATATCTATATAAATATAATTCACTTACCGTAATTTAACTTTACAAATTGTGGCTGATTTGCACGCTAAATTGTGTGAAATTTTGCAGATTTATTATTATCATTATTTACATTGTTGCATGAGTTCAGCACGGTGGAACAGGGGTTAGTGCATCTGCCTCACAATACGAAGGTCCTGCGTAGTCCTGAGTTCAATCCCGGGCTCGGGATCTTTCTGTGTGGAGTTTGCATGTTCTCCCCGTGACTGCGTGGGTTCCCTCCCACCACCAAAGCAACACTAAATTGGCCCTAGTGTGTGAATGTGAGTGTGAATGTTGTCTGTCTATCTGTGTTGGCACTGTGATGAGGTGGTGACTTGTCCAGGGTGTACCCCGCCTTCCGCCTTCCGCCCGAATGCAACTGAGATAGGCTCCATTACGGATGGATGGACATTGTTGCATGAACCTGCAGAATGCAAAACATGATCCTGATCGGATGCCCTTGTGTTGTGTCTGACTTTCAAAAAGGACATCCTATGCCCCGTGTATCAGAAGTGTGCTATGCATACCCGCTTGCTCGATCGATGGTAGGCCATGTCTGTGATGCTCTGGTTGGACTGCACGTGTTCACCGGTTTTGATACAGTCAGTGCTTTTGCAGGAAAGGATGGGCGCCTTGAAGCAAATGAAGTCGAATAGACCCTACCAAGAGGCTTTGCTCAGCTCGGTCATTCATGGGAAGTATCCACCACGCTCTTGCACCTGCTACATGTATGTGCCATCTAATAGTATCATGAGAGTCAATGATCTCCAACATCAACTCCTTTGTGCCAGACGTGGAGAGAGAGACCAGTCTGCTTCCACCAGTAAGCAGTAAGCTGCTTTTTAGTGGAAGTTGATTTGTTGCTGTAACAAAGGCTGGTGTAAGTTTTTTGTGCTACTGCCGTTTTTAAACTAACTTTGCAGCGCACAGTCACTTGTTCTACGTCCGTTGCCGCAAATCCAAAGCACTGACAAAACGACTCTTTTTTTTTTTTTTTTTTTTGGAACAAACCTCTTGGTCTCGTTTGCGTTATAGTAGCTGTAGCTACGGAAACTCCTGGGGGCAAAGAATGTGCCCTAGTGTGGCTTATCTCTAGATACTCTGGCTCTATCCCACAGTTCAAAATAGTCGTTCGTTTGATTAACGACTAATTTGCTCTTAGATTAGAATTTGAGGAGGTATGTGTTAATCATTAAAATGTGGAATGAGCCTCACATGTCTTATTGACACCTGCAGTCTGTTCAATGCATTTTCCTGCACAGGTCTGGCAGCAAGCACCATTATTCTACGATTATTGAAAACAGATTAACCAAGGTCGTGTCTTAGCTAAGACGGAGTCTTGGCATATTAGCTTCCTTGTTGTGGCTCAATGGCCTAAATTGATGCAAAGAGTGCATTTTGTGTGAACTGTGTTAACTAGAACATGCAGAAGTTGAAACTGAGACAAGGGCGCTTCACACACTTTGTGATCACAAGGATTGCAAACTTTGTTCAGTGACTTTTGTTAGGGTGTGTGTTGGTCTGGAACTCCAGGATTCAGAGACGGCAGGAGTTGCACAGATAAGCATGTATTTAGAGAGGGAAAACAAAGTAATAGTGCAGCAGGGGAGTGCACAGGGAGCATAAGGAAAACTATGCACATTAAGGTGCAAAGCAAAGATAATTATCCAGCCTCGTTCAGAGGACTGTGCTGGCATGATAAGCATCCTGATTGGCAACCAGAGACAGGTGTGTCCTGAATTTTAATAATCCTACAACCTGTCATTTTTCACCTTATTGTGATTAAATACAGTCGTGGTCAAAAGTTTACACACACTTGTAAAGAACATAATGTCATGGCTGTCTTGAGTTTCCAATAATTTCTACAACTCTTATTTTTTTGTGATAGAGTGATTGGAGCACATACTTGTTGGTCACAAAAAACATTCATGGAGTTTGTTTCTTTTTTAAATTTATTACGGTTCTACTGAAAATGACATCACATGGACAAAGATAAGACCTTCTGGAGGAAAGTTCTGTGGTCAGATGAAACACAAACGGCGTGGCGAAGTTGGGAGAGTGGCCGTGCCAGCAATCTGAGGGTTACTGGTTCAATCCCCACCTTCTACCATCCTAGTCACGTCCGTTGTGTCCTTGAGCAAGACACTTCACACTTGCTCCTGATGGGCCTGGTTAGTGCCATGCATGGCAGCTCTCGCCATCAGTGTGTGAATGTGTGAATGTGTGTGTGTGAATGGGTGAATGTGGAAATAGTGTCAAAGTGCTTTGAGTTCCTTAGAAAGGTAGAAAAGTGCTATACAAGTGCAACCCATTTACCATTTACAAAATTAGCTGTTTGGCCACAATACCCAGCAATATGTTTGGAAGAGAAAAGGTCAATAAAATAAATGGGTTATACTTATATAGTGCTTTTCTACCTTCAAGGTACTTAAAGCGCTTTTACACTATTTCCACATTCACCCATTCACACACTGATGGCGGGAGCTGCCATGCAAGGCCCTAACCTTGACCCATCAGGAGCAAGGGTGAAGTATCTTGCTCAAGAACACAACGGACGTGACGAGGTTGGTAGAAGGTGGGGATTGAACCAGGAACCATCAGGTTACTGGCACGGCCACTCTCCCAACAGCGCCACGCCATCCCCAAAAGGTGAGGCCTTTAATCCCATGAATACCTACCTGGTGGTGGTAGTATTATGCTCTGGGCCTGTTTTGCTGCCAATGAACTGGTGCTTTACAGAGAGTAAATGGGACAATGAAAAAGGAGGATTACCTCCAAATTCTTCAGGAAAATCTAAAATCATCAGCCCGAAGGTTGGGTCTTGGGCGCAGTTGGGTGTTCCAACAGGACAATGACCCCAAACACACGTCAAAAGTGGTAAAAGAATGTCTAAATCAGGCTAGAATTAAGGTTTTAGAATGGCCTTCCCAAAGTCTTGACTTAAACGTGTGAACAATGCTGAAGAAATAAGTCCATGTCAGAAAACCAACAAATTTAGCTGAACTGCACCAATTTTGTCAAGAAGAGTGGTCAAAAATTCAACCAGAAGCTTGTGGATGGCTACCAAAAGCACCTTTTTGCAGTGAAACTTGCCAAGGGACATGTAACCAAATATAAACATTGCTGTATGTATACTTTTGACCCAGCAGATTTGGTCACATTTTCAGTAGACCCATAATAAATTCATAAAATAACCAAACTTCATGAATGTTTTTTGTGACCAACAAGTATGTGCTCCAATCATTCTATCACAAAAAAATAAGACTTGTAGAAATTATTGGAAACTCAAAACAGCCATGACATGATGTTCTTTACAAGTGTATGTAAACTTTTGACCACGACTGTATATATGTCAAGTTTTCCTTTACTTCATAGTGTAAAGTAGATTGATATCCGATTCATGTAAGATAATCATTAGTGATAATAATAATAATCAGAACAATACATCATTTTTTTAATTGCAATTATTATGATTATTAGTGCATCAAACAGGGTTCAAGAAATCAATCTTAAAAAACTAGCAATGCCTCTGTTTTTAACTTAAATCAAGGTCAGTTGAATGCACAACAATGATGTGTTATGAAATAGGATGAGACATTTTGTTATTTATTTTTGACAGCTACATCGATTTGAACTTATATTTATAACTGATGGATTCAAATAAAATAAAAACTATTAAAAATCACATCTTTTCAAAACCTATGCGATGATCATGTGCCCCCCTGCTGGCCCTAATCAACTGCATAGAGCAGTGGTTCTTAACCTTGTTGGAGGTACATAACCCCACCAGTTTCATATGTGCATTCACCGAACCCTTCTTTAGTGAAAAAATAAAAAATACAATTCTAATTCAAGACAAAGTTATATGTTTTTGGTAACACTTTAGTATGGGGAACATATTCTAAGTAACAAAGACTTAATTTAGAGTTATTTGGACACTAGGGGAACATATTCTAAGTAATAAAGACTTAATTTGCAGTTATTTGGTTAGGGCCAGGGTTAGAGGGTTAGGGTTATAATAAGGCCATGCCGAATAAGGCATTAATAAGTACTTAATAATGACTAGATAAAAGCCAATATGTTACTAATTTGCATGTTAATAAGCAACTAATTAGTGGTGAATATGTTCCCCATACTAAAGTGTTACCATGTTTTTTTTTTCTGGTGCACAAAATGAACCGTGCATGAACATCACCTTGTTCAAAGAACAAAACCAACACAGTGCATAAACTCACAACAAATTACACACCTGCAAACCAGTCAGCTGTTGCCGTATCCGTAATACGCCAATGGGGAGAAGTTTGTATTTACACGATGAGTCGGGTGTGTCTTGACCTCCGCCGAAACCCTCGGGTTCGATCGAACCCAGGTTAAGAACCACTGGCATAGAGTGTTTATGCAACCGGCCGGCCCTGATTACATTGTCAGTGCACACTAATGCAAAAGGTCTTCAGTAGAGCATTTTTCAAGAGCTAGAGTGGTCTTCCACTGATTTAACAACATCTAAAATCTATGAGTGCCCTCGTGACTCAGCTCCTTGACTTGTCCCTTGTTGTGATAGCCACACTATATGATGCAATCTGTCTCTTCCAAAATTCAGTACGCAAATTTTGTAATGGGTAGCCTTAAGTCATGTTTAATGGGCAACGCTCTGAGTTTATGAGCTGCGCCCTACATTTGAACACAAATCCCCAGTTGTTTACATGATGGGGTTCATGCCAAAGTGATAAACACACCGAGGCAGCCTCTTGAAAAACATCTTATCTACTACATGCAGGCATTATAAGCAAGACAGTATGGTTTACTTTAACATGAGTAATATTTGCCTCTCTGACTTGAATGTTTGTAATATTTAGCCAGTATGAAACAACTTGAAACATGGGTAGAGAGTCACTATGCTGCCATAGCACTGCTTGTGAGTAAGGATTCTTGTTGCCGTCTTTACAAGAAGAAGCGTCTCGTGAAAAGTATGATCAAGGTGAAAGAATGTGTGCTCGCAAGAGATCTCGGGAGGGGGATCTTAGGTGTAACGTGACTGGAATTCTGTTAAAAGTCAGTGCTTAGTGGACATGAGTGCACTTCTGATGGAAATCAATGTGGTCTTTTGCAGCGGGGAGTGAATAGCCAATCCAAATCTCAGCAGCCTGATTTGGAGGCGGTAGACTTTGAAAAACGTTTGATAGTGCATCAGTGGAACGGACAGGTAATCTATTTAGTTAGGCAGTAATGTATGTATCCCAGGGTAAGTCTTTAATTAATGGGCAAAAAGGGGGAGGACAATCAAGACGCACAAGCCCAAGCTGCATAAAAATCTAACAGTGCAAAATGTGCCTCTCTCATTTCCATTTCAATTAGCTCTAACGACTGAAGCTCACTCTCGGCTTGTGATGCATCTTTTACAAACATCTCTTTTCAGCTGGATATTCTTACTTCATTTAACTAAGCAGCAGTCTAATGAGGTGAATATAGGATAAATATGTTTCTGACAGTGATTCCAGCCATAATAATAATAGTAGCATACATGTTTCTGCAGCTTATATACTGTGTTTTTTCATCATTTTGCTTTGTCTGCATGGATCACTGCGCTGTTGTGAAACAAAGCTGGTTGACATTACACTGTACATACTGTACTGTACATAATGCAGATGCAATCTACTCTAGGGTGACCAGATTTTGCACAATGAGATATTCAAATGATACTTGACGATGCCTTATAATTTCAATAAGAAGTATGCTCCCCTCTGTGTGGATAGAACATTGTTGCATCAAATATTACTCAACATATTTTATTATGCTAAAAATAATGTCTTTATAAAGTGTCAATGGTGCAAACATTGCCTTCACAATATCTGAAAATACCTAATGATAGAAATAATGTATCTTCTGTCAAATTATAAACTCTCTTACTTGAAAAATAAATACATAATGTTAGCTATGTCAGCAAATCCAGCTTTGACAAAAATAGCTCTCACAAAGTTTTGAGGCGTAGGCGGATTGGTTCTCAAATTATCATCGCCCATCTATTTTTCTCTGTCATTTTCATGTGGGCTCATTTCGACCAAGTCACAAAGACTAGTTCTACAAAGTATGAACCATGGTTTCACACCAAAATGGCGGCTTAGAATCTAAATGGCCGAGTTCCTGTTTGTTTCGGAACATGAGTTTTAGATACTTTTTTTGTGCGGCCTGCCATGATAGACGTCTCTCTTTCATGCAACGGGTGCCGGGAGATGATTTTTTCTAACTTTATAGGGGTCTCTAGTTACTAAATTTGGTGTGGTCTTCAGGCTTGGTCTTTTACTCACTGTATCAACTCTTGACCAGATATGATAAACCAGTGACGTGCGGTGAGGTTCATGGCTGGTGAGGCACTGACTTCATCACAGTCAGATTTACAAACATATGAACCCTAAAGAGTATCTTATTCACCATTTGATTGGCAGCAGTTAACGGGTTATGTTTAAAAGCTCATACCAGCATTCTTCCCTGCTTGGCACTCATCAAGGGTTGGAATTGGGGGTTATTAAATCACCAAAAGTTATTCCCGGGCGTGGCACCGCTGCTGCCCACTGCTCCCCTCACCTCCCAGGGGGTGATCAAGGGGATGGGTCAAATGCAGAGGACAAATTTCATTACACCTAGTGTGTGTGTGACAATCATTGGTACTTTTACTTAACTTTAACTTTACACATACAAACTGTAGCACACAAAAAAGCACATTTAATTAAAAAAAATATTATTATGGTCTTACCTTTACTTATAAAATAAGTCCATTAATGCACCCCCTGACGAGAGTGTTATATCAACTAAAGCCCTCACTTAAACTTTCCACGTGCAAGATTGAATCTATTTAAAAAAGTGTAACCGAGGGTTTATAAATGTCGCCTATACTGTATGAAACTACAAAATAACAAACACGGAGGCTCCAGTTTACACGAGGACCACTTTATTTACCTTCTTTCAAAAACTTCCGCTCCACTCCAACGTGTCGTCACTTCCGCTCTTAGGGCCTTCAAAATAAGAGCTCAAGGCATATACTGTATAACAGCGCATAACAGGAACTTAACACCACAAAGAGGAAAGCCCATAAAAATAGGTTACAAAAGTTATTTAATAAGAAGCCAAAAAGTGCAAAAACAATAATGTTCGTGTTGGAGGAGTTGTGAATAAGTTACACCTGCAGTCTGCAGGTGTACCTAATGTTGTGGCCCTGCAGTCATTCACAACTCCTCCAACACAAACATTATTGTTTTTGCACTTTTTGGCTTCTTATGAAATAACTTTTTTTAAATAGATTCAATCTTGCACGTGGAAAGTTTAAGTGTGGGCTTTAGTTGATATAACACTCCCGTCAGGGGTTGCCTTGCATTCTACGGCGGGGGTGCAGGAGGCGAGCCTCAGCCAGTGCGTCTTTTGCAGCCGTTTTATGATTGCTCAGCACAAGAAATACTTTACACACATACAGTTGTTGACAAAATACACTGTACATTATATACCTCAGCTAACTAAACTATGGAAATGTATAATATAATTCATATAGCAATACGGTCTCACTGCACAGCAGGCCAGCAGTTAGCCGAGTCCGCAATCCATGGTGAGGCACAACGCAGTGACGTGCCTCAACTGGCTGCTGTTCACCGCACCGTCTCTTCTCAGTATTTGAACGGCAAATGTGAAAATTCAGCGATTTTAAATAAAAATAATCTAAAACGGGTGAAGTTAAATGGAAAATAACTTTATAGTAATCACTGGATACATATAACAATTTAATTAAAAAAAATATTTTTACATTTTTTTTCTTTCCATGATGGCAGGTGAGGCCTTGCCTCACCTGTCTCTAGTGACTGCACGTCACTGTGATAAACCATAGTCAAATTATGACCCTTTGATGATCAATAACAAGAACAGAACCTTTGCCGCCATGCCATACCCATCACATGTGCATATGGTTCGCAACGTAAGCACATCAATCTGTTTTACATGCTGAAACTCATTGTGATGTAGGAGCAGAATACTAATGTACGTCACAAACTTTTTTCATGACAATTCCGGTTGCCACTAGATACCGCTAAGACTTGTTCAGCGAGTGACCTATACAAAGCTTCAGGGGGTCATTGTCATCATGGGTACAGGATATAATGGAGATATAACCTTGTGAGGTCTAGTTCTGAATGTTTACAGTTTTATGGCGTATCGTTTGACCATCAAAGTTTGTCGCCATTCCACACCCACATTCTAGGGAGTAGGCAAAAATCCTTCACAGTATATCATTGCCCATCTGTCTAGTGTCCAAAAGTGTTCACTTGGACTCATTTGATCAAAGCGTTTAGGAGGACTTTGACGACCCCTGGTTTATGCTCAAATGGCTGAAGGAAACCGCTGTGACCGACTAGTCTGTTTTTGAATGTGTTATTGAGACTTTTCCGTGCGTCCTGTCTCCAGAGATTTTCGGGATGTTAATCAGGGCCAAGGGATCTTTTTTGTATTTATTTCAAAGGGAGCACTAAAAAGGCAATTTTGAATGTTCATGTTTGGGATGACTAAAACATCCAATTTTTAGGCAAACCTCCCAAAAAATTTGAGTTTTTATACATGTTAAGACGCCTCAAAAATGCGACCTGCAGTACTTGCTCCGTTGCTGTGGGCCTAACTAAACTAAGAAGAACAACAACAACAAAGGACTTGACCAAGGGAGACACACCAAGATAAAAAGACGAAATCTGCGGAAAAACCCCACTAATAACTAGTGAAATTAACAAGCTGCTTGGACAAATAATTTAACTTGAAAAGACATCCTAAATACAGATTTTTATATTTAGAAATTAACAGGATTTTTAAGATTGAAATACGTATTTTATGCTGAAAGCATATCTGCAATTCTTAAATTATACGACCTTGAGATGTATGTGGGGAAAAAACCCAAAATATCTCATTTGAATACCCGGTAGTTGTTTCTCAATTTTAACAGTTTTAAACTAAAATATAAATATTTTTTGTGCTAAAATTAAGATTAATCAATGACTAAAATTGTATATATAGCTCTTAAATCTAGGGAAATTTAAATATTGGAAAGTGGCAAATAGTTTGCTGTTCATTAATTATAAAAAAATAGATCCATAAATGTTGTTTTCTCCTATGAAACACAATGACAATTTGTATCAACAATTAAAAAAACCCAAAAGGAACAGGACAGCCAGGACAGAACAGAAAAACAGTACACGTCCAGGGAAAAAATAATGTTCTTTCATCATTCCTTTTAACACCTAATTTGACCTATTTTCACCGAAAACAATGTTGATATATTTGAGTGAGAACGTTACAGGAACGACGCACAAGACTAAAAATTAGGGCTGCAATGATTTGCAAACTGTTGCCAAATGTCAAAGCCAATGATAACTTTTGGCAGTCAGTTGTAAAAACAACATTAACAACAAAGCAATGTGTGTGTTTTAACTGTGTACCTTAAACTGTTCTAAACAACTCACAGAGAGAATAGCATTTACACAGTGATATGAGTTTAACAGATTGTTCATTTTCTTTGCCCAGTAATTTTCACCGACGTCCCACTGGGGTGAGTTTTTCCTTGCCCTTATGTGGGCTTTGTACCGAGGATGTCGTTGTGGCTTGTGCAGCCCTTTGAGACACTTGTGATTTAGGGCTATATAAATAAAGATTGATTGATTGATTGATTGATTGATTCAAAACACAGCCAAAATGTTTTATATCTGGAGTGACCAATCATCAATCACAAAACCATGTACACTCTACGACTGTAAACCTGACTAGAAATCAGTCCCAGTTCAATAAATGGTTGGTCAACCCGGATTTAGGGTAAGTTAATTCACAAAGTGTATGATCATCTTAAGTGGCTGAGTGAAGCCCTATTGATCATTGCACTGAGCATTTGAAGGCTTTGGTGTTTGTCTCAGAGGAAATAGACTATTTAAAAAGCTCAGTTAACTCTCTTCTGTTGAGGGAACTTAGTAAATGGCTTACCAACTGTGTGCGCAAGAGTGTGTAAAATATCTGGAGTCTTATTTGCTCATCATCATAGCTGTGCTGGTGTTCCAAATTTGTGGTTTGATCCGACAGCCATATCATGGGTTTTCAGGCTTGATCCCAGTGCTAAAGATTAGATTTGGACTTCAAAAGATCAAACGTGCTTGACATTCATTTCCAGAATGTTGACTGGAAGGAAAGTGATGCAATGTTAAGGTGGGAAATAAGAATGACCTTGGAAGTCTCACTGTTCACATATTTAAATTGAGTAAAAAAGAAACCATATATTCATTATCCTTTACAACCCTGTGTTCGGTATTAGGGATTTACAAAAAAGACACACTAATTAATTGCTGGAACCATTTGTCCCTATTAATAAGTTTAAATTATAAACAGAAATAATTGTATGTAATGTACTTTGTCTACAGGTGCCAGAGAAGTATACCTTGCCACAAACTAGAGTCTGCTACTTTTGGGCCATAGAGGAAAGTGTTTACAATCAATCTTCTCTTTAAGGCTCATTTGAACTGATCGATATATGCAGAAGTCTGCATTTTGGCTGCGGTTTATCGGACTGTGACTGTGTGTACTAATTATACACTAACTACGGAATAAAGTAGTCTGAGCAAAGACAGCTTTGGATAATAGAGAGGAAAAAGTTGTTACTTTTCAATAACAAGTATCTGAGTTTAGAATGTGGCTTCAAATCTCAAGGCTAACCAGTGTCAACATTAATTCATACATTTAAATCTTGATCAGGGTTGCGGGTGAGCAGGGGCCTATTTTGTAGCTGGTTTTGGGTGAGAGTTACAGTGGCTCTGGATTAGTTCTTGCCTTGTCTCTCCCTCAAAGCGTGAGTGAAGAATGCCGTTTCCTCAATGTGAACCAACCCCACTCCTTAATGTTTCAGTCACATGCAGGATTCTCAGAGTAATGAGGCAAAAATGTATCCATACCCTCTGTATACCATGTACTGGTAGCGAAGGTTAGGTGTTGTTTGAATTTGAATGATTCCGGTTCTTAAATAGACAGGGTCATCATAAGAGTTTGCATGGTTTAAAGAAGGGCACTAACCATTTACTTTTGGATTAAATGTCCCCTTTGAAAATAAGGGGACATTTTATTTAATATGTACCTGCTAACTCAACTTGAAAAATATTCACAGACTGTTCTGATTGATAAAAATAGCTCAAACTAAAACAAGAAAGAGACTATTGTACAATATTCTTTCATTTATTTATAGACTTGCCTTATCTATTCTTATCTTCATGTTATTACAATATTGTGTTTAATTTGAAAACCTTATGAAAAACATTTACACATTCTGTTGTTTATGTGATAGACTTATATTTGAGTTGAACCTCCATATGAGAAGTAGCAATTGTTTGCTGCCTCAATGTTGTCATAAAAAATGTGTTATTTTACTTACCCGATTCTGTTGTTCACTATCTGTGTCGGCCCTGCGATGAGGTGGTGACTTGTCCAGGGTGTACCCTGCCTTTTGCCCGAATGCAGCTGGGTTAGGCTCCAGCATCCCCCGCTACCCTGAGAGCGACAAGCGGTAGAAAATAGAGGGAATCCGGAGGTATTGCATCCAAATTTGAGTGATATTTAGTTAAGTTAAGCCAAACTTTTGAGCACTTCCGATCACTGTCAATGGTTGTTTTGGTCATGAGACCTGCTGATGTTTCTTTGTTGGTGGCAGCTACAGTATATCTTCCTTGTTGTTCAGCGGCTATTTCTTCTGGTCTGGTATCAAACCTAGGAATCAAAATTCCGGGAGGATCGGAATTGTAGTCCCAGTTCCCATGATGTTCGATGCCCAAAGCTGTTGGTCGGGAGTCAATGACAGGACACAAACAGTACATTTTATGCTGCCTAATAACATGTCTCACCTATACACAATTTTTAAATTAACATGCACAATTTTGGACTATTGGTTGAAAACTGGACAGTACGTGGAAAAAATCTACTGAGTCACATTTATAACATGTAACCTCAAAGCTAAGCTTCAAACTCAGAACCACCCTGTGCTGTGGAAGGTGTGCTAACCTCATATTGACATATATGCCCATTATGCAGCTGCTTTAATTTAGGTACATGTATAAGACACCACCTATTTTTCTGTTACAAAAATCTGTATTTTTTAATCATGGATGGAAATCCTACAAAATTATGTCATGCAAAGCTGCTTTTGTCCAGAAAGTTATAACTTTATAAATTTTTAATTAAAAAAATAAAATATTAACACAAGCTATCAAAATAATTTAACCACTATTGTAAATTCCACAATGTTCAGTAAATGCTCAACTTATTAATTACCCATTAATTAATTAATTCACTCCACAGTCACACACTGGTGGTGGTAAGCTCTATCTGTAGCTACAGCTGCCCTCGAGTAGACTGGCAGAAATGTGGCTGCCAATTAGTGCCAAAGGCTTCTCCGACCCCCAACAAACATTTATTCACATTCATACACCAATGTGGGCTGCACTGGAGACAACATGTGCCCAAGCACACAACAGTAGTGACTGGGATGGAGATAACTGGGATTAAACTGCCTGGATTGCTCTACCTCCAGAGCCACTGCTGCCCATTTAGTTGAGTTTGTTATAATATATGAAATAGAGTTTAAACTGCTATATAAACTGTAGCTTCGATCTCATACAAAAAGAGGCATTTTACTACATTTGCACTAATGGTGGGATGCTTATTTTCTTTTATTTGCAGGTGAGATTTTGGCTGGTAGGACTGGCATTCCTCAGGGGTTCTGGAGCTTTTCCTGGGTAGCTGAGGATGACCTGAGCTTTCCCAACAACTTGATGCCCATGTCAGGTGAGTTGGATTGTTTGCCCTGTTCAGCACGCTAAACAGGACCAGCCGCCTCTGTTCCCAAAAGATCCTCTGCACCCAATTGGCCATGACACCACGCATCAAGACTCCCGTCAGAACGGATAAACATCTCTGACTTGCCTGCCCGCTACTTTTGCATTGTTCAACGGATCGCAGAAATCATTCAAGCTCAGTTTCCTAACACAAACACACTTGAAACATGATAACTGTAACGATGGATGGATGGATGGATGGAGTTACTGTACATCCAGAATCTTGCCATAGAAGATCCATCTCTTAAAATGTATTACCAATCACTACATACAGCCAAGACATGATAATTTCAATTATTTTAAAGTAAAATGCTCCAGGTTCAAAAGTTAGTGCACTAATTTATATTCATAACATTTTGACCAGAATTGGTCACAAATTTACACACAAACGCGTACATGCGCCAACTTTGAAACGCTAAACATTCAAATTAAAGTTTAAAGGGAAGTGATTTGTAGAGATATGACTTTCGCAAATGAGTCGAATGTTTTGAAAGTCTCTTAGTGAATGACGCAAACCGATTTGCAGTACCGAGTATCGTATTTTCCGGGCTATAGAGCTGTAGAGCGCACCGGTATTTAAGCCGCACCCACCAAATCGTACAAGAAATACAATATTTCAAATATATATTAGCCACATAGGACCATAAGCCGCAGATATGTACTGGCACAAAATATTTTGTAATGTTTATTTGTATACCCTAATTGTTTCCAAATAGTGCCTGTCTGAAGACAGTAAAATGGCTTATCAAACAAAACAGAAGTCATCGTCATGGACCCACGAGCTGCGGATGCTGGCTCTCCAGTCAGCTAAACAGACTTAATAACTCCACGGTGATGTTTCTGTGACTTTGCGAAAATGAAAATGGTGATCTCACTATCAAAGCATGTTGATATGGCACCATTTTATGGAATGTTTACAAAAGAAACACAGGCTAAATGAAATTATAATCACTCTTTCGAAAACATTTACACAACGTGTAAATGTCAATTATTCTCTTCTAAATCATATCTGTGATTGTTTTCTTGAAAAAAACGGTTACCCCAGTTGACTAAATAAATGAGCCAGTCTTTGGAACAGCATTTAAAAGGCACAGTTTTTCAAGATCTGCCTACTTTCACAATTGTTCCAAAGTAATTGAAAAACTGTTCAATAACAGATTAGACAACTTCATAAACAAATATAAAATACTCGCTGAGAACCAATATGGATACAGAGCTAATATTTCAACATCAATTGCTTTAATCAAAATAACAGAGGAAATCACCAATGCAAAAGATGGTAAACATTGTGCAGCGGCAGTGTTTATGGATCTAACTAAAGCATTTGACACAATCAATCATAATATTTTTGTCAAAATATTAGAATGTTATGGCATCAGAGGGTTGGTCTTAAACTGGATTAGAAGTTACTTAACCGACAGGAAACAATACGTGAAGTTAGTTTTATTCGTGGCCGATACAACTGCGTTTTGTTCAGGAGAGTGACACACAGAAGCTAATACAAATAGTAACAGAAGAAATTAACAAATTAAAAAGATGGTTTGACAAAAACAGGCTATCTTTGAATTTCAGTCAAACTAAAATAATGCTTTTCGGTAACAGTGGAAAGGAAAGTTAAACACAAATACAAATAGACGGAATAGACAAGTTCCTAGGTATAATGATTGATGATAAAATTAACTGGAAATCTCATATAAAAAATATACAACATAAGATGGCAAGAAATACATCAATAATGATTAAAGCTAAATATGTATTGCACCGAAAAATCATTTCATATTCTTTACTGTTAGCTAGGGTTACCATATCTGAGTTACTGTGTAGACAAGAGTACACAACACTAAACGTGTTACAAAAGAGATCAGTTAGAATGATACATAATGTTGGATATAGAGAACACTCAAACCTTTCATTTATTGAATCAAAAATATTGAAATTCCACTATATAATGAATTTGCAAACAGCTAAAATTATGGACAAAGCAAATTATAACCCGCTACACAATAATGTACAACAATTCTACTCAACAAAAGAGGAGAACTCTTACCTTAGGGGAAGTCTAATTTAAAGCATTTGTATGCATGTACAACACTTACAATCTTTAGTATATCAGTATGTGGAATTAAATTATGGAATAGATTAAGTAAATAAATCAAAATGTGTACTAAGATGGTCCAGTTGAAAACTGTTCAAACTCAAAATGTTTACAAAATACAAAGAATAAAAAACAAGACTTATTGATAATCTTATCTATCACACCTTATGAAACACAACTTACTTCAATAATTATTTGTTTTTAATGTTATTGTTTATGGAGTACATTGTGAATAAATTGAGAAAAGGAAAGGAACAAATGTGTTGGCAAGTGCTATGTAATGGAAAAAAGGGTAGAATAAGCTCTGCTTGTTCATACTCCTTTCCGAACATGTCGAAAAGAGAAACTGGAAATTGTGATGTATCATGTTGTAATTGTATGCATGTTTGAAATAAACTCAACACCAAACCAAACCAAAATTTAACATCTCCAGAAAGATCTGAAAATGGCTTTCCATCCAACCTGATGGAGCTTGGTAGGTGTTGCAAAGAGGAATGGGCGAAACAGCCCAAAGATAGGTGTACCAAGATTGTGGCATCGTATTCAAAAAGACTTGAGGCTATAATTGCCAAACTGTTTTTTTGTTTTTTTTTAATAAATGTGCAAAACATTCGAAAAACATTTTTCACATTGTCATGGGGTATTGTGTGTAGAATGTTAAGGGCAAAAATTAATTTATTTCATTCTGGAATAAGGCTGTATCATAACAAAGTGTGGAAAAAGTGAAGCGCTGTGAATACTTTCGGATGCACTCTACATATAGGCTGAAATATATGCTGTACACTAACAATAATATTTGGTTCCTTTAGCAAGTTTGAACTCAATCTCACTGGTTTGTGTAGCCATTAAAACCCTTTTGTTGAATTTTGGCTTCATAGCGGAGTATTCTTCCTGGCAGAATTGGTCAAACCCAGTTGTTAAAAGAGACCTATGATGATTTCAATCTACATTGAAAACACTTCCTTGTGGTCTAGATCATTTGTATTGGATATGCTTTAATGTAAATGTTGCGTCAATTTTGCTCCACAGTCACTTTTAGAACCTGTTTTTTGAGTCTGTCTGTAAGATGTTCGATTCTACAGGCGTTCCCAGATTGCAAATGAAACCATGAATCCCCTCTCCAAAAGTATCATATGTAATATTTTGAAAATGTACACTATTTTTAAATATATATATCTTGAAGTCATCTATAGTGTTCACCACTATTCCAGGCAAGGTCAAAAACTTCATTAACATTATATAGATTCACCTGGTCACAACATTGGGTATACCTGCACACTCTCTGATTTATGCAGAGAGTAAGAAGCTGCCATTAATGTCACTGCATGTCGATGTTATTACTCTATGCGCAAGCCAAGATTAGATGAAAATAATACTTTATCCTACCAAGGAGGCCCTGCCCAACTGGCTGAGGGCTTGAGTTGATGTCTGAATAAAGTGCTTCCACCTCGCGATGACGTCAAAACGTAGCCAAACTGCAAAACCCTGCAAACAGAGGCATTCAAAACTGCATGCAAGCTCACAACAAAATGCATGAACCTCATGATTTGATACTTGATCATTGTTTAACACGAGTATCCAACTTTGTAACAACATTTATAAGTCAGTAAATCTAAATTCATCATACAGTAGGTCCCTTTTAAGCATTGTTGACAAAGGTTCTATTTGTTTGAGGTTGGACTTTGTTAACCTTTATTATCTATTTAAAACCAGCTCTCATCATTGTCTCATAAACCCACAATTGTGTCCATGTTCAGCCATCTACCTGTTCATTTGGAGGCAGTCAGCCCTTTTAAAAAATGTTTATATTGTTTTAGCATTGCACCAGTACCCCTCAACCCCGACAGGGACAAGCGGTAGAAAATGGATGGATGGATGCACCAGTACCACTCACTGGCATAAAAACCAATCCATTTAAAACATCCAACTGTTGCACCAAAGCAGGGACATACTGAATATTGGTGGATCCATTTATTGTTGTTATTTTGTAATCACAGTAGTTCAGGATTACTTTGAATTGACTTATGGATTTGGTCTAAAATTAAAATGGCCAGTCGATCAGCTCGGGCGACATAATAAGAAACATCGATCAATTCCTCCTTCATTTGATGAACGAGTATGGAGTCAGTGTCATGGAAGGCTCATTAAGAAATCAAAGTCTTGGTATTACAGCCTGCATGCTACTCTTAATGGTTTTGCCTGTGCTTTAAACATAATTCATTTTTTTTATTATGAATCTAAATTTAATTATCACTTATAGTTGAGCATAATAAATGGAATCATTACAAGGCTGTTCTTTCAACCATCCACCACCAAGTAAATGCTGGCTGAGTTTATTGACCATTTGTACAGCCCTCACTCTGTTCTGCATTAATTTGCAAAAAAATAAAAAAATTGCCACACTGATAAGCATCACTGCAACCAATGATTTAGTTGACATTAATTATCATCTAACAAAGCCAATTAGAAATATAATTGAAACATGATTAATTTATTTAATTGGGGAAATTTTTATATAATTTCCCAATAATAATTATACTAAAACTATGTGTTTAGTCTACTAGAAAAAATATATATATGGACCGTCCGAAAATCAAAATGACAGGTTTCTAAATTAATGGGCATAACACTTTCTATCTGTACATAATTCATATGTTTAACAGCTCGGTGCCCTTTCTGTCAGATTACATTTTCCCTGTAGCCATGTTATTAATATGACAGTCATTAGTGGGATCACCAACTTTGGATACAGTGCTGATACAATGGTAGTGTAGATACATACAAACACAAACTATTTTTTTTCATGCATAGAATAAATATGACAAAATTACGACAATACATCATACATGAGGGGTGAGTGGATATCCTGTGTTAATTGTTTATTTACTCCCAGCCTATTATTCGGTTGTTTATTACTCTTAATAGATGCAACGGACAATGATCACGTTGATTCTTTGCAATTATTAAATCGATAATAATTATGTTTTGCGCTACATGATTTTAGTTTGTATATCAGTGTGAACGGTTGTGCTTACCGCCTTTACTTAATAATTGCGTCTCTCTTCACTAGGTCCGCCATGTGACAGAAGCAGATCATGTGACCAGAACCTTGATCGTGTCCCAGAGTTTACATGGAGCATAGTGGCTACAGGGGACACACTGGAGGAACGCGACATAAAGACGGAAAAGAAGGCAGGAAGTCCCCAAGGGTGGGAGGAAGGTAAGAGCGAAGGTATCACATTCCACCATTTTCGAGGTTTTTTTTATATATATAAATTGGTACATTATTTTCCAAGGCTGTCTTCGACAAAAGGATCGAATCTGATTCGTTAGATATGGCCAAAAAAAGAACGCGGCTGCTGGAGATCCCTACAAATACACATATATTCTTTGCAACTTTCATACCTCATAAAGAATAGTTTTATGAGTTCAGTTTTAGCGGGGCACCTAAAAGACAATAACACTTCTCTAATGGGTTGTACTTGTATAGCGCTTTTCTACCTTCAAGGTACTCAAAGCGCTTTGACACTACTTCCACATTTACCCATTCACACACACATTCGCACACTGATGGAGGGAGCTGCCATGCAAGGCGCTAACCAGCACCCATCAGGAGCAAGGGTGAAGTGTCTTGCTCAGGACACAACGGACATGACGAGGTTGGTACTAGGTGGGGATTGAACCAAGGACCCACGGGTCGCGCACGGCCACTCTACCACTGCGCCACGCCGTCTAAAGCAGTTTCTTAACAACAGGACCAGTGCCTAACAAAAAATAAGAATAATAATTGCGAGTTAATATTTGAGGGTGCCCCGACCTTGAATATTTGACTATTCTGAGAAACCTCTTCTATTTTCACTTGAATTGAGTACAAAGGGGCGACGATTCACAACATTTAGCACCTGGACTTTTTTAAGGTGTCACACTTATTGTTCTAACACTCGATAAAAGCAGGATAATGTTTGCTAAAAACATATTTTCATGTATTGTTCCCTACTAAAGACCTGAGTCGATTGTTCTGAGAAACCCAGACCCTTCACACTTTACACATTCTCAAACTCCATTTGTTTTCATACTTTGGAGGATGAAAAAACTGTTTCTGCCATTTAATCTACTGACAGTGATGGTGAAATGAGTCTGTTTCATTATCTTATTTTGTGTATCATGATTAGGGCTGTATATCGTTACTATATTATATTTTACTAATACCAATATTGATTTTCCTTATCGATACCAGTTTTCATCGGTACTCTTATCTGTGCTATTTGTAATTGGTTTCAATAAAGATGTGAAAACATGCATTTTTATTAGCCTTATTATTTATATTATTATTGCTTCCCTATTTCTGATTATTTCAAGCAGATTATCAGATCCTAGGGATGGGCAGTTATCTCCAATCTCGATTAATATCACAATTTTTACATTGTTATTAACTATTCAGTTTGAAATAATCTGTTGTGTACGGGGGGAGTAGACGGCACAGACAACAAGGGCGTATTATACCTCTATGATGTATTTTATATATATATATATGTACTATATATATAATAACAAAAACAATAATATAATTAACCAAGGGAAAATGGAGTGTGACGAATCCAAAGGTTGTGTGTGTAAGACTATGTGTGGAGATTAGCTGTTGAGTGTTACCGTAATGTTGAGCGAGAGGCAAGTCCAAAAGGGGTCAGGGCAGGCTCATAGATCCGTGAGACAAGCAGGAAGTCAGGGGCTAAAGCGGGGCGTAGGAGGTCCGTGTCCAAGCGGGAGGTCGAGATCCAAGAGGCAGTCCGGGAAGCAGAGGAACAAGGAATTACGAGACACACAGCTCGTGAACGCCGGGACGAAGGTCTGCAGTTAGAGCGATAAGGAGGACACGAGCCAATCAATAACACGGGGAAGAAAACACAGAGAGCCAAGAGTGCGCATAGAGCTAGGCGTGGCCTACTGTACTGGAACAGATGATTCCGTTCTGGCACCGGGTAGCAGGTTGAGCAGGCTTGTGAAGGCAGGACCTCTCATTAGCGCCAGGTGCGTTGAGTGCTGATGGAAAGCAGCTGCTTGACGCGTGCAGGAGATGAGCGCCCCTGGGCGTGTACCGAGGCACGCTCCGCGGGACTCTTTTAGACGTGCGCTTGCGCCGTGACATAATCTCTACTAAAAACCAAATAAACTCGGAATTAGTTCAACATTTTATTAACATTTTAAGTAAATAAAAAAAGGAAACTAAATAGGAAAAAGCACAATAATGTAAACATGTACTAATAAATTGGAGTTGACATGCTCTCGGGTAAAAGAAGGCACATACAATGATGCATCAGTTATTATTTCAACACTGGTGATCCAACTATAATATTAGAAGCTGTCAAGTTATCAATAAGTTACCTATGAAAATCGTTGGTTACGTCCACAACTTCCTAGCATTAGCAGTAGTAGCATGGTGTCATTCACACATCTTTTGGACGACAAGTAGTCATTATTTTGCAAGAGGAACATATCACCCGACACTTCATTTGGGAACTGTTGGGCTCTGTATTTTGGAGTTAGGTTCGTAGTTTGATGTGGCCGCGTGTCTCTGAGGCAGGCACAGAGATGGCCCGAGAAGAGTGCATGGCTGCCAGATAGAGTCCTGGCCCCTCGAACAGGGGGCCTCGCTTGGGCGCCACTGAAGCCAGAATCGCCACTGATGTGGTATGTGCAGGAGGGGTCGTGTGATTTTAGGAAGCTGTGTTACTAAATAAAACTACTGTATGTCAAGTGGAACCACACTAGATGTATTCTGGGACATGCTGTCCTTCTTTATGTTCGGATTAAATGTTTTTCATAGAAAATATGCACCAATGGCAAAATGTCATAAAATGTAGTGTTGCAAACACATCTGCATTTTTTACTTTCTATAAAGATAAGTTAGCCATTGTTAAAAACAAACACAAAAACAATACTTTAACTTTGATATCATGTAACAACGTACAGTTCATGATCATGATCACAAGTTTCCTAAAAATTGTAATTAGATACTAATACTGAACCACTAAATGGGAGTTTAACATCAGAGTAGGGGTCTTTAACAGTTGGTTCATCACCTGATTTTGAGTAGCTCCACAAAGAGTTTAGTAATATTTGTTCCAGATATGAGTATTTTTATAACTCTTTAATTAACACATTATGCCTCTTTTAGATGAAAAATTACCACAAAATAGTACAAAGACAATGACTGCAGTTTTTGAGTAGAGATCTTCTTTGTAAACTAGAATATGCAATTTCGGAGAAATGCATGAATGCTGTATATGCGCAAGCGGCGGAGAAGCGAGAGCTGCGAAAACGCTGAACTGAAATGCTAACAGTAGCATGTTAACAGTTAGCATGTGTCAAGTACCAAGTTGTATTACTCTGAGATGTTTGGCTGAAGAAGTTAGTATGCTAACATTTAACATATGTGAGGTACCAAGTTATATGCTTCTAGGATAAATGGTTGTAAAATTTGCCAAAAAGCATAATATTAGCAGAATATGTTAGCATGCTAAAATTAGCATGTTAGCAGGGCTAAGAAACATTTTGACTTTGTAACCGTTAAAATCGGTTCAGAAATGTGGGATGTGTAGATGTTTGTATATTGCTCATTCATTTTCAATGGGGAAAATTCCTGGTAACTCTGAGAAATCCAGGAATTGTGGGAACCAAAAATTATGTTGGCTTGAATGTCCAGGATGAGTGGGGTTTGTTTATGGTGGAACAGTTCAAATTGGGTGAGAAATATGGGAGTTGTGCAGGTTTCAAAAGTAGCCCATTCATTTTCAGTAGGAAAAATGTCCCGGAAAACCTTGAATTCCTGGTAATTTGAGAAATTTGGTAGGATTAAAAAAAATGGTAGCCATCAATTCCCAGCTGAGCCAAACGTTTTGAGACTCAAACAGATCCGATCCGATGAAAACTGTGGAAAAAGAAGGCGGACAAGGTTTGAGTGAATAGCGGAATCAGGATAACGTGTGAAGAATAAATGCCTTTTGGCATTCACACAATAAATTAATAAAGAAATGTCATATACATAAAACACAAACAAAACACATCTTCCCTATCTGTTATAGTGATTAAAAGTTGGAGTCTCCTAAATGCAAATACTTTGGGATCTGTATTAAAATGGATGAACAACTGAACTGAATTAAATCTACTTGCTGTAATAGTAAAACAACTAAACATTGTAGCAACCAGTATTATACTGATAATAAAATCATAAACTCATGTGATTTTATCCATTTGTGTGCTATGATTATTTACCAAATTTCTTGTTCTTTTTCAACAGTATGGAATAATTATTTAACAGTGACCATCACAATATTAGATACATTTAGTATAACATGTCCTTTTCCATGAGATTAACCTATTTCTTTGAGCTAATTAAAAGTCCCATGACTTGAAAAAAATTACATTTTCCATTTAACTGTGCATTACAGAACATTCAAATAATATAAAATAATTGCATGAAAAACGGTAACGGAATTGGTTACATTTGCAGCAGGTTGCCAGCAGGGTGCTGGTATTTTGACGAGGGGAAGTTCATTTTCGGCCTACATCGTGAAATATGTCAGTTTGTTTATTTGCAACTTCTACCTTCCGTTCGCTTGCTGGCTGGGACGGCTAGTCTGACTACCTGTGAGTGCTTTGGGATGGTGGAGGTGCACGCAGCAGCACATTCTGCTTGTTGGGGGCAGTAACTGTAGCTTGACAGAAATCAGAGTCTCCAAACACGAGTACCGTATTTTCCGGACTGTAACGCGCACTAAAAATCATTTTTGTTTTCTCAAAACTCGACAGTGCGCCTTATAACCTAATGTACGGAATAATACTGGTTTTGCTTACCGACCTCGAAGCAGTTTTAATTGGTACATGGTGTAATGATAAGTGTGACCAGTAGATGGCAGTCAAACATAAAAGATATGTGTAGGCTGCACTATGGTGGCAATATGACTCAGGAAAACAACACCAACATTGTATATGTTCTATTGAAATATTAGAACATTACACACGGCGCTCAAAAATCAATCAAAATGTTTTAGTTCGACTTTGGTAAGCTATGACGCTGCACCGCTTGATGTGCATCAACATATGAGTATTATTATAATGTGTGTGTATAAGGTACGACATATTATCTGGTGTTTTGTTTCGCAATATTATGCAAAAGCAACTTTTCTTACCTTCTAGTACCTACTGATCTGTATTTGGGATCTGCATAAATCCTAAAAAATTGCGCGCGTCCGCCTTTATAGTATGTGTCGACACCGTAGTCAATAAGCTTCTTCTTTTTCTCTATCTTCTTGTTATGGGACATTCATCCTCCGCTGTTGCCATTTCTAATATAATAATAATAATAATACATTTTATTTATAAGGTGCCTTTCTGGGCACTCAACGATACCGTACAAAATCACAACAATAAAATCAAATTGGATAAAAAAACAACAACAACAGCAAAGAGAAAAGAAAAGATGATTACAATGAGTAAGCAGTCAGGAATAGGTGTATTTTGAGTCTTGATTTGAAGAGGGATATTGAATATAAAGTAATGTAAAGTTCTTACTTATATATGTCAGTAAACTCGCCATGAAAGCGCTGAAACATACTGGTGTAGTGAGTTTACATTGTTCACCCAAGGAACTTTAGTTATTAGAGAGTTCTGTTCGGACGGTTTTTCACAGGACACATTTACGGTGTTGTTGTTTCCGGATGAAGAGATGCTGCTCCATAATTGATTTAAGTAAAGTCTTTTTTTTTTCTTTTTTTTTTTTTGTGTCCTGTCCAGCTTCTCAGGCAAATCATATAGTTGATGTAGATGCCCATGTCGGCTGTTCAGATTTACTTTACAAAAGAGAAGTGTAGGATACTTCTCTTGTTGCCTTATTTGTATTTGACTTTATTTAATGTATTTATATTATCATTTAGTGCAGCCGGGCCAGAGCAGGAGGGGATAGAAAGAGAAAAAAAAAGAAGACAGAAGGGGAAATTGTGGGGACAAGAGGGGGATTAGACAGAGAGACAAAAACAACAACAGCAAACAACAACAACAACAATAGAGCAACATCAGCAAATATGACATGTACAAATATGATGGTAAAAGTAATAGCAAATAAGCAGTTAGCGAAAAATAAAAAATAATACAGAAATGACAATGAGCATTATTACACTACAAATGGATCAATACAAATACCAATAGAAATAGCGCTATTGATAATGAACAATACCAATAATTTACCTTTATTATCAACAATACAGTTGTTTAAATGCAACAATACATATACGTAATGATAACTTGAGATACGAAAGAATGCAGAAAAATGGAGGGGGAGAAAGAGAAGCAACCTACATTAACCTTGTAGATTGTTATAGTCACAATAGGTTAAGCTTTGTCAGTGTGCCATGTGTTACACCCAGTTTACCCTAGGGCAACAACGTTAATATATGTTTGATGAAACGTGATTATGTGCATGAGTGTAAGTATGCATATGTACTTGTATATGTACAGAATGTGTATATGTGTTTGTACAATGAATGTATATGTACAGAATGTGTATATGTGTTTGTACAGTGAATGTATATGTACAGTATGTGTATGTGTATGTTTGTATATTGAATGTGCATGTGGATGTACGAACATTAGGTAAGTAAATATGTACTGTATTTGTGTATGTATGTGGGAGCGTAGGTACCTATGTACGTATGTGAGCATATGTGAATTTGCATGTACAATACATTCGACTCCCAGAGTGCGTGGGAGCCAGAGCACGGCCCCATCACCCCCGAGAGCCCAACCCACAAACAGTAGGCGTGGTGCCCAGGGAACCAGGGACCACCGCCCCCACGCAGCCAAGCCGGCCAGCGACAGGAACCCCAGAGCCCGGCCCACCGTACCGCCCACAAGGGCCAGCAGCAGGCCGCAGACAGACGCACCCGGCAGAGGACAGGGCACGAGAAAAGCAGGGGACAGCCAGACCCCAAGCCAGCGAGAGACCACACCCCACACGGGCAGAAAGGCGAGACGCCCCGCCCGAGGGACCCAGAGACTCCCCGCAACCGGACGGGAAGACCGCCCCCGCCCCACCGGCAACCGGGCCCCCACGAGCCCACCCCCGGAGAGCGCGGCGAGGCCAGCCCCCGGCCACCCCACCCAAATCGGCCGCCGCAGGACCACCCAGGCACAGGGCCACGGGAACCACCCACCCCACCCGCAGGGACCCCAACGATGGAGATGGAACAACCAGCAACCGCCCCGCCGAGCCCCCCCCTCTGAGGGAGGGGTAAAATTAAAAAATAATATTAATACAATATATAAAAATAAATAAATAAATAAAAAAATAAATTAAAAAAAAGAATAAAAAGAAGATCACAGACATGCTGACAAACAAGGTCACTACCCCAGCAACTGGCCGACTCGCAGCACCTCGGAATACCTTGCAGCACCAAGCTACTACAATAGACGCAGGGACTAGGCCCAACAGGCCCCAACCAAGACGGGCACCCGGAGGGGATGGACAGCGGGACCCAGGAGCTCCAGACACGCAGTTCGGATGCAGTAGCCTGAGGCGTCGACCCCCGTCTGACAGGCAGGCCCAGAGCGTACCCCCAGAAATATACATACATACATACATATATACATAGACATACACACATACATGTATACATCCCCACATATATACATAGACATACACATATGTACACATACACATATATATACATACATACATACACACATATACATACATATACACAGTTCGTCAGCCCCGACAGCCATCACGCGCGCGCACTGCCACCAGTCACAACATCAGCCACACCCTTGCACCAGACCCAGCAGCCACGGGCGCCCACACCACAAACAAATGGCAGCAGAAACAGCAGCCGCAATAACCCCAGACAGCCAGCACCAGCCAATCAAATCAAAGCGATCAAAAAAAACTGCGACCAGCAACCACACGCCACCAGGACCACGGAGACCAGCCGGCGCCAGCCCGCCAGTCAGCCCGAACGCCAACACGCAAACAAAAGACACCAACACACCCCCCCCCCCCCCCCCCCCACCAAAAGGCCCCCCACCCCAACCCAAACCCGCACAAACACACCACCGCCCAAACAACCGAGACACAGCATCCAGACCAGACACGAAGGCTGCGCCGCCACCACATCAAGTCACCACATCAAAGACCCCACAGCGCAAGGTCGGGCCACACGGGCACGGACCCCACCCAACAGGAAGTGAGACCCGCGCGACGCCAGACACAGATAAATATTAACATTTAAATTTTTTTTTTTTTTTTTTTTTTTTTTTTTTCTTTTTTTTTTTTCCTTTATGTCCTGTCCAGCTTCTCAGGCAAATCATATAGTTGATGTAGATGCCCATGTCGGCTGTACAGATTTACTTTACAAAAGAGAAGTGTAGGATACTTCTCTTGTTGCCTTATTTGTATTTGACTTTATTAAATGTATTTATATTATCATTTAGTGCAGCCGGGCCGGAGCAGGAGGGGATGGAAAGAGAAAAAAAAAGAAGACAGAGGGGGAAATTGTGGGGACAAGAGGGGGATTAGACAGAGAGACAAAAACAACAACAGCAAACAACAACAACAACAACAATAGAGCAACATCAGCAAATATGACATGTACAAATATGATGGTAAAAGTAATAGCAAATAAGCAGTTAGCGAAAAAAAAATAATAATACAGAAATGACAATGAGCATTATTACACTACAAATGGATCAATACAAATACCAATAGAAATAGCGCTATTGATAATGAACAATACCAATAATTTACCTTTATTATCAACAATACAGTTGTTTAAATGCAACAATACATATACGTAATGATAACTTGAGATACGAAAGAATGCAGAAAAATGGAGGGGGAGAAAGAGAAGCAACCTACATTAACCTTGTAGATTGTTATAGTCACAATAGGTTAAGCTTTGTCAGTGTTCCATGTGTTACACCCAGTTTACCCTAGGGCAACAACGTTAATATATGTTTGATGAAACGTGAACAATGAATGTATATGTACAGAATGTGTATATGTGTTTGTACAGTGAATGTATATGTACAGTATGTGTATGTGTATGTTTGTATATTGAATGTGCGTGTGGATGTACGAACATTAGGTAGGTAAATATGTACTGTATTTGTGTATGTATGTGGGAGCGTAGGTACCTATGTACGTATGTGAGCATATGTGAATTTGCATGTACAATACATTCGACTCCCAGAGTGCGTGGGAGCCAGAGCACGGCCCCATCACCCCCGAGAGCCCAACCCACAAACAGGAGGCGTTGTGCCCAGGGAACCAGGGACCACTGCCCCCACGCAGCCAAGCCGGCCAGCGACAGGAACCCCAGAGCCCGACCCACCGTACCGCCCACAAGGGCCAGCAGCAGGCCGCAGACAGACGCACCCGGCAGAGGACAGGGCACGAGAAAAGCAGGGGACAGCCAGACCCCAAGCCAGCGAGAGACCACACCCCACACGGGCAGAAAGGCGAGACGCCCCGCCCGAGGGACCCAGAGACTCCCCGCAACCGGACGGGAAGACCGCCCCCGCCCCACCGGCAACCGGGCCCCCACGAGCCCACCCCCCACCCCCGGAGAGCGCGGCGAGGCCAGCCCCCGGCCACCCCACCCAAACCGGCCGCCGCAGGACCACCCAGGCACAGGGCCACGGGAACCACCCACCCCACCCGCAGGGACCCCAACGATGGAGATGGAACAACCAGCAACCGCCCCGCCGAGCCCCCCCCCCTGAGGGAGGGGAAAAATTAAAAAATAATATTAATAAAATATATTAAAAAAATAAATAAATTAATTAATTAATTAATAAAAAAAAAAAAAAAGAATTAAAAGAAGATCACAGACATGCTGACAAACAAGGTCACTACCCCAGCAACTGGCCGACTCGCAGCACCTCGGAATACCTTGCAGCACCAAGCTACCACAATAGACGCAGGGACTAGGCCCAACAGGCCCCAACCAAGACGGGCACCTGGAAGGGATGGACAGCGGGACCCAGGAGCTCCAGACACGCAGTTCGGATGCAGTAGCCTGAGGCGTCGACCCCCGTCTGACAGGCAGGCCCAGAGCGTACCCCCAGAAATATACATACATACATACATATATACATACACATACACACATACACGTATACATACCCACACATACACATATATACATATACATACACATATGTACACATACACATATATAAACATACATACATACACACACATATACACACATATACACAGTTCGTCAGCCCCGACAGCCATCACGCGCGCGCGCTGCCACCAGTCACAACATCAGCCACACCCCTGCACCAGACCCAGCAGCCACGGGCGCCCACACCACAAACAAACGGCAGCAGAAACAGCAGCCGCAATAACCCCAGACAGCCAGCACCAGCCAATCAAATCAAAGCGATCAAAAAAAAACTGCGACCAGCAACCACACGCCACCAGGGCCACGGAGACCAGCCGGCGCCAGCCCGCCGGTCAGCCCGAACGCCAACACGCAAACAAGAGACACCAACAACTCCCCCAACCAAAAGGCCCCCCATCCCAACCCAAACCCGCACAAACACACCACCGCCCAAACAACCGAGACACAGCATCCAGACCAGACACGGGGGCTGCGCCGCCACCACACCAAGTCACCAACAGAGACCCCACAGCCACACGGGCACGGACCCCATCCAACAGGAAGTGAGACCCGCGCGACGCTACACACAAATAAATAATAAGATTAAAAAAAATAAAAAATAAAAAAATAAAATAAAATAAAAAATAAAATAAAATTTAAAAAATAAAATAAAAATAAGTAAATAATAAAAATAAAAATAATAAATACATTACAAATAAAAAAATATATATAACAATAATAAATGAATAAAAGCCTGGCAGGCCACCAGACCGCAGTCCCTGCCGGCCGACGAGGCAATGAGGGGTGCGCCGAACCCCAATCCCCCCATGCATGTGTACAAGGCCCCCAGAGTGTCTACTGTGTAGTTAAAATTAGGAGGTCAGCCGTTACAGCCGACCTCCAGTCCCTATTGATGTGTGTACTGTAGCATGAGTGAGATATGTATGCTTGTGGGAACTACTAATGCGATTAAAATTGGGGGACATCAAGGTCATGGTGGGTCCCAACCAAGCCAAGCCCCCCAAATCCTAAGTGTCTAATATGCAGCTAAGATTGAGGGATGGACGAGCAGGGGACAAGACAGGAGGACTGGAGCCCCATTGGAGGCATCCTCAACCCCCCGCCATGCCTCCCCGCAGGACAATCCCCAAAGTCCTATATATGTGTGACTGTGTGCGCTATAAGTAGGAGGAGTAGAGGGCCCGCACATCCCCCCCAGTCCACACGGCCGACAACCAGGAACTACCGCCAGGAGGCCGCCACCCCCCGCCACAGCCCGTGACCCACACCAGACCACTCTAACGTGACACCACGCGAGCCCCTCCCCCCGCCAAACAAAGCCAGCCCCCGCCCGCCCCAACCCAACCCTGCAGAGCCCATACCGGCAACCAAACGCAGAGAAACCGCACAGCCCCCACGCCCAATGCAAACACCGCATCCCGGCCATCCACACAGCAACGTGCCCATACGAGTCCCGGCCAGGGGAAGGAGCCCCCCAACGGGGGAAGAAGCCAATGCATCCCGTCCGCCCGCCAGCCCCCAAACCAGCCGGCAAGCCAACGCCAGCCAGCCCCACAACCCCACAAGCGCACAGACACCAGCCACAGTCCCCCAACCACTCCAACCCAACACAGCGATGCCAACCGCTGGTATCACCGCAGCAACCATCACCACCACCGCCCGTCCGCAGCGTAAACACCCGCGGCCGCCGAAACCAAAACAAAAAAGCGACCGACCCCGTAAACCACAACAACGCACACCCCCGGCTACCACCGAGGCCACCAACCCACCTACCCCAACTCATCCACAGCCAGGCCAATTGAGCCACCGGACATCCACACCCATGCACACACCTACACATTCATATACACATACATACACACATACATATATGCATATACATATACATACACATACACACATATACACACGCATGCATATACATATAAACATACACATCCACACATATATACACATTAATACACCCACACACATATACATAAGCCCACATATACACAAACACATACATACACAACACACACAAAAAAATTAAATAAAAAAAAAAATAATAATAATAAATTTAAAAAAATAAATAAATAAATAAATTTAAAAATTTAAAAAAAAAAAAAAATTTTTAAAAAAAATAAAAAATAAAAATAAAAATAGAAAGAAAATAGAAAGAAAATAAAAAATAAAAAATAAAATAAAAATAAACCCTTTAAATAAAATAAAATAAATAAAAATAAACAAGAGGCCTGGTCGCCAACAGTGCCCAACGCCACCAAACCCCGCAGCCCCTCCCGCACGTCCAGGCCCCCCCCGCCCACCACCCACCAGGCATCCCATCCGGCAAAAAACCATAAGGGCCCAGCCCTGCGCCCACAGCCGGCATGCCACGGCACCTCAGCAGACCCGGCGCCGCGATCAGCAATGCACACCGGGGCAGCGACACATACATATGTACCTACATACATACACACAGATTTCACCATACATATATACAAACGTACACACACCCACATACACGCGTACCCATATATAATTTAACAGAATAAGTTAAATATATTAAATAGATTAAAAAAATAAAAAATAAATAAATAAATAAATAATAATAATAATAATAATATAAATAAAACATTTTTTTTTAAATAAAATAAAATAAAAATAAGTAAATAATAAAAATAAAAATAATAAATACATTAAAAATAAAAAATACCGTTTGTTTGTGGTGTGGGCGCCCGTGGCTGCTGGGTCTGGTGCAGGGGTGTGGCTGATGTTGTGACTGGTGGCAGCGCGCGCGCGTGATGGCTGTCGGGGCTGACGAACTGTGTATATGTATGTATATGTGTGTGTATGTATGTATGTTTATATATGTGTATGTGTACATATGTGTATGTATATGTGTACATATGTGTATGTATATGTATATATGTGTATGTGTGGGTATGTATACGTGTATGTGTGTATGTGTATGTATATATGTATGTATGTATGTATATTTCTGGGGGTACGCTCTGGGCCTGCCTGTCAGACGGGGGTCGACGCCTCAGGCTACTGCATCCGAACTGCGTGTCTGGAGCTCCTGGGTCCCGCTGTCCATCCCTTCCGGGTGCCCGTCTTGTTTGGGGCCTGTTGGGCCTAGTCCCTGCGTCTATTGTGGTAGCTTGGTGCTGCAAGGTATTCCGAGGTGCTGCGAGTCGGCCAGTTGCTGGGGTAGTGACCTTGTTTGTCAGCATGTCTGTGATCTTCTTTTAATTCTTTTTTTTTTTAATTAATTAATTAATTAATTAATTAATTTATTTATTTTTTAATATATTTTATTAATATTATTTTTTAATTTTCCCCTCCCTCAGGGGGGGGGG
This sequence comes from Nerophis lumbriciformis, assembly GCF_033978685.3. Taxonomy (NCBI): domain Eukaryota; kingdom Metazoa; phylum Chordata; class Actinopteri; order Syngnathiformes; family Syngnathidae; genus Nerophis; species Nerophis lumbriciformis. Next base: position 20,582,090 of record NC_084555.2, on the reverse strand, counting down.
CTCGGCGGGGCGGTTGCTGGTTGTTCCATCTCCATCGTTGGGGTCCCTGCGGGTGGGGTGGGTGGTTCCCGTGGCCCTGTGCCTGGGTGGTCCTGCGGCGGCCGGTTTGGGTGGGGTGGCCGGGGGCTGGCCTCGCCGCGCTCTCCGGGGGTGGGGGGTGGGCTCGTGGGGGCTCGGTTGCCGGTGGGGCGGGGGCGGTCTTCCCGTCCGGTTGCGGGGAGTCTCTGGGTCCCTCGGGCGGGGCGTCTCGCCTTTCTGCCCGTGTGGGGTGTGGTCTCTCGCTGGCTTGGGGTCTGGCTGTCCCCTGCTTTTCTCGTGCCCTGTCCTCTGCCGGGTGCGTCTGTCTGCGGCCTGCTGCTGGCCCTTGTGGGCGGTACGGTGGGTCGGGCTCTGGGGTTCCTGTCGCTGGCCGGCTTAGCTGCGTGGGGGCGGTGGTCCCTGGTTCCCTGGGCACCACGCCTCCTGTTTGTGGGTTGGGCTCTCGGGGGTGATGGGGCCGTGCTCTGGCTCCCACGCACTCTGGGAGTCGAATGTATTGTACATGCAAATTCACATATGCTCACATACGTACATAGGTACCTACGCTCCCACATACATACACAAATACAGTACATATTTACCTACCTAATGTTCGTACATCCACACGCACATTCAATATACAAACATACACATACACATACTGTACATATACATTCACTGTACAAACACATATACACATTCTGTACATATACATTCATTGTACAAACACATATACACATTCTGTACATATACAAGTACATATGCATACTTACACTCATGCACATAATCACGTTTCATCAAACATATATTAACGTTGTTGCCCTAGGGTAAACTGGGTGTAACACATGGCACACTGACAAAGCTTAACCTATTGTGACTATAACAATCTACAAGGTTAATGTAGGTTGCTTCTCTTTCTCCCCCTCCATTTTTCTGCATTCTTTCGTATCTCAAGTTATCATTACGTATATGTATTGTTGCATTTAAACGACTGTATTGTTGATAATAAAGGTAAATTATTGGTATTGTTCATTATCAATAGCGCTATTTCTATTGGTATTTGTATTGATCCATTTGTAGTGTAATAATGCTCATTGTCATTTCTGTATTATTTTTTATTTTTCGCTAACTGCTTATTTGCTATTACTTTTACCATCATATTTGTACATGTCATATTTGCTGATGTTGCTCTATTGTTGTTGTTGTTGTTGTTTGCTGTTGTTGTTTTCGTCTCTCTGTCTAATCCCCCTCTTGTCCCCACAATTTCCCCCTCTGTCTTCTTTTTTTTTCTCTTTCTATCCCCTCCTGCTCCGGCCCGGCTGCACTAAATGATAATATAAATACATTTAATAAAGTCAAATACAAATAAGGCAACAAGAGAAGTATCCTACACTTCTCTTTTGTAAAGTAAATCTGAACAGCCGACATGGGCATCTACATCAACTATATGATTTGCCTGAGAAGCTGGACAGGACAAAAAAAACAAAAAAAAACAAAGCCATCCCCCGCCCGCCCCAACCCAACCCTGCAGAGCCCATACCGGCAACCAAACGCAGAAAAACTGCACAGCCCCCACGCCCAATGCAAACACCGCATCCCGGCCATCCACACAGCAACGTGCCTATACGAGTCCCGGCCAGGGGAAGGAGCCCCCCAACGGGGGAAGAAGCCAATGCATCCCGTCCGCACGCCAGCCCCCAAACCAGCCGGCAAGCCAACGCCAGCTAGCCCCACAACCCCACAAGCGCACAGACACCAGCCACAGTCCCCCAACCATTCCAACCCAACACAGCGATGCCAACCGCTGGTATCACCGCAGCAACCATCACCACCACCGCCCGTCCGCAGTGCAACACCTGCGGCCGCCGAAACCAAAACAAAAAAGCGACCGACCCCGTAAACCACAACAACGCACACCCCCGGCTACCACCGAGGCCACCAACCCACCTACCCCAACTCATCCACAGCCAGGCCAATTGAGCCACCGGACATCCACACCCATGCACACACCTACACATTCATATACACATACATACACACATATATACACATATATACATACATATATGCATATACATATACATACACATACACACATATACACACGCATGCATATACATATACACATACACATCCACACACATATACACATTAATACACCCACACACATATACATAAGCCCACATGTACACAAACACATACATACACAACACAAAAAAAAAAAAAAAAAAAGAAATAAAAAATGAAAAATAAAAAAAATTGAAAGAAAAGAAAAAAATAAAATAAAATAAAAATAAACCCTTTAAATGAAATAAAATAAATAAAAATAAACAAGAGGCCTGGTCGCCAACAGTGCCCAACGCCACCAAACCCCGCAGCCCTTCCCGCATGTCCAGGCCCCCCCCCACCCACCACCCACCAGGCATCCCATCCGGCAAAAAGCCATAAGGGCCCAGCCCTGTGCCCACAGCCGGCATGCCACGGCACCTCAGCAGACCCGGCGCCGCGATCAGCAATGCACACCGGGGCAGCGACACATACATATGTACCTACATACATACACACAGATTTCACCATACATATATACAAACGTACACACACCCACATACACGCGTACCCATATATAATTTAACAGAATAAGTTAAATATATTAAATAGATTAAAAAAAAAAAAAAAAATATATATATATATATATATATATATATATATATATATATATATATATATATATATATATATATATATATATATATATATACACATATATGCATATACATATACACATACATACATACATACATACATATATATATACATATACATATATACACATACATATACATACATATATATATATATATATATATATATAAAATAAATTTAAATAAATAAATACAATTAATAAAAAAATAAGGGCGGAGTAAAACACAGGAGGGGGACTCCCGCAGGGCAGTCGGGCAGCACCGCCGGGGCCCCAACAAGGCAGGCAAGCAGTCCCCCCAACCCGGCACCAAGCAGGCCCGCACAGCCGCAGCGCAGGGCAACCCCGGGCAGACCCCGCCCCGCGCCCCAGGGGAAGGAGGAAGCCCACGGACACCCGGAGCCAGAGGGGCATGAGCCGACCCCCGCCCGACAGCGGCAAGACCCCAGCCCCACGGGCGCAACCCCCTGCCCAACCACCCACGGGAGGGACAGCCCCCCCAACCAACCCAAGGCGGCCGCCCACAGCCCCACCCGCACCCCAACACCCGCCCAGGCACCCCCACCCACCCCCAGCCACCAGACCACCCACGGATCGGCCCGCCAGGCCGGAACCAGGAAACACACCCCAGGCCCACCCGACCCCGCGGCACACGGCCCCCCCGGCACCCAGGACCCCCCACCCACGGAGCAAGACCCCCGGGACAGAGCCCCAGCCCCGGCCCCCAAGGGAGTCAGGTCAGAAAATTAATTAGCGGTGCCCAAAGAGATCGGAATTCTGTCAGTTGTTGTTTTGATTCAGCAGACATTCTTTCCATAACTACATAATCTAATAAAATGTTTTTGTAAAGGTTTATACATAAATTATTTTTTGATTTCCAATTTATGAGAATAGTTTTGTTGGCGATGCCTAATGCATTTATAAGGAGGTATGTTTTGTTTATATCAAGATCAGTTGCGGAGAGATCACCCAACAGGCAGAGTGCGGGGGAGATGGGATTTAAGTAAAGTCTGAATGTCATTAAAACAGTTAGCTCCATCTTTTGACACTTCTTCCACTCCCGTCCTTGCACGCTACATCGCTGCAACAAAGATGACGAGGAGAAGACGCTGCCGAAGGTGAGCCACGTAAAGAACCGCCCACAAAACAGCGCATCCGCAAGAGACTGTCAGAAAGCGGCTTGAAGACGATCTGTAAAACATAATCTATGCAACATTTTGACCAAAGAACCACCATTACATGTTACGTAGACCACAAGGAAGTGTTTTACATTTAGAAAAAATATATATAATATGACTCCTTTAATGCGCCCTATAATCCGATGTACCTTTTATGTGAAAAAAAGATAAAAATAGACCATTTATCGGCAGTGGGCCTTATAATCCGGTGCGCCCTATGGTCCGGAAAATACAGTATTGTCTCAAATAACACCAGAAAAGGATTCGTCGTTTTTAACAAATAAAAAGTCACTAAGAGGATTGGGAAAGTCTGCAGATCAGCGCAGAACAACGGAATGAAACTTAAAAAAATGCTGGGTGCTGGTTTAGATTTAAAGATTGCTTATTCTCTCATTTCTCTGTCAGTCAAAAAGGGATTCGTTTGAGACAGATCATCCAATCATCATGCAGACGCCTCGTGTCCAGGCAAGCCCACTGCCCCATAGACCTTCAGAGCTGAGTGTTTATCCAATGACAGTCCAGGTTCGCTGCAGTGGAACAATCCACTCTATGCTTCTCCATGGGCTTCTTTGGATAATGAGCGTCAACACTGTTCAATGCACTGTGACGCCACGGAAATGAATGAGAAGAAGGTTGCGTCAGTGATCTGTGACTGGTTAGCAGTGATAATCAAAGGTCAGTAGTGTGATTTGTGTAAAGGCACATCAGGCATGACTTGCTGTATTGAGATCCGTATAAATCCTGAAAATGTAAATACAAACCGCGGCAACATTGCTGAGATATTTAAAAAACAATCTAGCCTTCCTTCATTCTTCCTCCAAACGAGCCGTTTGGAATTTGCTCTGTCCTCCGATGTTGTCTGCCTTGTGGCGTCAGCGGACATCTCCATATATGGTAGAAATTTACCCAAAGACCTTTGCGCAAGTCTGCTATTGTAGTCCGACGCTGCGGCCAATAAGCAACTTATTTTTGTCCATCCTCTTGTTGTGAGACATACTGGCTCGTACATGCACATGCATCCTCCGCCATTGCCTTTTCTAACAAAAAGTAGCGTATAGTTGGAACTAGGGTTGTACGGTATACCGGCATTAGTATAGTACTGCGATACTAATGAATCATATACGGTACTATACCACCTCTAAAAATTACCGGTTAGCTACTTTTAAATCACTAATCCTCGTCTCCATGGCGACAAATGAAGTAAGTTTTTTTACAAGTATCATCCCTGCAGGACGAGGAATAGCTAAACATGTTTCAAAACACATCTTAGCTCACTGGCGTCATTAGCGGTGATGCCAATCAGGAATGTAAACAAATGCCATTGGTGGATCTACACCTAACATCCACTGTAATGATACCAAGTACAGTAGCGTATCTAGTCGATACTACTATGATTGTGTTGATATTTTTTGGCATCACAACATCTTCTTTCGTTTTTATGAAATGTATATTATGTTTATAAACTCAGAAAATATGTCCCTGGACACAGGAGGACTTTGAATGTGACCAATGTATGATCCTGTAACGACTTGGTATCGGATTGATACCCAAATTTGTGGTATCATCCAAAACTAATTTAAAGTATCAAACAACAGAAGAATAAGTGATTATTACATTTTAACAGAAGTGTAGATGGAACATGTTAAAAGACAAAGTAAGCAGATATTAACAGTAGATGAACAAGTAGATTAATAATTAATTTTCTACCACTTGTCCTTAATAACTTTGACAAAATTATAGAATGGAAAATAACACAATATGTTACTGCATACGCCATACTTGCCAACCTTGAGACCTCCAATTTCGGGAGGTGGGGGGTGGTTGCTGGGGGCGTGGTTGGGGCGGGGGCATGGTTGGGGGCGTGGTTAAGAGGGGAGGAGTATATTTACAGCTAGAATTCACCAAGTCAAGCATTTCATATATATATATATATATATATATATATATACATATATATATATATCCCCGCGACCCCGAAGGGAATAAGCGATAGTAAATGGATGGATGGATGGATATATATATATATATATATATATATATATATATATATATATATAAATAGAAGAAATACTTGAATTTCAGTGTTCATTTATTTACACATATACACACACACATAACACTCATCTACTCATTGTTGAGTTAAGGGTTGAATTGTCCATCCTTGTTCTATTCTCTGTCACTATTTTTCTAACCATGCTGAACACCCTCTCTGATTATGCATTGATGTGTGGCACGCACAAAAGTGCTTTCATCAAATGCACTAGATGGCAGTATTGTCCTGTTTAAGACTGTCACAACATTGCTGTTTACGGCAGACGAACTGCTTTACGGTAGACGTTCTTTATATTGTGGGAAAGCGGACTCAGGTCCGCATGGAGCTGGAGGGGGCGTGGCCTCCAGCTCCGCCTGAATTTCGGGAGATTTTCGGGAGAAAATTTGTCCCGGGAGGTTTTCGGGAGAGGCGCTGAATTTTGGGAGTCTCCCGGAAAATCTGGGAGGGTTGGCAAGTATGGCATACGCAGCCAAATTAGGAGACTCTGTTTAATTACGTACTAATAAAAGACAAGGTGTCTTGTATATTCACTGTCTTGTTTAAGAACAAACTTGCAAAATAAAGTTGATTTGATTTGATTTGATTTGCAATAAGAAACATATGTTTGATGTACCGTAAGATGTTTTGTTAAAATAAAGCCAAATAATGCAATTTTTAATGGTCCCCTTTATTTAGAAAAGCACCGAAAAGTATCGAAAAAATGTTGGTACCGGTACCAAAATTTTGGTATCGGGACAACACTATTTTGCACTTATATCTGTCAGTAGACTTCATATGGAAGCACTAAAAAACTACAACAAAGTAAACAGGGAGAAGAAGCAGTCGAAGTGTAGGCACGTAAATAAGACCGCCCACAAAATGTTCTATCCTTTCTATCTATTCAAGCTGTAAGAAAGCAGCTTAAAGACGGTCTGTAAAATATAATCATGCAAAAAAGAACCACCATTACATGTTACGTAGACCACAAAGAAGTGTTTTAATTGTATAAAAACACAATCTCTGAGCTGCCACCTTAACGTAATAGAGGAGTTTGCGTGTCCCAATGATCCTAGGAGCTATGTTGTCCGGGGGCTTTATGCCGCCTGGTAGGGTCTCCCAAGACAAACTGGTCCTAGGTGAGGGATCAGACAAAGAGCAGCTCGAAGACCTCCATGAAAAATAAAAATCAAGGACCCAGATTTCCCTCGCCCGGACGCGGGTCACCGGGGCCCCCCTCTGGAGCCAGGCCCGGAGGTGGGGCACGATGGCGAGCACCTGGTGGCCGGGCCTGTCCCCATGGGGCCCGGCCGGGCACAGCCCAAAGATGCAACGTGGGTCCCCACTCCAATGGGCTCACCACCCATAGCAGGGGTCATAGAGGTCGGGTGCGATGTGAGCTGGGCGGCAGCCGAAGGCAGGGCACTTGGCGGTCCGATCCTCGGCTGTCTAGCTCTTGGGACGTGGAACGTCACCTCGCTGGGGGGGAAGGAGCCTGAGCTAGTGCGCGAGGTGGAGAAGTTCCGGCTAGATATAGTCAGACTCACTTCGAAGCACAGCAAGGGCTCTGGAACCAGTTCTCTCGAGAGGGGCTGGACTCTCTTCCACTCTGGCGTTGCCGACAGTGAGAGGCGACGAGCTGGGGTGGCAATTCTTGTTTCCCCCCGGCTCAGAGCCTGTACGTTGGAGTTCAACCCGGTGGACGAGAGGGTAGCTTCCCTCCGCCTTCGGGTGGGGGAACGGGTCCTGACTGTGGTTTGCGCTTATGCGCCAAGCCGCAGCTCAGAGTACCCACCCTTTTTGGATTCACTCGAGGGAGTACTTGAGAGTGCTCCCCCGGGCTTAGCGGGTCTGCTAACACAGACCCGCAGACGTGAGCACATCACCCCTATTTTAGCGTCCCTTCACTGGCTCCCTGTGCGTTACCGAATACATTTTAAACTCCTTTTATTTGTTTTTAAATGTCTAAACAACCTCGCGCCAACCTATCTCTCCGACCTCCTTCAGCCTTACTGCCCCACCCGATCCTTAAGATCAGCCGATCAGCTGCTGTTGATGGTCCCTGACACAAGGCTGAAGCTTAGAGGTGACAGAGCTTTCGCCGTTGCTGCTCCCAAGCTCTGGAACGACCTACCCCTGAGTGTTAGACAAGCCTCCTCTCTTCCTGTTTTTAAATCTCTCTTAAAAACATACTTTTATTCCATGGCTTTTAACACTGAGTGATATCCATCCTGCAATGGCGCCCCATAATACACCTGCTGTGATCCTGTTTTTATGTTTTTATTAATTCTATTTTAATTATTTATTTTTTATCGTGTTCTGTTTGTGTTGTGTTGTGTTTGCTCGGTACTCGTTTTATCTTTTAACCTGCTCATTGTACAGCACTTTGGCAACCCTGTGGTAAATTTTAAATGTGCTCTATAAATAAAGTTGATTTGATTTGATTTGATTTGATTCCCTCGTTCTACTGGGGGACTTCAATGCTCATGTTGGCAATGACAGTGAAACCTGGAGAGGCGTGATTGGGAAGAATGGCTGTCCGGATCTGAACCCGAGCGGTGTTTTGTTATTGGACTTTTGTGCCCGTCACAGATTGTCCATAACGAACACCATGTTCAAACATAAGGGTGTCCATATGTGCACTTGGCACCAGGACACCCTAGGCCGCAGTTCCATGATCGACTTTGTAGTTGTGTCATCGGATTTGCGGCCTCATGTTTTGGACACTCGGGTGAAGAGAGGGGCGGAGCTTTCTACCGATCACCACCTGGTGGTGAGTTGGCTGCGATGGTGGGGGAGGATGCCGGACAGACCTGGCAGGCCTAAACGCATTGTGAGGGTTTGCTGGGAACGTCTGGCAGAGTCTCCTGTCAGAGAGAGTTTCAATTCCCACCTCCGGAAGAACTTTGAACTTGTCACGAGGGAGGTGCTGGACATTGAGTCCGAATGGACCATGTTCCGCTCCTCCATTGTCGAGGCGGCTGATTGGAGCTGTGGCCGCAAGGTAGTTGGTGCTTGTCGTGGCCTTAATCCTAGAACCCATTAGTGGACACCGGCGGTGAGGGATGCCGTCAAGCTGAAGAAGGAGTCCTATCGGGTTCTTTTGGCTCATAGGACTCCTGAGGCAGCGGACAGGTACCGACAGGCCAAGCGGTGTGCGGCTTCAGCGGTCGCAGAGGCAAAAACTCGGACATGGGAGGAGTTCGGGGAGGCCATGGAAAACGACTTCCGGACGGCTTCGAAGCAATTCTGGACCACCATCCGCCGCCTCAGGAAGGGGAAGCAGTGCACTATCAACACCGTGTATGGCGAGGATGGTGTTCTGCTGACCTCGACTGCGGATGTTGTGGATCGGTGGAGGAAATACTTCGAAGACCTCCTCAATCCCACCAACACGTCTTCCTATGAGGAAGCAGTGCCTGGGGAGTCTGTGGTGGGCTCTTCTATTTCTGGGGCTAAGGTTGCTGAGGTGGTTAAAAAGCTCCTCGGTGGCAAGGCCCCGGGGGTAGATGAGATCCGCCCGGAGTTCCTTAAGGCTCTGGATGCTGTGGGGCTGTCTTGGTTGACAAGACTCTGCAGCATCGCGTGGACATCGGGGGCGGTACCTCTGGATTGGCAGACCGGGGTGGTGGTTCCTCTCTTTAAGAAGGGGAACCGGAGGGTGTGCTCTAACTATCGTGGGATCACACTCCTCAGCCTTCCCGGTAAGGTCTATTCAGGTGTACTGGAGAGGAGGCTACGCCGGATAGTCGAACCTCGGATTCAGGAGGAACAGTGTGGTTTTCGTCCTGGTCGTGGAACTGTGGACCAGCTCTATACTCTCGGCAGGGTCCTTGAGGGTGCATGGGAGTTTGCCCAACCAGTCTACATGTGTTTTGTGGACTTGGAGAAGGCATTCGACCGTGTCCCTCGGGAAGTCCTGTGGGGAGTGCTCCGAGAGTATGGGGTATCGGACTGTCTGATTGTGGCAGTCCGCTCTCTGTATGCTCAGTGCCAGAGCTTGGTCCGCATTGCCGGCAGTAAGTCGGACACGTTTCCAGTGAGGGTTGGACTCCGCCAAGGCTGCCCTTTGTTACCGATTCTGTTCATAACTTTTATGGACAGAATTTCTAGGCGCAGTCAGGCGTTGAGGGGATCTGGTTTGGTGGCTGCAGGATTAGGTCTCTGCTTTTTGCAGATGATGTGGTCCTGATGGCTTCATCTGGCCAGGATCTTCAGCTCTCACTGGATCGGTTCGCAGCCGAGTGTGAAGCGACTGGGATGAGAATCAGGAAAAGGGTGGAGTGCCATCTCCGGGTTGGGGAGGAGATCTTTCCCCAAGTGGAGGAGTTCAAGTACCTCGGAGTCTTGTTCACGAGTGAGGGAAGAGTGAATAGTGAGATCGACAGGCGGATCGGTGCGGCGTCTTCAGTAATGCGGACGATGTATCGATCCGTTGTGGTGAAGAAGGAGCTGAGCCGGAAGGCAAAGCTCTCAATTTACCGGTCGATCTACGTTCCCATCCTCACCTATGGTCATGAGCTTTGGGTTATGACCGAAAGGACAAGATCACGGGTACAAGCGGCCAAAATGAGTTTCCTCCGCCGGGTGGCGGGGCTCTCCCTTAGAGATAGGGTGAGAAGCTCTGCCATCCGGGGGGAGCTCAAAGTAAAGCCGCTCCTCCTCCACATCGAGAGGAGCCAGATGAGGTGGTTCAGGCATCTGGTCAGGATGCCACCCGAACGCCTCCCTAGGGAGGTGTTTAGGGCACGTCCGACCGGTAGGAGGCCACGGGGAAGACCCAGGACACGTTGGGAAGACTATGTCTCCCGGCTGGCCTGGGAACGCCTCGGGGTCCCACAGGAAGAGCTGGACGAAGTGGCTGGAGAGAGGGAAGTCTGGGCTTCCCTGCTTAGGCTGCTGCCCCCGCGACCCGACCTCGGATAAGCGGAAGAAGATGGATGGATGGCAATCATAATATGACCCCTTAAGGACTAATGGTAGTAATCTCTTGCGCTTGGTCAATAAACCTTCTAAAAAGCAGCAGCGTCTCTATCGGGACACTACAATACGAACAAATAGCATGCATTGCCTTGTTTTGAAGTTCCTGTGCAATTTTCTGTACTCTTATTTTCTGTGTCACATACGTTACGATTTAAAAATAGCTTCTTATCACATTAGGATATGACTGCAAATTATTTGACCTGCCCTTATCCCTATCTTTCATATAATATGAATCCAAAAGTGATATACTGGGAGTAAATCTAATTGAAGTAATCATCAGGTTTGTGTCCTTTGCCTCATGGTTTTCAGTGTTGTAACCGTAATGTACAAACAAATCAAAGCTGATCATGATAGGAGGCAAATACAGCAGTAGAAAAAAAATACATATTTGCATAATCATGTTAAAGCCTGCAGCACGGTGGAAGAGGGGTTAGTGCATCTGCCTCACAATACGAAGGTCCTGAATAGTCCTGAGTTCAATCCCGGGCTCGGGATCTTTCTGTGTGGAGTTTGCATGTTCTCCCCGTGACTGCGTGGGTTCCCTCCGGGTTCCCTCCGGGTTCCCTCCGGGTACTCCGGCTTCCTCCCACCTCCAAAGACATGCACCTGGGGATAGGTTGATTGGCGACACTAAATTGGCCGTAGTGTGTGAATGTGAGTGTGAATGTTGTCTGTCTATCTGTGTTGGCCCTGCAATGAGATGGCGACTTGTCCAGGGTGTACACCGCCTTCCGCCCGATTGTAGATTGTAGCTGAGATAGGGTTCAGCGCCCCCCGCGACCCGGAAGGAATAAGCGGCAGAAAATGGATGGATGGATGTTCAAGCCCTCGGTTAACCAAAGTACAGTTGCCGCATTTTGAATAATTGAGCAAGGCAAGCTGCTGTCTCCACACATTTTCACTGGTTCTGGCATGGAAATATAGGATGAATACTTTATGACTGGGATCTCTGGGATTGCGAGTGATATTTTCCCAACTACCAGTCTCATCATACTGTATACACTGTAATGTTGTACATGGTCATTGGTATATATTGTATATATGTTATAGACATAATATAATATATCTGTATACATATTATTCTGTACACATTATGTATATATTCGTATATATGTTAGATTTTTTTATCGCTATATTAGTCTATTTATACCTGCATTGTCCTTTCCATCCTTACACTTTTCATCATTGTAACTGAGCTACTGTGTTGAACAATTTCCCTTGTGGATCATTAAAGTTTGTCTAAGTCTAAGTCTATCATATGTATGACAACTTTGAAGCACGCAAACGTAATTTGTCGTAAATCCCTGAATTTGGATCAGTTATTTTAGTTGGTATAAAATTGAAAACTAACAAATAGATATTCCCGCATTCAGATCAAGGTAAGTTTAGTAGTCCCTGTATTGTTTTTTTGTTTTTTCCACTAAGGTGTGATGTTGATAAATACATGTGGTGTAAATAAGAAAAACAGCAAGCGGATGTGAGGTTACTCCAATATTGTGGCAGTCAGCAGTATTGAATTTCACTTTCTTTTTTAAAAACTCCAGGAGGTTTCGACTTTGATTAAGTGACCTATTTTTCAGTTTGACGCATGTGTGAAATGAAATGTTAAATGGCTTTATTGCAAACATTATTAGCCCTTATCGTGATTTCTATGGCTTCACTGCAATGTGACTGCAGAGTGCTCGCACACACAACAACATGACGCTCTTCCCAATGGTGAGGAGGTGGTTTGCCATCTCAGTGCTCCGGTTAATGTAAGGCATGAGAAGAGAATGAGGTAATGCAACTGTTGGTGAGTCAACTGATACGCAGGACAATGTTCATCATTTATATCTTCTAGGACAATCAAAGCACTGTTAATGGATTGTTTAGACCAGTGTTTTTCAACCACTGTGCCGCGGCACACAAGTGTACTGTGAGATACAGTCTGGTGTGCCGTGGGAGATTATCTAATTTCATCTATTTGGGGTAAAAATATTTTTTGCAAACTAGTAATTATAGTCTGCAAAGGATGTGTTGTTGTTGTGTGTCGGTGCTGTCTAGAGCTCGGCAGAGTAACCGTGTAATACTCTTCCATATCAGTAGGTCGCAGCCGGTAGCTAATTGCTTTGTAGATGTCGGAAACAGCGGGAGGCAGTGTGCAGGTAAAAAGGTGTCTAATGCTTAAACCGAAAATAAACAAAACGTGAGTGCCCCTAAGAAAAGGCATTAAAGTTTTATGGATGGCTGGGCAGAACAAAACAAAATCTGAACTGACTACAAAGAAAACAAAAACAGAATGCTGGACGACAGCAAAGACTTACTGTGGAGCAAAGACGGCGTCCACAAAGTACATCCGAACATGACATGACAATCAACAATGTCCCCACAAAGAAGGATAAAAACCACTGAAATATTCTTGATTGCTAAAACAAAGTAGATGCGATAAATATCGCTCAAAGGAAGACATGAAACTGCTTCAGAAAAGTACCAAAAAAAGAGAAAAAGCCACCAAAATAGGAGCGCAAGACAATAACTAAAACACTAAACACAGGAAAACACCAAAAAAGTCAAAATAAGTCAGGGTGTGATGTGACAGGTGGTGACAGTACACCTACTTTGAGACAAGAGCTATATTGATGCATGCTTGGTTATGCTTTAAAGTCATATCCAACAATTGCGACAACGACTCTTTACTGTCAACTCGTTTTTTAATGATTTCTGCTGGTGGTGTGCCTCCGGATTTTTTCAACACAAAAAATGTGCCATTGCTCAAAAAATGTTGAAAAACACTGGTTTAGACAATCATTTGTGTTGTTTTTTCCACTGTAGCAACCTGACATGAGTTGCTACAGTGGAGCACAGTGCTTATCAATTATTTTCTTCTACGCGCCCCCGAGGGAGAAGAAAACATTTTGCCCCTTCCCCCCAGCGACTAAAAATAATATGTGCCTATACAAATTCTTATAAGTACACCTCTGGATAATAATTAGCGGTGTAGCGATTCATCTACTTCATCGATCTATATTCCTAAGATTCAAATACATCGATCTGTGCACTGCAAGTTGGCTTTCGGGAGGATATATAACGATCTAACATTATTTTGAAAGGTAATTAATCGATTGTATTGATACTAGAAAATAAAACATAGGATTTAAGAACAGCATACTTGATATAAAGTTATTTTTTAGCATTTGTAATGATAAATACCGTATTTCTCGAGCTATAGAGCGCACCAGTACTTAAGACACACCCACCAAATTTTGGAAGAAATAAATATTTGTACATATAAGTTCAAAGTTTTAGTACCCACGATTGTCACACACACACTAGTTGTGGCGAAATTGTTATTAGCTGCACTGGATGCAGATGTAAACCGGTACAAAAGATTTTGTAAATGTTTATTGACATACCTTAATTGCTTCAGAACAACATATATATATATATATATATATATATATATATATATATATATATATATATACAGTCGTGCTCATAAGTTTACTTACCCTAGGAGAATTTATGATTTATTGGCCATTCTTCAGAGAATATGAATGATAACACAAAAACCTTTCTTCCACTCATGCTTAATGGTCGTGTGAAGCTATTTATTGGCAAACAACTGTGTTTACTCTTCTTGAATCAAAATGACAAAAGAAAGTACCCAAATGACCCTGACCAAAAGTTTACATGCCCCAGTGACTTTGATCTGATAACATGCACAAAAGTTGACACAAACAGGTTTGAATGGCTAATCAAGGTTCCAATCCTCACCTGTAACCTGTTTGTTTGTAATTAATGTGTGTGTATAAAAGGTCAGTGAGTTTCTGGGCTTCTGACAGACCATTGCATCTTTCATCCAGTGCTGCACAGATGTTTCTGGATTCTGAGTGATGGGGAAGGCAAAATAATTGTCAAAGGATCTGTGAGAAAAGTTAATTGAACTGCATAAAACAGGAAAGGGGTATAAAAAGATATCCAAGGAATTGAGAATGCCAATCAGCAGTGTTCAAAGGCTGATTAAGAAGTGGAAAATGAGAGATTCAGGTCAGCAAAGATTTCCGCCACAACTGCCAGGAAAACTGTTCGAGTTGCATGGAAAAATCCACAAATAACTTCAGCTGAAATACAAGACTCTCTGGCTCAGTGGCCTTGTGGTTAGGGTGTTCGCCCTGAGATCGGGAGGTCGTGAGTTCAAACCCCGAGTCATACCAAATACTATAAAAATGGGACCCTCTACCTCCCTGCTTGTCACTCAGCATCAAGGCTTGGAATTGGGGGTTAAATCACCCAAAAAATTCCCGGGTGCGGCCACCGCTGCTGCTCAATGCTCCCCTCACCTTCCAGGGGGTGATCAAGGGGATGGACAAATTGCACCACACCTAGTGTGTGTGTGACTATCATTGGTACTTTAACTTAAACTTTAACTTTCAAGTCATGATTGGAATCGAATCGTTAAAACCAATCATTATACCCCCAATAACATTGTATCCTTATTAACATGGTTGAGGTAAGCTGCAGGCAGCGTCCTTCCCTCCCTAAGCAGATCAGGTTTGGGTGTGTCTTTTAGCTGAGGGCAGCAGATTGAGTGCACCAGGTGGAGATGATTTGGTGATTAGGGGAGTTGGCAGACACTCAGTGACAGGAGAGTGAGAGGAATCAGGATGAAAGAAATGTTTGGAGAGACTGGACTCAGAAGAGGAGACGGCAGGGGAAAGCTTGTTTCAAACAAAGAAGTAGGAGCCTGTGAGCTTGAATGTATGTTATGTGCCTGAACTGTGGATGCTGTATACTTGAGAATTTGGAAAATCTGATGTGATTTAATTTTAGTAGGTGAAGTAGGGCAGCACGGTGACACAGGGGTTAGTGCATGTGCCTCACAATACGAAGGTCCTGAGTTCAATCCCGGGCTCGGGATCTTTCTGTGTGGAGTTTGCATGTTCTCCCTGTGACTGCGTGGGTTCCCTCCAAAGACATGCACCTGGGGATTGGTTGATTGGCAACACTAAATTGGCCCTAGTGTGTGAATGTGAGTGTGAATGTTGTCTGTCTATCTGTGTTGGCCCTGTGATGAGGTGGCGACTTGTCCAGGGTGCACCCCGCCTTCCGCCCTTTAGTTTACGGACTGTAAGCCGCTACTTTCTTCCCAAGCTATGAACCCTGCGGCTTATACAAAAGGTGCGGCTGATCTATAAATTAGTTTTCTTCACAAACAGAGAATAGATTTAGCAAAAAAAAATCAATGTACTAAAGAATCTTTTCAAACATAAGGGGTGTTTACAAAGTACAAGGAAGAAGAATCCTGATAAATATCTTAAACCTTATTAAAAAAGGAGGAAATCTTTATCTCATCAAGGATGAATAAATACATCAGTGACCTTTTAGATTATATATATTTTTTAGATTAGTTTATTTCAAAAGGGACAATGCAATGTCATAAAACACATGGTTGAATTAGCCAAAAGGCTAGTTTTCATCTGTAGTCCCCTGGCCATGTTGTAAAAAAGGCAGTAAAAATTACAATTTAAAAGAAAAGAAAGAGAGAGAGAAAGAAAATAAGCACACAATACATATACAATGTGATAAAAAATAAAATACAACATCACAACATAACATTTGTCATAGTATCAAAACAGGCTCATCTTTTAGTGCTGGCAGCTGTAGGCGTTGACAAGCCACATTTTAAATGTTATTGTGAAGGCCTTGTAAGTTTTCTGTATTGTTTTATCAGCCTTTGTACTGCTGTGTTACAGGCACCGTTTGGAAACAATTAAAGTACCTAAACATCTATATTCACAATGTATATATATATAAGTGGCTTACAGTCCGGTGCGGCTAATGTATGAAAAACATGTTTTTTTCCGTCTAAAGTTTTGTTGGGTACGGCTTAAATTCCGGAAAATACGGTGTACATTTCGTCATTTACTGTGCAACGACAAGAAGAAGTGCCTGTCAACGTCCAAGAAATCAATCAATCAAAATGTATTTAAATGGCCTTTAGTCACAAGGGTCTCAAGAGGCTTCACAAACTCACGTTGTCATCTCCTGATCCAAACCCACATCAGGGCAAGGGAAAACTCAAAAGACTCCAGCTGGGGAAAAAGAAGAACCTCCCCATCCGGGGTAATCGGTTGCAATGGATGTCGAGTGGGTACATTATATTGAATTGTTGAATTATAGATAATGTGGGTGTATTAACTGTATCCACTCGGCATCCATTGCACCGGTCACCCAAGGTTTCTCATTGTTCCCATTGGGTTGAGATTTTTCTTGCCCTGATTGGGGATCTGAGCCGAGGATGTCATTGTGGCTTGTGCAGCCCTTTGAGACATTTGTAATTAAAGGCTATATAAGTAAATTTTGATTGATTGATTGATTGATTGATGAAGTCCAGTACCTCGGGAGGCCAACAGATAGTCATGGAGTGATCGTCTTCCGGGCTTAGCCAGGTCAGCTACACAGAGACGTCCACATCTGGGCATGGAAGTCAGACACACATTTAAAATAACCCAATCCCAAAATTAACACAATCATCACCAGTCACTCAGGAAGCAAACCTAGCAATAGCACAAGCTAGAAACCTGCTTATAACTTGTTCTATGGTAGCATGCTCATGTATTTATTCTATAAAGTTGATTGTTCAGTTTAAATGACCGTAGAAACAATGACCATCCAATAAGTCTTTGATTTGGACATTTAAAAGACTGTAAAAAAAAATCAAAAGGTTATGATCAGTGATGATCCACTTGCAAACAAAGTACACCTCAAAATGCAGTATGGCCCAAATCGAAGCCAATGTTTCCTTTTCGATAAAGGTAGTTTTCTTTGTTAAATGTTCCATTCTATACATTTTCTACCGCTTGACCCTCGGGGGTCGCGGTGGGGCTGGAGCCTATCCTAGCTGCACTCGGGTGGAAGGCAGGGTTCATGACTAAAAATTGACAGGTTTTATCACACCCAGGTCGTTCCCCTGCAGAAATGTACCCCGAGGTATGTACGTGTAAAATATACCAACCGTGACTGTGTTATAGTGGCAGGACAAAGTATAAAGATACAGTATGTGTAGAAGATAAACATGACCCGCTACAGAGCTGTTTGTGGACATTCTGTTTAAATAAGACATGCAAACAGCTTGGAATTAACTCTTTATCCTAATCAATGGCAATCCATGGTTAGCTGTACAGGTTAAGTATTATTTTATTTTTACTTCTTCCCACAATTCCTCTGTTTTAACTCCTGGTTATTGCAGTGATTCATCAGTTCAGACTTGAGATGGAAACGCTAAAGCAACCCTAACCCCCAAGAGCTTTTTCCTTCAACCTTCATCTCCCAGACTCCCCTGTCCCACCTGATAAGTCACTGCTAATGATCTGGTATGGATTAGCCAAGGTTGCTTTTCTCTTTTCATCAATGATTAAACCTTGAGAACTCCTCTGATTCAAGAGGTAAGAACCAAGAGTGCTGTAAGGCCATTTTCTAATGTACAACCTTGGAGTACTCTGTCTTTAAGGTCAAATTTGTGATCGGCCTTCAAGGTCCACACATTCTCTGTATTAATCTGCATTATCCTGCACAACCAACATAATAACTTTTAGTTTTGCATTATACTAAATATACATGTAGAGTTGTACAATAGTTGCAAATTAAATGTCTTTGAATATTTTAAAGTTCATATTGGCGATGTCCCAATTAACTTTTTTTGGCCTCAAATCCCAATAAAATGTTTTGGCTTAAGATCCAATTCAATGTCAAGTTCCTATACAATCTAATAATACTTTGACAATATATTATAACAGAGGTTCTCAAACTTTTTTCACCAAGTAAAAAACTTGGATGTCCAAGTACAAACCCCGTTTCCATATGAGTTGGGAAATTGTGTTACATGTAAATATAAACGGAATACAATGATTTGCTAATCCTTTTCAACCCATATTCAATTGAATGCACTACAAAGACAAGATATTTGATGTTCAAACTCATAAACTTTATTTTTTTTTTGCAAATAATAATTAACTTAGAATTTCAGGGCTGCAACACGTGCCAAAGTAGTTGGGAAAGGGCATGTTCACCACTGTGTTACATGGCCTTTCCTTTTAACAACACTAGGAACTGAGGAGACACATTTTTTAAGCTTCTCAGGTGGAATTATTTCCCATTCTTGCTTGATGTACAGCTTAAGTTGTTCAACAGTCCGGGGGTCTCCGTTGTGGTATTTTAGGCTTCATAATGCGCCACACATTTTCAATGGGAGACAGGTCTGGACTACAGGCAGGCCAGTCTAGTACCCGCACTCTTTTACTATGAAGCCTCGTTGATGTAACACGTGGCTTGGCATTGTCTTGCTGAAATAAGCAGCGGTGTCCATGGTAACGTTGCTTGGATGACAACATATGTTGCTCCAAAACCTGTATGTACCTTTCAGCATTAATGGCGCCTTCACAGATGTGTAAGTTACCCATGTCTTGGGCACTAATACACCCCCATACCATCACAGATGCTGGCTTTTCAACTTTGCGCCTATAACAATCCGGATGGTTCTTTTCCTCTTTGGTCCGGAGGACACGACATCCACAGTTTCCAAAAACAATTTGAAATGTGGACTCGTCAGACCACAGAACACTTTTCCACTTTGTACCAGTCCATCTTAGATGAGCTCAGGCCCAGCGAAGCCGACGGCGTTTCTGGGTGTTGTTGAAAAAGGATGTTTGCCTTGCATAGGAGAGTTTTAACTTGCACTTACAGATGTAGCGACCAACTGTAGTTACTGACAGTGGGTTTCTGAAGTGTTCCTG
This sequence comes from Nerophis lumbriciformis, assembly GCF_033978685.3. NCBI lineage: Eukaryota > Metazoa > Chordata > Actinopteri > Syngnathiformes > Syngnathidae > Nerophis > Nerophis lumbriciformis. The sequence goes on along the minus strand of NC_084555.2, from coordinate 20,562,410 downwards.
AGCCCATGTGGTAATATCCTTTACACATTGATGTCGCTTGTTGATGCAGTACAGCCTGAGGGATCGAAGGTCACGGGCTTAGCTGCTTACGTGCAGTGAGTTCTCCAGATTCTCTGAATCCTTTGATGATATTACGGACCGTAGATGGTGAAATCCCTAAATTCCTTGCAACAGCTGGTTGAGAAAGGTTTTTCTTAAACTGTTCGACAATTTGCTCACGCATTTGTTGACAAAGTGGTAACCCTCACCCCATCTTTGTTTGTGAATGACTGAGCATTTCATGGAATCTACTTTTATACCCATTAATGGCACCCACCTGTACCCAATTTGCCTGTTCACCTGTGGGATGTTCCAAATAAGTGTTTGATGAGCATTCCTCAACTTTAGCAGTATTTATTGCCACCTTTCCCAATTTCTTTGCCACGTGTTGCTGGCATCAAATTCTAAAGTTAATGATTATATGCAAAAAAAAAAAAGTTTATGAGTTTGAACATCAAATATGTTGTCTTTGTAGCATATTCAACTGAATATGGGTTGAAAATGATTTGCAAATCATTGTATTCCGTTTATATTTACATCCAACACAATTTCCCAACTCATATGGAAACGGGGTTTGTACCACCATAATGACCAACATTAAAATACAGTAGCGTAGTAGGCCTAAGTATTCATTGAAAACAAGACAGAGGTTTTATTTAACAAGTGTATTTAATATTTTTGGCCACTGTAACATTAAATGTGTTATACTTGTATAGCGCTTTTCTACCTTCAAGGTACTCAAAGCGCTTTGACACTATTTCCACATTCACCTATTCACACACACATTCACACACTGATGGCGGGATCTACCATGCAAGGCGCTAACCACGACCCATCAAGAGCAAGGGTGAAGTGTCTTGCTCAAGGACACAACGGATGTGACAAGGTTGGTAGAAGGTGGGGATTTAACCAGGAACCCTCAGATTGCTGGTACGGCCACTCTCCCAACCGCGCCACACCGTCCCCGTAATTTTCCTCGACTGATGTATTAACATGTGTTTTTTTTTTTTTTTTTTAAATATGTATCATAATCTGCAAAGATACAAATAATTGCTATTGCGACATGCAGTGGACACATTTAGAACAGCTGTTTCTTTCATTCAAAAGTTTTCATCCCACGGGCCGGATAAAACCTGTTCCGCGGGCCGTACTTTTGACACCCCTGTACTAAGCGGTGCAATTAAAAGGTCTTTAATCAGGAAAATAATCCAGAAACTCCCAAAGGACGACGTGGCTCAGACGGTAGAGCGGCTCTGCAAGTTGAGGGTTTCATGTTCAATTCCAGCTTCCGCCATTCTAGTCACGGCCGTTGTGTCCTTGGGCAAGACACCAATACATGAATGCTTGATGGTGGTGCGAGGGGCCGTAGGTGCAAGTTGGCAGCCAGGCTTCCAGGACAGATGTGTCTACAAATCTAACTTGCCACCATCCATGTGTGAATGCTTCTCACTTCTCTGTGAAGCGCTTTGCGCTAAAGTTAAAGTACCAATGATAGTCACACACACTCTAGGTGTGGTGAAATGTGTCCTCTGCATTTGACCCATCCCCTTGTTTACCCCCTGGGAGGTGAGGGGAGCAGTGAGCGGCAGCGGTGGTCACACCCAGTAATCATTTTGGTGATTTAACCCCCAATTCCAACCCTTGATGTTGAGTGCCAAGCAGGGCGGTTAATGGGTCCCATTTTTATAGTCTTAGGTATGACTCGGCTGGGGTTTGAACTCACAACCTACCAATCTCAGGGCGGACACACTAACCACTAGGCCACTGAGCAGATGAGTTGTCAAGAAAAGCGCTTATATCTAAATCTAATACATCCAAACCCTCACGTATTAGGGAAAACACACGCCATGATCAGCCAAAGTCCACATGTGAGGACCAGCTGCCACCTTTTGAAAAAAGTCAAGTGAACTTAAAGCACACAAAACAGGAATCTGATGTCCAAACAGGAACGATGGCGATAACAGACAACCACAACACTAAAGAGTCCAAGCTGTCACCAGCAGAGTGACAGATTACAGCGCACGTAAATTTATTATGGTGTATTGAACAAGTACTAAAAAACTTTTTATGGCTGTGCCAGGACTTCACGTCACAGCACCCAATCGATTCCTTTGTTGAGGACCGATGTCTTTAATTCCATAGCCATATCCTGCCTGCTATTTGTCCTTACTCATTCCACCTGTTTATTGATCCTGCTGGGAACATGGTGACAATGAGGCTGTGTACCTAATGTGGAAATGAGAAGACTAGACTGTTTACTTTATTACTTCATTATTATTCTAATTATCGTCGTCTGTCTACCATGAGCTCGTCCTTTTCCAAGAGGACGGTTTCGATCCTATTGTCACCTCTGCCAGGAGGTCATGCATTTATCGGGTTTTGTCTGTTTGTTGGTTTTGTTAGTTGTCACCATACTCAAAACTTTATGAACAGACTATGAGACTTTCAGAAAATGTCAGAAATGGAATAATAATGTGATTTGATTTTGTAAGTGAGCCGCATCACTGCCACCATGTCCTGCCACGCGCCATTCTGTGTTAAATGGTAAATGGGTTATACTTGTATAGCTACCTTCAAGGTAGCACTTTGACACTATTTCCAAATTCACATATTCACACACTGATGGCGGGAGCTGCCATGCAAAGGCGCTAACCAGCAGCCATCAGGAGCAAGGGTGAAGTGTCTTGCTCAAGGACACAACGGACGTGACTAGGTTGGTAGAAAGTGGGGATCGAACCAGGTTGCTGGCACGGCCACTCTCCCAATTGCGCCACGCAGTCCCGTGTTCATTGCACAACTTTGCTAAGTATTTCATTTAATGTATTTTCTGTGTTTTTTTTATACAACTTTTTCTCAGTTTTGCTCACTCAATATCGGTCCAAGATAGGGTTGTCCCGATACCAATATGTTGGTACCGGTACCAAAATGTATTTTGATACTTTTTGATACTTTTTTAAATAAAGGGGACCAAAAAATGGCATTATTGTCTTAATTTTAACAAAAAATGTTACGGTACATAAAACATATGTTTCTCGTTGCAATTTTGCCCTTAAATACAATAGTAAACAACTTGTCTTTTAGTAGTAATGACTGACTACATTTCCATGCATGAACATAGTCAGATTTCTGAATTAGTTTTGTTTTTTGTATTTTCACAGCTAGTGTACATGTGATGTCCCACACACTCTAATGCGACTACGCCGTGTGCCACCGGTACACAGGTGGGCGCTTATTTCCTTTTAACGTGGATAAATGAATTTCCCCTCTGGTTGATCTATGACATCACACCAAAACTAGTAAACAGCCCAGCCCTTGTTATACCTGACGTCCGCTGTAATATTGGCACAGATTACAAGTAATATACGTCTCTTCATGGTTATGCTGATGTTAAATAGCAGACACTATCAAGAAATGGTCTTAGATTGCGTCCGAAGCAAAGAAAGACTGGTGGGAGAAAGTTGTTTTAAAGGAGTTTTTTGTTGATTTTGATATTTTTCTGTACAAATTTGCCAGTTGTGCAGAATACAGAGTTATTGCTAATCAGTTTGGAGTGCACAAATGTGAAGAGGTTTGAATCCGCTTTCTTCTTTGCCTTGTAATTGACAATACCTGCTTCATTATCTTTCATCTCATTCAGTGTAAAAAAAATCAACGTAAAGAAATTCATAATTTTTTATACTGAATTTTTATCATTGAATTTTTTTACACTGAATGTTTTTTACACTACATTTTTATACATTGAATTCTTATACACTGATTTTTACACTCAATTTGTTTACACTGAATGTGTTTACACTGAGTAATATATGTAAAAAAAAATAAAAAAAGTAGTCCATTGCTCATTTTGTTTAGTTTTTTATTCTCCATTGTTTTCATTTTGTTATAATGGCTGTTAAGGCTATAGCACTGTATTGTATCAGGCTTGCTCTTGTTTTTTTGCATTTTTGAAAAAAAAAAAATCAAATCAAATCAAATCAAGTTTATTTTCAATCAAATTGTCAGCATAATTTGATGGGGAAAAAAAATCAGTTCACAAAATTCAAACGCAAAAAATTCAGTTACATATATTCAGCGTAAAAAAAAAGCTCTCGTAAAAAAGACACAAATGAACCTGTACACAATTATTAACTCAGTCCAAACCACCCATGCTCATAACATAAACTAATACATGTAAAACGACTGAATATTGTAACAAATTCCTACAATTTGTGTTTTATCTTTAACAATCTGTGTTATACCTGCTTTATGTCTTATCTGTGTACTTTTAGTCATATTTTTTTTAAATAATTACAAACGATTTTATTTTTCTTAATGCATGGACCAAGAGTGGCAACTATAAATCATGAAGAATATTGTAAATATATATTTCTTCACTTCAGTTCCGGTCTCCAAGATGATCAGTCGCATTTTCTTTCGCTCCCACTGTAGCATCCAAACAAAGGCTCGTTTGATTCCACACTTTTTCCTTTTTCTACTGTGGATCACGGATTTGTATTTTAAACCACCACGGACACTATACCCTCTTGAAAATGAGATTCAAGAACGTGAAATGGACAATCACTGATTTAAATCTCATCGGTAATACATCGGCAAAGCACTTTAGCTTCGGAGGTAACGTGATAACCTCGTGCCTGACAGCGGATCAAAACAGAAGAAACAAGCCCCTGACTGGAAGGATAGACCGAAGATCAACAATTATACTATTATTTCTACTCTCAGGAGACACTGAACTAAACCCTGGACCTGCAACCACCCAGTTAATGTTGTCCCGCCTGGCGAAGCCTAGCAATGCTGTTGCTAACAACGCCATTGAAGCTAACTTAGCTACGGGACCTTGTCGGAGCTATGCTAAAAACATTAGCTCTCCACCTACGCTCCAAACTTCATGTGTCATTCCAATTAGCCCACGTACAGTACGCAGAGAGCTTCATGGAATGGGTTTCCATGGCCGAGCAGCTGCATCTAAGCCATACATCACCAAGTCCAATGCAAAGCATGGGATGCAGTGGTGTAAAGCACATTACCACTGGACTCTAGAGCAGTGGAGACGCGTTCTCTGGAAATGATGAATCATGCTTTTCGATCTGGCAATCTGATGGACGGGTCTGGGTTTGGAGGTTGCCAGGAGAACAGTACATTTTGGACTGCACTGTGCCGAGTGTGAAATTTGGTGGAGGAGGTATTATGGTGTAGGGTTGTTTTTCAGGAGACTGGCTTGGCTCCTTAGTTAGAGTGAAAGGAAGTTTGAATGCTCCAGGATAGGAATGGGATGGCTCTTCAAGTTCATATGTGAGTCAAGGCAGGTGGCCAAATACTTTTGGCAATATAGTGTATATATCGGTACACAAGATTTTGTCAAGGTTTTTTTTACATACCTTTATGGTTTTCAAGCAGTGCCTGTCAGACGGCTGTAAAGCGGCTCATCAAACAAAACAGAAGTCGTCATTGACCCACTTGCTATGGAAACTAGCTCTCCGATCAGCTAAACAGACTCATTAACTCCATGGTGACGTTTTGGTGAATTTACGAAACTGAAACAATACAAAAAGAATGCCATTGTAAGTTAATAATACTAACACAGCCACTTGTAAACGTGTTAGCATATTCGCTAATGCTAACAATGCTAGCTTGATTACAATACAATAGCACATACAAATATGCGTGAGAACAATCACATCACGCATCAGACGGTTAAGTAAGTATGACTTGAACTAAAACTTTCAAACGCTGCTTCAATGAAGAATCCTTTCGAGCAGAAGCGCTATGGACGAATACTTCCTGTTCAATGAACGAAACAGGAAGTACGTTTTCAACCTGCAGTGAGCTAACTCGTCCAAAAAATGGCGCCATAGTACAAACAATAACACACATTTTCAGTGTCTTTTTCTGTGTTTTATGAAAACTAAATACATAACATGACATGGGGGAGAAAAAGTAGCAGCTTATAGTCCAGAAAATACGGTATGATCTAATATTTCCTAGCCAGAGCATAAAAAACTGTGGACAACCTTCTAAATATGTTTTTTTTTTACATTATTAGAGCTCTTTAAACATAAATACACATTAATTCAGTCACCTTTACACTCGTTTTTCCTCCAATAGAGTAGCCTTGAGTTTGTTTTCCTGTAATTTAAAGTACTCACTGCGAGCCCGGAGGAACCTCCAAGCGTAATTATGGCCCTCCCCTAGCAACTACAACATGCAACATGTAAATACTTCGTCACATCCTGGGAAATTCCTTTCAGTTAGAATTGGGATTCCATGTGCCAAAGCCAAGGCATGTGTTGTTTTGCAAAAAAATTGGTCAAGAGTTGCGACTTCGATCAGTAGCTTTGTTATTACTGTTAGCATTCCATCTTGTTGTTGTCGTTCCACATCGCTTACGGCAAAGCTGTATCATTAATGTCGAAGATGAAGTGCATCTTGAATCAAGAGGGTTCATCTCCACTTTGCCCGGACAGCTGATAACAGTCTCAGTTAGCCTGAAGTGCTGCACAGAATGTCCGATGCTACATCCCGCTGTTGTCTATTCACATTACTGGCGTCAAAGTCCCACCAATGTGGAGATGGCAGCGTCAAATATGACATTTTTAAAAACATTTTGAAGATACAATAGCACCAAGATTAGCCATTTGTTTTGTTGTTGTTGTTAGCATTGTCACCCTCTAACTGAGAAACTCAATTTCACTTTATTCATTGATCTTCACAATATAGTAATACAAATAAGTCAAATGCTGCACTGTGATACATAAAATACATAAATAGGCCAAACACCTGTTTAATTCTGCTTAAAAAGAGATACGCAATGTACTGAAGCTGCGATACTTAACTGTAGTTTTAATATCATTATTATTGTTTTTACTACTTCCATTTATTACCTGTTCCCTTTTTTGCTATTTCATATCGTGTGTACATTCTACACTGCAATTGTGGAATTTCCCTAAAGCAGGATAAATTAAAGTCTATCCTATTCTACATAATATGGTGCAATAACACTATGTAATCTGTGTGTCTGGTCAGTTTTATGAAAACATCGTCTTGAAATTAACTCCAGTGTCAAAGGGCATTGGACTAATGATGCCTTAGCAAAAAGCAAATTGAATTAAACAGTGTGCCAGAGAGTGGTTTACTTTCAAGTCGTATTAAAAGTTCATTTTAAATACGGCATAATTTGAAGTCTAAAGTCCTTGCCTGTTGAAGCAGGAAGATGCAGTCAACATTTTGCTTATTCATATGCCAGGGGGCATTATGATATACAATTATTGCAATGTTATTCATGCATATATTTGAATATTAATTTGTTTAAATCAATCAGTGGTGACAATTTTCGTTATTGTGCTGGACCTACTCATATAGTGGCCAGGGCAGAAGAAAGCTGTTGTCATTTTAAGAACAATATAAAACAAAACAATTTAGTGATTTCATTCTACGTATGCAGAGATTTTGTTTTTATAATTGATCATTTCAATTATATCAAAGGGGAAATTGAGTATAAAACAATACAAAATGGAGTGTGTGAAAAGTGCTGGGAAACCCAACTGGGCTGAACTAATAGCGGAGTAATAAACATGACCACAGACAACATGGTTATGTCTGCGAAAAGTCTACATTGAACACTGTCACACAATAACATCAGATCAATAACGCTCCAGCAGCCCGTTTCCAACTTGTGGAAAGTCCCCACAATTGAAACTATGCATACTGATATCCATGCAAGTGGACACAGCATGTGTACCTTTTGATCCTAGACATTTTTTGGTCTTTTTCTTGTTATTATTCTGAGGTGACACCTAGTTGTTGGGGGGTCACACAGTCCAACAGCGATAGAGTGATCCTTAGCATAACTGTGGCCAAAACTCATCTCTCCAGAACACATTCCAATGCTTGTCTGCAGTAATCAGCAGTAATCAGTCTTTACTTTTTTGCTGTAACGTGTAACACTCAATTTAGATCATTAGTATCACCATCTGTATTGTGAATCCCTAAATGTATTCGGCTTTGCTAACTCGCACAAGAACCTTGATTAGGACGTGAATGCTGCTAGCCAGGACTCAAACTGGCTTTTTCCATATTATTTCTGCATTTTTTTTTTAGTTAGTGAAGCATTTCCAGTCTTATTCGTAGTTGTTCTGATTACTCATTGTGTGCAAAGTTGCTGCGATCACATTTATTCAATTATATGTTCTATAAAGATGTATTACTGTCGTTTCTTTGACTTTGTTGAATATTTATATACTTATTTGGAGTCGTTCTGAATATTTATTTTGTGCAGGTTTACCGCAAACGCAGACAAAACATTAATTAACCGACACATCTTCACTACGCATACAAATGTAATGCAAGCGTGCTGTGGTTTTGACTTTTGGATGATTTTGACTCTTCGGGTGTAATTATATTATAATCTTTGTCAATAACAACTATTCGGTTTGAATCATAATTTCAGGTTGCTGATACGATTCAGGGACGATGTTATTTTGTTTAGAACGATACAGTCTGGAACAATTCAGTGAGTTGAAATCGATTCAGTAACTTTTCAGCAAAAAAATCAAGCAGTGTGACTGTGAAATAAATACCTGGCATTGGACACTGCAGGTGAAGTTTCCTATAATTATGTTATTTCTTATAAGGGTTATATTATAAATGAATTATGAATACAAACAAGCAAGTAAACAATTAATGGTCGATGCATTCACATTTTATTTGATTAAAGTGCAGCCAACACTTTAGGTTGAATTAACAAAAGGAAACCTTTTTTGCTCTTATTTTCAACATTCAAGCAATTTTAAATAAAAGTACTGTATTTCCCGGACTATAACGCTCACTTAAAGGGGAACATTATCACAATTTCAGAAGGGTTAAAACCATTAAAAATCAGTTCCCAGTGGCTTATTTTATTTTTCGAAGTTTTTTTCAAAATTTTACCCATCACGCAATATCCCTAAAAAAAGCTTCAAAGTGTCTGATTTTAACCATCGTTATATACACCCGTCCATTTTCCTGTGACGTCACATAGTGATGCCAATACAAACAAACATGGCAGATAGAACAGCAAGTTATAGCGACATTAGCTCGGATTCAGACTCGGATTTCAGCGGCTTAAGCGATTCAACAGATTACGCATGTATTGAAACGGATGGTTGTAGTGTGGAGGCAGGTAGCGAAAACGAAATTGAAGAAGAAACTGAAGCTATTGAGCCATATCGGTTTGAACCGTATGCAAGCGAAACCGACGAAAACGACACGACAGCCAGCGACACGGGAGAAAGCGAGGACGAATTCGGCGATCGCCTTCTAACCAACGATTGGCATGTGTTTGTTTGGCATTAAAGGAAACTAACAACTATGAACTAGGTTTACAGCATATGAAATACATTTGGCAACAACATGCACTTTGAGAGTGCAGACAGCCCAGTTTTCATTAATTAATATATTCTGTAGACATACCCTCATCCGCACTCTTTTCTTGGGGGTCTGCCGGCAGATTTCTTTGAATTTATCATTGGAAATGCATCTGCTTTGAGTGTCGCAGGATATCCACACATTCTTGCCATCTCTGTAGTAGCATAGCTTTCGTCGGTAAAGTGTGCGGAACAAACGTCCAATTTTTTGCCACTTTCGCATCTTTGGGCCACTGGTGCAACTTGAATCTGTCCCTGTTCATGTTGTTACACCTTCCGACAACACACCGACGAGGCATGATGTCTCCAAGGTACGGAAAACAGTCGAAAAAACGGAAAATAACAGAGCTGATTTGACTCGGTGTTTGTAATGTGTTTGAGAAAATGGCGGATTGCTTCCCGATGTGACGTCACAACGAGAGCGAATAATAGAAAGGCGTTTAATTCGCCAAAATTCACCCATTTAGAGTTCGAAAATCGGTTAAAAAAATATATGGTCTTTTTTCTGCAACATCAAGGTATATATTGACACTTACATAGGTCTGGTGATAATGTTCCCCTTTAAAATCCCTTTTTTTTTCTCAAAACTCGACAGTGCACCTTTTAACCCGGTGCGCCTAATGTAAGGAATACGTTTGGTTGAGCTTACCCACCTCAGAGCTATTTTATTTGGTACATGGTGTAATGATAAGTGTGACCAGTAGATGGCAGTCAAACATAAGAGCTAAGTGTAGGCTGCACTATGATGGCAATATGTCTCAAGTACACAACAACAACATTTCAAATGTTCCATTGAAAATATAGAACATTACACACGGCGCTCAAAAATCTATCAAAATGTTTTAGTACGACTTTGGTAAACTATGAAGCCGCACTGCTTGAAGGATTGTCGTCCTTGCACGTTACACCGCTACAACACAGATGACGGGGAGAAGACGGTGCCGAAGGTGAGCCACGTAAATAAGACCACCCACAAAACGGCGCATCCGGAAGCGACTGTCAGAAAGCGGCTTGAAGATGATCTGTAAAACATCATCTATGCAACATTTTGACCAAATAACCACCATTACATGTTATGTAGACCACAAGGAAGTGTTTTCCATTTAGAAAAACATAATATGACTCCTTTAATGCGCCCTATAATGCGGTGCGCCTAATACTATATAAAAAATTATCAAAAATAGACCATTCATTGGCAGTGCGCCTTATAATCTGGTAATAAGCAGTACATCAACCAACTTTTTTAGCAGTAAATTTACCTGCTATTTTTGCTGTTGTTTTTCCAACATAAAAATGTTACAATATTAATGTAAAAACAAGTGCAACCAACATTTCTTCAGGTTGGATTAACAGTAGCTTTACCTGAGGAATTGAGTACAGCCAAATGCGCAGTGTTTTGACCTGCTACCACTCTCATTTTAATAAACAGCTATATCATAATCGAGCTGTCAATCTGTAATGTTGATACCAAGGGTAGTTGGTATCAGTATATGATCGATACTAGAGTGGTTAGATTGATATTTTTATTTCGTCAACATCTTTTTCTTTTTGTCGTTTTTATAATGTTTCCAAACTCAGGTAATAGGGCCCTGGACACAGGAGGGCTTTGAGGATAAACACCAAAAGCTTTCAAGTAGTAGTAGATAGTGATATTTTCTTCTGTTTATTTATTAACTGCTATTGACTTTGTTTTGCACAAACGATTGTACTTAATAAAATAAGTAACACGTTTAAATATTATGTTAATATTGTTACACAGTCAGCAGCACTCATTTTAAATGCATTTTAAAATGTCAATAAATACATGTGCTCAATATTTGCTGATTTCACACATCAAATTGGAATCGGCAGCATATAACCCTGATTGGAACATCCCCATCTCTGACACACAAACATTATGTGAAAATGTTTTTTATTTGTATTCATCCCAGTCAGGTCAGTAAGACACAAGAGTTCAAAATCCCTTGTTTGCCCACATTGCAAATTGCAAATGTTAAGAAGTATGGTTATGGTTGACGAAAAAAGTGTTGCTAAACTGGAACATGTCCAATAAAACAGTTTCATTGAAATGTTCTTCATCCAAACAGAAGTTGGAGGGCTGCTGGCCTCTAGTGACTGCAACCTTACTGGCCAGTGGACTATCTGGTCGGGCATGCTGATTGTTGATAGGTTTTATTAGTAGTACCTCACACACAGACACAATGTATTTGAACATACCTATCGGTGCTTATGTCTCTTTTCCTTACTTTGCTTCTCACTCGGTCACCAAATAATAAGCACTTGAGGTTTGACATGTCGTTCTCACAGCAGGCCCATCGCTCTACTACTGATGTGAACTGATGAGCCTTGTCACCACATCGCCCACCACGCTAATCTCATCATACTGCTTGTGGATGGGAGTGTTATGGTCCAGTTCTAATGAGATGTGTAACTCGACATCTTACATAATTTCCTTAGTGGCAAATAGTTTGATACTGACCTCATACTTACTTTCAACAGGATCTCTGCAGGGTACAAGTCAAATTTAAGACTTGTTAAAACTGTATTAAGATCATTTACAAAATGTACGACCGATTTCATATCCACACTGACAAAATAGTACAAAGACATAAAAGAAAATTATAGGCCCAAACTTAATTGTAAGTACAGTATATGAATGTATTCACTGCTCTTTCACATTTGAAAACAAAATGTTTAACATAGCTAAAAACCAGTGACGTGCGGTGAGGTTCATGACTGGTGAGGCACTGACTTCATCACAGTCAGATTTACAAACATATGAACCCTAAAGAGTATCTGATTCACCATTTGATTGGCAGCAGTTAACGGGTTATGTTTTAAAAGCTCATACCAGCATTCTTCCCTGCTTGGCACTCAGCATCAAGGGTTGGAATTGGGGGTTAAATCACCAACAATTATTCCCGGGGGGTGAGCAAGGGGATGGGTCAAATGCAGAGGACAAATTTCACCACACCGAGTGTGTGTGTGACAATCATTGGTACTTTAAATTAACTTTAACTTTACACATACAAACTGTAGCACACAAAAAAGCACATTTAATAAAAAAACGTTATTATGGTCTTACCTTTACTTATAAGTGCGGGAACAGTGGTGTTCGTGTTGGGAGAGTTGTGAATGAATGAAATATGAAATCCGTAGTGCAGTCTGCAGGTGTACCTAATGTTGTGTCCCTGCAGTCGTTCACGGCTCCTCCGGCGCGAGCAATGTTGTTTTTGCACTTTTTGGCTTCTTGTTAAGTGACTTTTTTTGGGTGGATTCGGTCTTGCATGTGGAGGGTTTGGGTGTGGGCTTTGGTTGGTGTGGCGTTCCCGTCGGGGCAGTCTGCGGCGGAGGTGCATTAACCGGCACCAGCTGAGGCGGGGTTACGCGAGCCTCACACAGTGCGTCTTCGCAGCAGTTTTATGATTGCTCAGCATAAGAAATACGTTACACACATACAGTTGTTGACAAAATACACTGTACATTATATACCTCAGCTAACTAAACTATGGAAATGTATAATATAATTCATATAGCAATACGGTCTCAGCACAGCAGGCCAGCAGTTAGCCGAGTCCTCTAGTGACCGCACGTCACTGCTAAAAACACCAGGACCCTCTCTCTCTATTGTAAACAAATATTTGTTTGGTTATGATTATGACTGTGGTGTTAGTTTATTCCGGACATGCATACAATTACAATATGATACATTACATAATTAGTTTCAAGTTCAAGTTTCAAGTTTATTCACAATACCATATTACAAATGACAACAGTAGTGAATATCTATTTAAGGATGGTGGTAAGTGAAAGGGTCCCCCAGAGAAGCTAGAAGAAGCATTTGGCAGGGGGCCAGGGGTCAGTATATGCATGGAATGCTGAGACATGGTGGCAAGCACAAAAATATGACATATGACAAACACAAAATAGGAACATAAAAGCAATCATACACATACATACATACATTCAACCAAGCATAACCCAACAGTAGTCTACCCCGAAGCCACATGTGACAATGCTAATCCTCTAAAAAAGCACTAGCCATTCACATGAGGCATTAGAGATAGGTGGTTAATAGGGAAGTTTTCAGTTTCTTTTTGAAGTTGGAGAATGAATACAGCATCCTGAGGCTCTCATCAAGCCGGTTCCAGATCCTTGGTCCCCTGCATACAACACTTCGAGCAGTACAAGCCAGTATACGATGTTTACCTGATATCATGTCAACGTTACGAGTATTGTGGGCATGCTGGAGACGATAGATAGGAACCAAGCTGCTACAGAGCCTAAGATTCAGCCTGTGGATGACTTGATAGGTTAGACAAGCATTGTGATAAATATTGAACTCTGTCAGTCTTAGGTCTTAGGAGATGATAATTATGGAATAGATGTCGAGTGGGGGCATTAAACTTAGACCATGACGGGGTCCGTATGATTTTCTTTTGCATGGATTCTAATTTGTGAAGGTAGCTAGTGAAGGTGTTACACCAGATGACATTACAGTAGTTTAGATGTGGTTCAAAGAGAGTTTTGTATAGAGTGAGTAGAGCAGGGGTCACCAACCTTTTTGAAACCAAGAGCTACTTACTGGGTACTGGGTACTGATTAATGCGAAGGGCTACCAGTTTCCATCCATCCATTTTCTACCGCTTATTCTCTTTGGGGTCGCGGGGGGCGCTGGAGCCTATCTCAGCTACAATCAGGTGGAAGGCGACGTACACCCTGGACAAGTCACCACCTCATCGCAGGGGCTACCAGTTTGATACACACTTAAATAAATTGCCAGAAATAGCCAATTTGCTCAATTTACCTTTAACTCTATGTTATTATTAATAATTAATGATATTTATCTTTGTGGAAACACTGATCATCATAATGATTTCTCACAATAAATATATATAGAAACAGATAGATATCAATATGCAACACTTTATTTTTATATTTTCTCTAAGTGCACATTTTTCAAATTGAACATTTTCAAATGATCACTTCTAAGACAGTCTTGTGAAATCACAATATCCCATTTTAACTAGCTAGCCACTAACATGTTTTAACAAATCATGAATTACTTTGCACCATGTTTGTACAAATAATAACTCATGTAAAATACAAAAGTCAACTCTCAAATTTTTAAATGAATCATGTCACACTTTGAACTGGACACCAAATTTGTTATCGGTTTCTTTGTCAGTTAGTGAAGACCAAGTCTTTAAAATATTTTCTTGGATTTTCAAATTCTATTTGAGTTTTGTCTCTCTTAGAATTAAAAATGTCGAGCAAAGTGAGACCAGCGTGCTAGTAAATAAATAACATTTAAAAAATAGAGGCAGCTCACTGGTAAGTGCTGCTATTTGAGCTATTTTTAGAAAAGGCCAGCGGGCTACTCATCTGGTCCTTACGGGCTACCTGGTGCCCGCGGGCACCGCGTTGGTGACCCCTGGAGTAGAGCATAAAGAGGAAGATAATGACGAAGGTGAAAGAACAGGCCAACATATTTGGATAATTTGTTTAACAGATGGCTAATGTGACATTTGAAATTGAGGTATTCGTCAATGATGACCCCCAGGAATTTTGTGGAGTTCACTCTCTGCATTTCCTGCCCATTGATGTTGATATGGCAGTGTTCAGTATTTATCCGGTTTTTACTATAACAAAATAAAATACAATTTGTTTTATTAACATTAAGTGAGAGCTTGTTACATTTGAACCAGGAATTCACTTTCACAAGTTCTGAATTGACAGTTTCTTGCAGATCGAGTAGGCTCCTGTGTGAGGTAAACACATTTGTATCGTCAGCAAAAATGATTTTATGAAAAGATTCTCATTACAGCATGTCCAAAATGGAGTAGGAGGAAACAGATCCTATTCAATTCTAAACAGAGTGTATGTACTCTACCCCTTTTTGTATACCATTTTCGTTTGGGGGAAAAAATATTGGCAAACAAGACAAAAAACAGTATTTTTTCTGATTTGTCATTGAACTCTAATGCCTTTGGGCCCAATGTTCTAAAGTTTTCTTGATGAAGGTGCAGTGTGCTTCATATGGACTGTTTTCAAAACAACAACTAGAAAGTCAACCATGTTGGAGGACAGCACAACAATATATTGTCCGTGAATTGACTGTTCATTTCTCCTAAAGCCAAATAGTTAACGTATGCCTTGTTTCCGTTAGTCAGAATAAAGCAAGCCGAGTTGGGGAAAAACAAGGATTGCAGACAGAATGTTTGTGCATTTTGAAATGTTTTAATGGATTTGCATGCATGACCTAAGCAGGAACTTTTGACTGTTAAGCTTATTTTCTCAAATTTAAACTAAAAATAATACAATGAAATAATCCTATTGCTGCTAAAAGTAACAAGTCAACATATCCAAAGGTAAAGGCAGCTGTGACCTCTTTTTGCTGGGACATAAACACCGCAGGGGCTATTGTATTCGGGGCAGGTGGTGAAGGAGTGCCCAGGACATGTGTGGTGTACTCTTGGGGCCTGATCTACGAAGATCCAGTTATCACGTTTGAAGCAACGTGTGCAAATTATAAAATTGTACTTTTATTCCAAGTGATCTATTAAGACAGCACAATTGTGGTGCAGACCACCCTATTAAAATGAGGTTTTTGCATGTATACCTGCTGTCACTATGTGCTCCTACCTGTGGTGTATTACACTAATATTAATCTGTACCACATATTTTGGGCCTGTTAAATTTGTGATCAAGACATCAGAATCTATTTTTAGCACGCTCTGCAATGGTGCCCTGGAATTATCCAGACGTGAGAAAATTCCTGTTGCAAGAAGTTTTTTGATATACTAATGACATATATTTATATGAAAAAAATGCAAGTAGACACTAAATCAAATTAACCAAATGTTGGTCTCAGCTGGCTGCAATCAGCCCTGAGTCATCAAGCAGCTATAAACTGACATCGTTGAGTAGACGATATGTCTAATATTTGTAAATGTAGCAGTCCAAATATGTTGACACATATGTATGGAGGAGTCTCTCTCCATCGTATATCATTGTAGCGTGATCTTTTCCTTTCTCGCAGCCTTTAGTGCGCAACTGTACGCGTAGATATTAGATGTGCAAAAACAGTTGCCACAAAACAGTAACAGGCTTGATGAATCACATTGTGTGTGCTAAAAGATTACATGTGCATCTCCTCCTCCCAGTATTGTGGGCATTCTGATTATCAGCATGTATTCTGCATGTACATTAAGCCCCAATGGACCAGGTGATCTATTGTGCACTCCTCAGCACACAAGTTTAGTAGATTATATTTGCGTGTGCTAATTTTGCTGGTGTTTTAATACACACAAACCATGAGTAGATCAGGCCCTTGGTGTAAAGTTCCTGTCCCGCCTTCCACTTCCATTTTTGCATGCATCGTCATTCACAGTGATCCTGTGGTTTGGTCATTTGGGCTCCCAGTTGGTAGAAGCTGCATGAGAATCTTCTGCCCTGTTCCCGCGAGAAACATCTTTTCTCATAAACGAGAAATATTGTCATGTTTTAATCTCGCAAGATCTCGTAACACCCCTGGTGGCTATATTGTGGCTATAAATAGGAACTGACAACGCTCCACTGGCACAAAGGGGCCCAATGTCAAGAAAATGTCCCCCTACACTATTACACACTGACCAGCCTCAATCATACTGTACATGTTTTCTCTCGAGCTATACCAACTTTTTCATCCGAAAATCCAAATGTAGCTGTAGGCTATGAAACTTGTCTGCCAACTTCAGTTGGATTATTTGAGTTATTGCCTCAATGTATCATTCGGATTGATCAAACTTCCACATTTTCAAAGTTCAATGTGGTATGCCCTCAGAGGTGCTGTACTGCATTCCTATTTGAAACCCATGCTTATTGTTGACTTTTTATCAGTTCAAAACAGATAGGCCATTTTCTTCCGGCCCCTGCCATCAATGAAACATTTGAGAACTGCCACTGCATGCCTTATTTTCTTCTCTGTTGTTGTTAAATTGCCATGTTGGTATTATCTTTTATGTCCAAAGCCCTTTAAAATGGTGTTTGCTCAGACAACCCCCAAGGGTGAACCCACAGCTATTGTTTCTTTTTCCCATGTACATAGGAGAGGATTACATTTGTTCATTTCTCAACATAGTCCACCGTTAAATATTAACTGCTTCATATTGAATTGCCTTGCGGCGCATGCTTTCTTTGGACAAACATGGTGATGTTTAAATCAGTTTGTGAAAAGGCCCCCCTAAAACGATAAAATGGAACAAACAATAAAAAGTGGTCAACCTTGACACAGTAATGATTTGATTATTAAACACGTCCTACACTGAGTCAGTGGGGTTAATTAGTTTAAACACCAAATGAGCTTTGACACAATGACATAATGAGTTTGCATGTTTTTTTCCCTCTCTGTCACCAATGGGAAATGTACAAACCACCTACCTGTATGTTACTCAAACATGTTGAGACCACAGTGGTCTTCCTTGTTTAATGCAGGGGCTCTTAAAGGGGAACATTATCACAATTTCAGAAGGGTTAAAACCATTAAAAATCAGTTCCCAGTGGCTTATTTTATTTTTCGAAGTTTTTTTCAAAATTTTACCCATCACGCAATATCCTTAAAAAAAGCTCCAAAGTGCCTGATTTTAACCATCGTTATGTACACCCGTCCATTTTCCTGTGATGTCACATAGTGATGCCAACTCAAACAAACATGGCGCATAGAACAGCAAGCTATAGCGACATTAGGTCGGATTCAGACTCGGATTTCAGCGGCTTAAGCGATTCAACAGATTACGCATGTATTGAAACGGATGGTAGTGTGGAGGCAGGTAGCGAAAACGAAATTTGAAGAAGAAACTGAAGCTATTGAGCCATATCAGTTTGAACCGTATGCAAGCAAAACCGACGAAAACGATAGAACAGCCAGCGACACGGGAGAAAGCGAGGACGAATTCGGCGATCTTCTAACCAACGATTGGTATGTGTTTGTTTGGCATTAAAGGAAACTAACAACTATGAACTAGGTTTACAGCATATGAAATACATTTGGCAACAACATGCACTTTGAGAGTGCAGACAGCCCAATTTTCATCAATTAATATATTCTGTAGACATACCCTTATCCGCGCTCTTTTCCTGAAAGCTGATCTGTCCAGTTTTGGAGTTGATGTCAGCAGGCCAGGGAAGCTAGGGTCGATATTCTTCTCTTGATAATCTTCGGTGGCATAAGGGACGGTGTGAGCCAAGACATCCAGGGGGTTTAGCTCGCTCGTCTGCGGGAACAAACTGCAGCCATTGCTTGCCGTGCTACCGAGGTCCTTTGTCCCTGAATTGCTCACACACTCCGGCAGATTCAATGGGGGTCTGGCGGCAGATTTCTTTGACTTTATCGTTGGAAATGCATCTGCTTTGAGTGTCGCAGGATATCCACACATTCTTGCCATCTCTGTCGTAGCATAGCTTTCGTCGGTAAAGTGTGTGGAACAAACGTCCAATTTCTTGCCACTTTCGCATCTTTGGGCCACTGGTGCAACTTGAATCTGTCCCTGTTTGTGTTGTTACACCCTCCGACAACACACCGACGAGGCATGATGTCTCCAAGGTACGGAAAACAGTCGAAAAAACGGAAAATAACACAGCTGATTTGACTCGGTGTTTGAGAAAATGGCGGATTGCTTCCCGATGTGACGTCACAACGTGACGTCATCGCTCCAAGAGCGAATATTAGAAAGGCGTTTAATTCGCCAAAATTCACCCATTTAGAGTTCGGAAATCGGTTAAAAAAATATATGGTCTTTTTTCTGCAACATCAAGGTATATATTGACGCTTACATAGGTCTGGTGATAATGTTCCCCTTTAACCTTTTTTCCCCGGGTCCCAACTTTTCCACAACAGAAGGGCCCGGAAGCCAGTCAAATATTTACTCTTGTTTTTAATTGTATTAAATAATTGTATCTAACCTACTTACAGTTTAACACGATAAACCTCACCAAATAATATGAAACATTGTGTTAATCACAAAGATTATCATCAAGGCTTAGGTCAGACAGATTACAAAAATAAATACTATCAAATATACTCATAAAAAATTACATGTATGTATTGTTAAAACACATTATAACTAAATTAATAATATTATACATGTTTCTGAACTAAACTGTCAATAAAGTTAAAGTGCAAATGAAAATACAGCTTCACCACTCTAGTCATAATTTGTGCGCTTAAGAAACTTCTATAAATTTAGCTCCAGATTTCTTCTGTTTGTTTGAGATCGTCAATACTGCCACAATCGGTGGAAATGTGTATAACAACTGAGTATCGCTGTGGCCCATACCGCCACATCTGGGAAACATATATTAAATAGCGGTCCTCTAGGTGGCGCTCGCGGCCAAACAGGTGGCCTTGGACCTATGGTTAAGAAACACTGGATTAATGCATGCAACTCAGTTTTCCTTTGGGAATAAAAGAACAGTCAAGTCAGTACAAGGAAGACACATTGGGCTGTTTGCAGAAACTATTATGGTAATGTCTTACTTTAGTGCTGTTGCAGAATGGAAATAACATTTTAATATTATTAGCCACTGCTGATGTTTCTCAGTTTTTATAATGAGAAGTCCTACAATTATGTACTGAAGATCAGATCCACATGCAACTTGTGAATTGGCCCCTACCACGTCCTTAAAAAAAAAAGAAAAAAAAAGTGTGTTAAAATCTGTATGTGGGAAGTTAGTTTTTGAGAAATTACAGTTTTTGTTTGATTGAGGTAATAACGTGACCTTCAGTTCTCGCTGCACTGTCAAAACACTGTCAAGCTGTGACAAACTCTGTCCATGACTTTCATAAAAATTCCTTTTGGCCTATAAAAGAGGATACCTAATTGCTGCGGTTTCTCAGCTCTTTTTAAATACTCGTCAGTTCCAACTGAGGCCAACAATTGCCCTCATTTGACAATACGATTCAGTTTCAGTTTATTTCAACCATGCATACAATACAATCACAATGTAATTCATCACATATTTCCAGTTGTTTCAATACCGCATGTCCGAAAAGGAGTAGGAAGAAGCAGAGTTTATTTAATCCTACCCTTTTTCAGATCATAGCAGGTTTATCCTATTTCCTTGTTCAATGTTTGTAACAGAACAGGCATTAAATTATCAATAAATAAATATACAATAAGTAAGTAAACAAATATTAAATACTATATTTCCGGACTATAAGGCACACTTAAAATCATTGTTTTTCCTCAAAACTTGGCAGTGCGCCTTATAACCCGGTGCGCCTGATGTAAGGAATAAGTTTGGTTAAGCCTACCCACCTCGAAGCAATTTTATTTGGTACATGGTGTAATGAATAAGTGTGACCAGTAGATGGCGGTCAAACATAAGAGATAAGTGTAGCCTGCACCGTTTGATGTGCTTCAACATACAAGTATTATTATGGTGTGTGTATAAGGTAAGACATATTATCTGGCGTTTTGTTTCACAATATTATGCCAAAGCAACTTTTCTTACCTTCTCGTACCTACTGATTTGTAATGGAATAAATCCTGAAAAAATGCTCGCGTCCGCCTTTGTAGTCCGTGCCGAAGCCGTAGTCAATAAGCTTCTTTTATTTCTCTATTTTCTTGTTTTGGGACATTCATCCTCTGCCATTGCCATTTCTAATATAAAGTAGTGTAAAGTTCTTACTTATATCTGTCAGTAAACTCGCCAAGAAAGCGCTAAAACATACCGGTGTAGTGAGTTATTATTATTCACACAAGGAACTTTAGTTATTAGAGTTCCAGTCGGATGGTTTTTCACGGGACACATTTCCGGTGTTGTTGTTTCCGGATGAGGAGATGGTGCTCCGTTATTGATTTAAGTAAAGTCTGAATGTCATTAAAACAGTTAGCTCCATCATTTGACACTTTTTCCACTCCCGTCCTTGCACGCTACCCAGCTACAACAAAGATGACAGGTGAGACACGTATATAAGACCGCCAACAAAACGGCGCATCCGGAAGCGACTGTAAGAAAGCGGCTCAAAGTTGATCTCGAAATCATAATCTATGCAACATTTTGACCAAAGAACCACCATTACATGTTATGTAGACCACAAGGAAGTGTTTTACATTTAGAAAAAAAAAACAATTATATGACACATTACGCAAAAACCATGTTACGCATAAATCATATCTTTAGTAATGCGATTTAGGATGCCCCATGTTGTTCTCATATTGTTTTTGTTCCTGACCAATAACTGGCCGTAATATACTTTCCTAAATGTTCGTAGTATGCCAGTTAGCTTGTTCTTATACGTTTTGTACTTGCTTTCTGCCTCTGTAGATCTTTGTGTTATAAATGTTCTATATAATGTATTCTTCTTTTTGCAAGCATTTTTCAGTGCTTTGTGTCATCCATGGTTGATTGTTTTTTTTTGCTTCTTATTAAGTTGTTTCAATGGACAATGTTTGTCATGAAGCATCTTGAAAGTATTAAAAAAAATTACCATATGCATCATCTACATCATTTTCAATGTATAAATTGCCCCAACTTTGATCTATCAGGTCATTCTTGAAAGCTGTCATACTTTGTTCTGTGCATATTTTCATATCTTCTTGTTTCCGTCATAGATTTTGAAACTGGCAGATGATCACTGTTGTCGGATATAAGCAGACCACTTGTGGTATTATTATCAAAATCCATCCATCCATTCATTTTTTACTGAGTGTCCCTTCCGGGGTCGCCGGGGGTGCTGTAGCCTATCTCAGCTGCATTCGGGCGGAAGGCAGGGTACACCCTGGACAAGTCACCACCTCATCGCAGGGCCTACACAGATAGACAGACAACATTCACACTCACATTCACACACTAGGGCCAATTTAGTGTTGCCAATCAACCTATCCCCAGGTACATGTCTTTGGAGGTGGGAGGAAGCCGGGTCATTAGTGAAAATATTATCAATAAGTGTGGCGTTATGTCCTGAGATTCTGCTTGGCCTTGTGATTTTAAGATATAAACTCAAGTTAGGGTTGTATGGTATACCGGTATTAGTATAGTACCGCGATACTAATGAATATTTTTCGGTACTATACAGTCTTGCGTCGGAGTCACGTCGTAACATTGCTGGTTTTACGAGCAGAGGAGCATGTTCAGCTGTGCACAATCACAGAGTACTTACAAGCAGACTCAGTGTGTAGACAGAAAAGGGAGAACGGATGCATGTTGGCTTAAAAACTAACAATAAAGGTGAAGTTATAACACTGAAACGCCCTCAAGAAGAGGTGTTTTTAGATATGGCTAGCTAGCTAACGGCTAACGTCCATCTGCCGTCGGCAGTATTTTAGATACTTCTAAATCGCTAATCCTGGTCTCCATGGCGACAAAAAAAGTATGTTTTTTACAAGTATCATCCCTGCAGGACGAGGAATAGCTAAACATGCTTCACTACACACCGTAGTTCACCGGCATCACAATGTAAACAAACGCCATTCATTGGTGGATCTACACCTAACATCCGCTGTAATGATATCAAGTACAAGCACGTATCTAGTCGATACTACTATGATTACGTCAATATTTTTTTGGCATCACAACATCTTCTTTCGTTACTTTTAAATGTATATTATGATTATAAACTCAGGAAATACTGTATGTCCCTGGACACATGAGGACTTTGAATATGACCAATGTATGATCCTTCTGATACTTGGTATCAGATTGATACCCACATTTGTGGTATCATCCAAAACTAATGTAAAGCATCCAAACAACAGAAGAATGACTGATTATTACATGTTCCCAGAAGAGTAGACAGATCATGTTAAAAGAGAAAGTAAGCAGGTATTAACAGTAAATGAGCAAGTAGATTAATAATTACTTTTCTACCACTTGTCCTTAATATGTTGACAAAATAATAGAATGATAAATGACACAATATGTTACTGCATATGTCAGCAGACTAATTAGGAGTCTTTGTTTACTTACTACTAAAAGACAAGTTGTCTAGTATGTTCACCATTTTATTCAAGGACTTAACTGCAATAAGAAACATATGTTTAATGTACCCTAATACGTTTTGTTAAAATAAAGCCAATAATGCAATTTTTTTGTGGTCCCCTTTATTTAGAAAAGTACAGAAAAGTATCGAAATAATTTTAGTCCCGTTACCAAAATATTTGTATCGTTACAACACTAACTCAGGCGATACATTGTGTCTATAAAGTCAGCTATGGACTTTTGTTTGTTAGGGTTCAAGCGGTTAATGTTGAAGTCTCCAAAGAAAGTTATTTTTCAACTGCTTTCAGTAAAAGTTGCCTTAATCCAGTTCTCAAACGTATCGATGTTTGACTTAGGTGATTTTTTTGTACAACTGATCAGTACGTTTTTGCTTTTTTCATGACATATTTCAATGGTTATACGTTCTAAGATATTATCAATAGCGAATGACATATTTTTACCACTTTGTAGTTTAAGTTCTTCATCACGTACACAACTACTCCCCCTACGCTCATGTTGGTTCGTTTGATATAATTTTGTTCATATATATTCCTGTTCAGCAATCTTTTGTGTTGCTCTTTGAATGTCTATAAGTGTAGATGATTGTGCACCTGAGTGAAGATCTTCTTGTTCAGTAATCCTTTGGATCTTTGTAATTTTGTAGTTGAATGTCAGTGTTTGTTTTCTGTCAGACTCCATTATCGTTATTGTTGTTGTGGTTGCTGGGAATTCAAACATTCGTCCAGATCCTTGATGTCTTAGACAAGAGTCCAAGTAGGACTTTTGCCTTGAATGGACCTCCATTCATTTTGATGTAGATTTTGCAGTTGGCGCTCCAAGTTTTCAGATTTTTCCCCCGTTTCCTCAAGTCACATGCTTTCTTGGTGATTCAGCATTGTGTTTAGTGAAGTCTTCATTCATGTACACATATGTACCCTTTCTTGGTGATTTCAGTATTTTGTTTAATAATGTGCTCATTCATGTATACACATGTACCCTTCAGTTTTTTTCCCTGTCAGCAATGCCATTTTGGATTTCCTATTGGCGAGCTTAACGATGGTGACTGGCGAGTTGTTGTTGCCTCTTCCATTCAGTGAAATGCACACATCGATGTTATCGACTTTAATTTCCTTTGATTGAAGAAAGTTGACTACTTGTTGCTCCGTCGAAGCAGCGTCCATGTCATCTAGTTCTCCTCTGTTGTCAACTGCTCTTGCATAGAATCGAGGGATTGATGCGTAGTCCTGCAATGATGATGTCATTCTGTTGTATAAACTGATCCACTTCCATCCCCCTCCTTAACACTGCTGTTGTCCCAATGGGTGTTGTCTTGCTGCTTGTCATTCGACTGTTGGCGTAATGTTGCATTCTTCTCTTTCAGCTTACCCACCTCCCACTTAATGCTGTGTTGTCTTCTCTGAGAATCTTTATTTCTTCTCTGAACTTTCTAAATTCCAATTTATCATTACGAAATTATTTTCTGTATTTGATAATCTGTTCTTGGAGATCTGCAACATATTTTTGTAAACCGTTGATCATCTGTTCCTGGATATTGTTGACATCGCTATGTGTCTGATTTTCATTGTTTTGTAGAATTCCTACTATCTCTTTTAAGTCCTCTGGTAACGTTGTATTGACCCGTTGATGACTTGTTGTCGTGCTCATGTTTGCTTGGCAGCAAAGTGTTGTTAGCTTCCGCGGCATTCGGCAGCTCAATGGCATTTTTTTTCCCCCACGTACCTTGCACTTGTCAGGGTTGTGTTAGCCTTTCTTGTAGATCACTTATGTGGTCAGAAGGGTTAAAAATATGTCCAACTCTTTTTATTTTGTTGTTTAGCTTTGGTTTGCTAGGCAACGGCTTTGAGCTAGCATTTAGCTAGTTAACCCCCGGCTTTTCGGCACCTTCGGTTCGTTTATTTTAGTGAATATGTGCCTCCCACCAAGCAAAGTTGAAGTCAAATATTTTAGCAAGCTGTCCTGTAGCTGTGATCACAATCAGTAGTCAGGATATTACAGTTTTTAGTCAAAACTGTAGTGCCAGGAGCAGAGCTCTTCCCGTTAACGTCCACCCTCGGAAACAGGAATATAAACCTTCAAGTTATTTATCTACTTTATACTTTGTCATTTTGAAAATCACTTTGGCTATTAAGCAATCACAATCTATCTAGCAGTCTTTCCTGGGAAAACAGTCACAGCAAACTAGTGATGAGCACCTTTTACATTTGAACCAACATGGTACTAATTCCCGGTACTTGGGAATCAATATAGGTACTCATCTGTACCATTTTTTTTTTCATTTTGGTGTGTCTAATTATTTAATATTATTTTCAATGTAACATTTAACAATGATCTTAATAATCTAACTGTGCTGTCTTGTTTTCTTATCACATTTCTAAGTTTCATTTGCAAGTAGTATACAGTAGAATTTGTTGAAATTCCAGGACTTAAATGGCAGTAGCGTATAGGCTACCGTTTGTTGCCGAGCTAGACAGTAGCCTTTGCTATGAAGATGAATGTGCCAGTTTAGTCCTATGTTGCACCCTAAAAAGTGTTTATACTGAAGGTATCGTACTTATTACACAGCAGCTGTTTGATTGCAATATGCATCTTGGTTTTAATTTTCATTAGCAAAGTTGAAAGTATTAAAATTGCCATGTAAAATTACTAATGCTAATCAGTAGCATGTAAAGTGCATCCGAAAAGTATTCACAGTGCTTCATTTTTTTCACATGGTCATTTTACAGCCTTATTCCAAAATGGAATAAATTCATAATGTCCTCATAAATCTTTACACAAAAATCCCATGATCATTTTAAAAGGTTTTTATTTTTATAGTTTTTTGCAAATGTATTAAAAATTAAAAACTAAGAAATTACATGTACATAAGTATTCACAGCCTTTGCTTGATACCTATGATAGCCTCAAGTCTTTTTGAATACAATGCCACAAGCTTGGCACACCTATCGTTGGGCAGTTTCACCCATTCCTCTTTGCAACACCTCCCAAAGCTCCAACAGGTTGGAGAAGAAGTGTCAATCTGCAGCCATTTTAAGATATCTCTTGAGTGTTCAATGAGGTTCAAGTCTGGGCTATGGCTAGGCCACGCAAGGACATTTACAGAGTTGTCCTGAAGCCATTCCTTTGATATCCTGGCTGTATGCTGAGGGTCGTTGTCCTGCTGAAAGGTGAACAGTCGCCCTAGTCTATAAGTTCAAGAGCGCTCTGAAGCAGATTTTCATCCTGGATGTCTCTGTACATTGCTGCTTTCATTTTTCCCTCAATCCTGATTAGTCTCCCAGTTCCTGATGCTGAAAAACATCCCCACAGCATGATGCTGCCACCACAATGCTTAACTATTGGGATGGTATTGACCTGGAGATGAGCGGTTCCTGGTTTCCTTTAAACATGGTGCCTGGCATTCACGCCAAAGAGTTCAAGCTTTGCTTCATCCGACCAGAGAATTTTGTTTCTTATGGTCAGAGTCTTTCAGGTGTATTTTGGCAAACTTTTATGAAGGAATATCTTAAAGTCTGACCAGTCTACCATACAGGCCTCATTGGTGGGTTGCTGCAGAGATGGTTGTGCTTTTCTCCACGGATGAATGCTGCAGCTCTAACAGGGTGACCTTCGGGTTCTTGGTCACCTCCCTGACTCGGTCCCTTCTCCCCTGATCGCTCAGTTTAGACAGCCGGCCAGCTCTAGGAAGAGTCCTGGTTGTTCCAAACTTCTTCCATTTACAGATGATGGCAACCCCCGTGACCCCGAAAGGGACAAGCGGTAGAAGATGGATGGATGGATGGATGGATGGATGGAGACCACTGTGCTCATTGGGGCTTTCAAGGCAGCAGATATTTTTCCTTACACTTCCACAGATTTGTGCCACGAGACAATCCTGTCTCGGGGCTCTACAGACAATTCCTTGGACTATATTCTTGGTTTGTGCTCTATCATCAGTGTTGGGACTACCGGGTTACTTTGTAACGCATTACTGTAACGCCGTTAGTTTCGGCGGTAACTAGTAATCTAACGCGTTATTTTTTATATTCAGTAACTCAGATACCATTACTACGTGATGCGTTACTGTGTTATTTTACGTTATTTTTTATGTAGTATTGGCTAGAAACAGAAGATCTGAGTGTGTTTTATTGAAGCGCTGCGGGTCGTCCTTCTGTGTCACAAGGAAAAGAAGAGGCGTGCTTTCTGTGGGTGGGGGCGGGGTGCTCCCAGACCGTAGTTGAGGGGCGCAGGGGAGACGTTCCTCCAGGGCCTATGTACTTCGGGGCTAACAACCTTCACTTTACCCGGAAGTGGGTCTTTACAGCTGAGGGTGAATGACGAGGCAGGCGGTTTGTTGCAATTTTGTGACTTTATTGGACGTAGCCATCCACCAAGCTTTAGAGCACCTGCACGCACTCACTGTCGCCGTTCCCTCACCTCTCTCGCCCACTCACTCACTGACGTCACTCACCTCACATGCTGTCATATTTTAAAGGGCCACACACACACACACACATACGCTACTCTCATAACAACTAACAAGACATCATGGCGAAGCCAGAAGTCGAGTTTCTTACCATGGAGACATTCTCAATACTTGTCTTTTGTCGGGCACAAAGAAAATAACAGTTTAGTTAAATGTAAGTTGTCTTGGATCAAAGATCCTATCTACTTAAAGTTAAAGTTAAAGTGCCATTATGTTGCAACTATTTAAAATAGTTTTGTCAATTTGTTCTGGCCTGAAATAAATTGGCCCTTTGAAACATATCTTTGTCTTTGTGTGTTGTATGTAGACCACATTGCTTTCTGAGTTCAGTGATGCAAATGCATGTCAAGTTGATCAACAGATTGTATTATTCTCCAGTGCAATAACAGTACTGAAATGAAGGCTAAAAGAGCATTAATGGGAGCCTTAAAAAAAAGAAGAAAAAAAAAGAAGACGTACCCTATTTTTCGTAGTATAAGTCGCTCTGGAGTATAAGTCGCACCGGCCGAAAATGCATAATAAAGAAGGAAAAAACATAAGTCGCACTGGAGTATAAGTCGCATTTTTTGGGGAAAATTATTTGATAAAACCTAACACCAAGAATAGACATTTGAAAGGCAATTTTAAATAAATAAAGAATAGTGAACAACAGACTGAATAAGTGTACGTTATATAAGGCATAAAAAACCAACTGAGAACGTGCCTGGTATGTTAACGTAACATATTATGGTAAGAGTCATTCAAATATCTATAACATATAGAACATGCTATACGTTCACCAAACAATCTGTCACTCCTAATCGCTAAATCCCATGAAATCTTATACGTCTAGTCTCTTACGTGAATGAGCTAAATAATATTATTTAATATTTTACAGTAATGTGTTAATAATTTCACACATAAGTTGCTCCTGAGTATAAGTCGCACCCCCGGCCAAACTATGAAAAAAACTGCGACTTGTAGTCCGAAAAATACGCTAACTAAATAGTTACTTTTCACAGTAACGCATTACTTTTTGGTGTAAGTAACTGAGTTAGTAACTGAGTTACTTTTGAAATAAAGTAACTAGTAACTGTAACAAGTTACTGGTTTTCAGTAACTAACCCAACACTGTCTATCATGCACTGTCAAGTGTTGGACCTTATATATGGACAGGTGTGTGCCTTTCCAAATCATGTCCAGCCAACTGAATGAACACAAGTGTACTCCAATTCGGCTGTGGGAACATCTCAAGGATGATCAGTTCAAACAAGATGCACCTGAGCTCATTTTTGAGCCTTGTGGTAAAGGCTGTGAATACATAGTGATTTCTTTAGATTTGTTTTATTTTTCATACATTTCCTCAAATTTCTAAAAGAAAAATGTGTTTACATTGTCGTTATGGAGTGTTTTGTGTTCAATTTTGAGGACAAACATGAATTTCTTCCATTTTGGAGTAAGGCTGTAACTTAACAAAATGTAAAAGGTAAAGCGTTCTGAATACTTTAATGATGCACTGTAAATAAAAACAAATATTCCCTTATTCTGTTTTACTACACACGATAGTTTGAGAGAAAGTCAGCATTGCAAAATAGTCACAAAAAAGCAACAACCTAGCAAAAATATACATTTTTAGACGTGGACAAAAAGAAAAACGCAAAAATACCCGCCATTACATGCAGATATTTGTGAAAACTATCTGTAGTCAGTCGAGCAAGGAGCAGCAGATAGGGAGATTTGCATTGTCGGCACTGATAGACAAGAATATATGATGCAGTTGCATAAAGTCTGAGAAAGAGGAAAAGCGAGTGATTTGCTGGACATACAGAAAATAAACTCCATTCGAAGAATCAATCCCACCATGCTAGTATTGATCCCTTACCAATACCAATCTTGGTATCCATACAATGGATATTTTAATCGATACACCCACTCTTACCATGGAGTACTTTCCGAAAGAAAACTGCTCATATGTAAATATATGGAGAATTACAAAAGTAAATCAATGAATAAACCAGCTTTGTGTTTACATAGAGGCGACAGCAACCAGGCGCGACTTCACGTGCAACACATCAATATTTGTTTATCTAAACAATTTCAGTAAATGTTAAACTGAGATCGGTAGGTTGTGAGTTCAAACCCCGGCCGAGTCATACCAAAGACGATAAAAATGGGACCCATTACCTCCCTGCGTGGCACTCAGCATCAAGGGTTGGAATTGGGGGGGTTAAATCACCAAAAATGATTCCCGGGCGCGGCCACCGCTGCTGCTCACTGATTCTCTCACCTCCCAGGGGGTGATCAAGGGTGATGGGTCAAATGCATCAGAGAATAATTTCGCCACACCTAGTTTGTGTGTGTGACAATCAGTGGTACTTTAACTTTAACTTTAACTATGTATGTATATTTTGGTTGTATTCCGATTACCTAACATTACTTCATGTTCATTTAGTTATGTTCATTTACAGACAATATTATGTAACCTATGCTACTGTACATTATGTAGAAGTCAGCATGTCAGATCTGGCAGTAGGCAGGATTCTCGCCTTTAAAACTTTCTCTTCCAGCAACTGAAAATGTCCCTTCTCCTCTGCTTGCTTCTCTTTACGGTCTGTCTCAGAGCGCCATTCTCTCTTGGCATCATGCGACATATCTGGTGCAGCTGTCCAGCTGTCAGGTTGAAAATAGTTGTTGAAAATGAAAGCTAATACCAGTTAAATACGTGCTTTTTAATCCCAAAAAAGTGTCAAAAAATCAGACGGGGTCACGGGGCAAATGTGACGCGGAAAATTCTACGAAGAAAATAAAGACTGTTATCAAGTATGCTGCCCTGCCTTTAAATGCCAACAATGTTAATATTATGTGCGTCATAATCAAAAGCATGTTTGATTATGCTGCAACCTGTTGACAAAAAAACAGTCTATTGTACTCAGCCACTTTATTGTGTCAAAGGGAGTTAAAAGCCTTCCTCTCCTAAGGATTGATTTCACGGATCGCTAACTTTGCATCTGTTTCAGACCTCCAAAGTGTTCCTTTGTGAGAAAATGCTGGAGTTCTTTGTTCCTTCCTGTTGCAAGTCAAATGCCGATAGAGCTGCATTACTTTACTTCAGGAGAGGTACAAAGTAATACATTCATTGTGTTTTGAATATTTTAAAGCTTGCGTGTGACCCCGCTTACCCTAAACTCTTGCACACACACACACACACGAGTGCAAAAAGTGGGTTTGCACTATGTGCAGTGGGTCGGGGAACTGCGATATAGGGCCAAGGAATTTTTTCAAGTTTGCAATTTTTGTATTTAACAGCTGTTTGATCATTAACAGACACTTCACTGCTTAGGTACCCGCTGCCGCCTCCTATTGGCCCTCTTTATCACACACACACACAAATGCACAGACACACACACACTCACACACACACACACACACACACACACACACACACACACACACACACATATACACACACACACATACACACACATATGCACACAAACGTCTGCCGCCGCTCCTCACTTCTTCTCCAGTGATTGTGGGAAAAATACGTTTTTCAAAAAGGCAGTCGTTAGGTTATGTCAGTGTATTAAGAGCATGCTTTTAAGTATTCAGGTCGGCCAAAGCTACTGCTATATTGCGAAACCCGTTACTGTGCACTTATGATATAATATCGACCCAAAAAAAATTATGAAAAAAGATTCTAAATAAAAACTGACGCACAAACCTCAAACATTCAGTTCGCCATTTCATACACTAATTACTTGATGACCAAACCACACATTTGATTATGTCCTATTTAGGGATGTCCGATAATGGCTTTTTGCCGATATCCGATATTCCGATATTGTCCAACTCTTTAATTACCAATACCGATATCAACCGATACCGATATCAACCGATACTGATATATATATTTGTGGAATTAACACATTATTATGCCTAATTTGGACAACTAGGTATGGTGAAGATGAGGTCCTTTTTAAAAATAATAATAAGATAAATAAATTTAAAACATATTCTTGAATAAAAAAGAAAGTAAAACAATATAGAAACAGTTACATAGAAACTAGTAATGAATGAAAATAAGTAAAATTAACTGTTAAAGGTTAGTACTATTAGTGGACCAGCAGCACGCACAATCATAAATAAATGATAAATGGGTTATACTTGTATAGCGCTTTTCTACCTTCAAGGTACTCAAAGCGCTTTGACATTATTTCCACATTCACCCATTCACACACACATTCACACACTGATGGCGGGAGCTGCCATGCAAGGCGCTAACCAGCAGCCATCAGGAGCAAGGGGTGAAGTGTCTTGCCCAAGGACACAACGGACGTGACTAGGATGGTAGAAGGTGGGGATTGAACCCCAGTAACCAGCAACACTCCGATTGCTGGCACGGCCACTCTACCAACTACGCCACGCCATCATGTGTGCTTACGGACTTTATTCCTTGCAGACTGTATTGATATATATTGATATATAATGTAGGAACCAGAATATTAATAACAGAAAGAAACAACCCTTTTGTGTGAATGGGGGAGGGAGTTTTTTTGGGTTGGTGCACTAATTGTAAGTGTATCTTGTGTTTTTTATGTTGATTTAATTTAAAAAAAAAACAAACAAAAAAAAAAAACGATACCGATAATAAAAAAAACGATACCGATAATTTCCAATATTACATTTTAAAGCATTTATCGGCCGATAATATCGGCAGGCCGATATTATCGGACATCTCTAGTCCTAATGATAATGAACTAAAGATTGGTGAAATGTAATAAAGCCCAAATGTACTCTTTAAGTTACTGTAATTGTTGGTATTCAAGCCTCAGCACCAAATTTTATGAAGAAATAATAATTCTACCTATATTTGGTACCATCAGCCACAGATATATGCCGGTATGAAAGATGTTGTCGATGTTTATTTGCATACCTTGTTTCCAAACAGTGCCTGTCACACGACAGTAAAATGGCTGATCAAACAAAACATAAGTCATCATTATGGACCCACTAACTTTGGAAGCCAGGTCTCCAATTAGCTAATCAGACTCATTAAGTCCATGGTGATGCTTTGGTGAATTTACGAAACTGAAACATTTCGAAAATAATGCCATTGTAAGTTAATAATACCAACATAGACTCTTGTAAACATTTTAGCATATTCGCTAATGCTAATGATGCTAGCTTGATTACATTATGATAGCACGTACAAATATGCATGAAAACACTCCTACAGACATCCCACGTGGGACGGTTTGGTAAGTATGAATCATTTTAGGTATATTGTAAAACTTGCAAACGCCCAATCAATGAAGATAATCAATGAAGAATCCTTTTGAGCAGTAATGCTATGGACAAATATACTTCCAGTATGAGACAAGAAGTACATTGATCAACACGCAGCATTGAGGGAACTCAACCAAAAGATGGCGCCATAGCACAAACAATTACACACCTTTTCAGTTTCTCTGTCAAACTCAAACATTATGGCCGTTAGTGAAAAAAAATCCATAAATTAGCCGCACTGTTATATAATCGATAGCTGTAAAAAAGAGCGCTAATCTCTAGCTATCTTAAATAATAACATTAATATAATTATTAATTATTCATGTTTTTATTTTAAACCTAAAAAAATAAGTTGTTCTTTCCTTTATAGTGTCAGGAAGAGTTGAGCTGATTTTTCTAGGATTTTCATCAATGGATGATAATAGTCATAAAAACATCATTATTATGATTATTATTAAACCCCCTGCCTTTAAAAATCAGTGACGTCTCTCTTTTGAGCTTTAATCCAGATTCTTTGCTTACACCACATTTATGTGCTACAATATGAGATGCAAAAATTAAATCATACGGTCATTTCTAATTCACACTACAGTGTCTTGGATTAAGGTTAATGTGTATTTAAAAACATTTGTGCATAAATTGCATAGAGAATATAAATACATATATTTTAAATAAAAATAAATAATAATCAACCAAAAACTGTGTTACCTCTACGGACACCCAAGGGGTTGCGGACCCCCTGTTAAAGACCTCTGCTTTAAAGGGGACCTCTTAGATGTAAGAGTTCATGCATTTTAGCGTGAGCCTGCATACCGTTTTAAAAGCCTCCGCTTGCAGTGTTTTGCAGTCTGGCTACATTGTGATATCACAGCGAGGTGGACGCACTTATTTGAACATTAAGGGCCTGATATACTAAAGGTTTGCATGCAAACTAGATAGAACACACAAAGCTGATCTACTAAAGTTGTGCACAGAGTTTGCGTTTCTTAAATGAGTAAATTAAGGAGTACAATCCATTTAGCATCTCTGTCTTCATGAATATGCAAACTATATGCTATCTTTTGACTCACCAAGTACCACCATAACGACCAACATTGAAACACGGTAGCATAGCAGGCCTAAGTATTTATTTAAATCAAGGCAGAGGTTTTATTTACCAAGTACATGGTGTTCCTGGGATTAAAGGCCTCATCTTTTCTCCTACAAACATATTGCTGGGTAATGTGGCCAAACAACTCCATTTTTGTTTCATCTGAAATCACATGGACAGAGATAAGACCTTCTGGACTAAAGTTATGTGGTCAGATTAAACAAAAATGGAGCTGTTTGGCCACAATACCCAGCAATGTGTTCGGAGGAGAAAAGGTGAGGCCTTCAATCCCAGGAACACCATTCCTACCTAGCTGCCAATGAAACTGGTGCTTTACAGAGAGTAAATGGGACAATGCAAAAGGAGGATTACCTCCAAATTCTTCAGGACAACCTAAAATCAGCAGCCCGGAGGTTGGGTGTTCCAACAGGACAATGACACCAAACACACGTCAAAAGTGGCTAAAATAGGCTGGAATTATGGTTTTTACAATGGCCTTCCCAAAGTCCTCACGTGTGGACAATGCTGAAGAAACAATTCCATGTTAGAAAACCAACAAATTTAGCTGAACTGCACCAATTTTGTCAAGAGGAGTGGTCAAAAATTTAACCAGCAGCTTGTGGATGGCTACCAAAAGCGCCTTATTGCAGTGAAACTTGCCAAGGGACATGTAACCAAATATTAACATTGCTGTATGTATACTTTTGACCCAGCATATTTTCAGTAGAGCCACAATAAATTCATAAAAGAACCAAACTTCATGAATGTTTTTTGTGACCAACAAGTATGTGCTCCAATCATTCTAGCACAAAAAAATATGATTTGTAGAAATTATTGGAAACTCAAGACAGCCATGAAATTATGTTCTTTACAAGTGTATGTAAACTTTTGACCACGACTGTATAGCATGTATAACAAATCTTAATGGATGTGTTTGGATGTTTTTTAAGATATTTTAAAGGCAGAAAAAAATGACTCCCATAGGCTCCATTGGAAGCAGACCTTGTATTTACTATTTAGAATGCATATAAAAAACAAAAATATTACAAATAAACTAAATATATGTTCTTGTCTCACATAAGGATTCTGAATGTTAGGCAAAATTCTCCCCCAAAAAGTGCAGTTCCTCTTTAAGTTGCATAATGTGCAGTTTTTTGGGGTAGAAGATCAAATAGGTAAATAAGCCCTGATGTACTTGGTTGCTTGTCTAAAAGAAGGGCGGGCTTGTGATGTGTTTGCATGCTTTTTAAAAAGTAGCTAGTTGCACCCCCACGCACACATTACATGTCATTGGTACATTCCATTATGTGTAACCCCTCTTTCAAACCCAGAGGCTTGGCTACATGCTTCATTTTAAACATTTATGTACACTCTTTTGGCCCGCAAATATTGGCGTAAAACCCCAACCTTGACTTCCTTTGCTCTGCGTTTCAAAGCCCAGACCGTGCAATAATCGTGCTGTCTAATCAGCATCTGTATATGCCACACCTGTGAGGTGGCAAAGGCGACGTGCTCACTAACACGGATTTAGATAAAACACCCTTATCTCCCTAATGAATATCCCATTGTTCAGTGTATCGAGTTTTACTCACTCGCAAGATAATGAAGTCAATAAGTAAATTGCAGGATTTTCACTAAGAACATATTTCTTGCTCCCAAGCCTGACAAATGTAACCTGCTCCGTGTGACTTTTCACTTCAAAGATAGCATGTATGCCTTTTATTATCCCCCCCACCCCTCATTGCCTTATGCTTGTTATGATTTGCTCACACAATTGTGCTGAGAGCTTTGATGGCAGCTGGGAAGAAAGAACATGCTGAGTAGAAACAGAATTGACGATTGACACTAATGAGAGGGAGAGCAAGCCAATACATAAAGAAAAGTCCCCCTCGCTGCACTATGGGCGGCATTGTCAAAGTGAATAGGAGTCGGAAAGTTGATTGCACAAATACCGAGTTGTTGGCTGTGTGATGTAATGCAGCTGGTAGGAAATTAGCTGCAGGGGTTGTTTGCTATCTACTTGGCAAGGAGCATTCAAAGCGCAATGGGTCTATCTATTCCTTCCAGCCATGAGCTCAAGGAAATGGGTGAAGTACAAGTACGTGTTGTCTTTCCTCAGGGCACATGCCTCAAGGCATTGAGCCGCGGTTTAGCTACACCGGTCATGTACCTGAAATTGAAACGAGCCGTGAAACCTTTAGGAAACATTAAGAATGCGTCACCAGTTAGATGAATGTGTAGGTTTCACATAAATATCATAACATGTGTTTTGTGGCAATTCCAAATTTTACCACAGCGTCAGTTGCGTTGTAGAGCGGCAATTTCCATCATTTTCAGCAGACTGCATTGCAAAATGATTAACCCCCCGCGACCTCCCATCTCAATATGAATCCCTTCCATACTGCAGGGACTATGGCTGACTGCAGCCTAGTGAGTAGTGTAATACAGTTGTCTCTCGCCCTAAAGGTGAATATGTGGGTGTTATTTCACATCGAGAGGGCTTTCTTAATGTTGAAAACCAGATTTATAAAGTTATAAATATTTTTTTTTCATGCTCAAGCTATGAACAACTGTGTTTTACAAGTAATCATTTCCACTTTGCTGGAATTAATTTACCACGAACAGACCCAGAACCAATTAACAATAGAGATGTCCGATAATATCGGCCTGCCAATATTATCGGCCGATAAATGCGTTAAAATGTAATATCGGAAATTATCGATATCGTTTTTTTTTTATCGGTATTGTTTTTTTTTTGTTTTTTTTTAATTAAATCAACATAAAAAACACAAGATACACTTACAATTGGTGCACCAACCCAAAAAACCTCCCTCCCCCATTTACAGTCATTCACACAAAAGGGTTGTTTCTTTCTGTTATTAATATTCTGGTTCCTACATTATATATCAATACATGTCAATACAGTCTGCAAGGGATACAGTCCGTAAGCACACATGATTGTGCGTGCTGCTGGTCCACTAATAGTACTAACTGTTAACAGTTAATTTTACTAATTGTCATTAATTACTAGTTTCTTTGTAACTGTTTTTATATTATTTTACTTTCTTTTTTATTCAATAAAATGTTTTTCATGTATTCATCTTATTTTATTTTATTTTTATTTTTTTTAAAGTACCTTATCTTCACCATACCTGGTTGTCCAAATTAGGCATAATAATGTGTTAATTCCACGACTGTATATATCGGTTGATATCGGTATCGGTAATTAAAGAGTTGGACATTATCGGAATATCGGATATCGGCAAAAAGCCATTATCGGACATCCCTACTCACAGCTGAATAGAAGTTGAGCAGAAACAAAGTATACATGTATTCATTAGGTCGTCTGTCCACCACAGTAGAACAAGAACGGCCGCAAAAAGTGTTTATGCCCTGGCCTTGACCTAACCAGTTTGCCCCATGAGGTCACATTAAATTTGATTCATGTCATCTAAGTAAAAAGTATGACACCATAAAATTATAGGACAGTATCTAACCGCCCAATTATTATTACACAATAGACAAAATATTCAATCGACTATAAAAAAAGAAAGTGCTGCTGACAATATTTATAAAAGTAATGTGAATTCCTTCATTCATTGTATTCCATTGTATTTTAAAACTACACTTTTCATATTGTTCCGTGACTACAGTGTGCGTTGATTAGAACACTAGAAAAACACTGAACCCTTTTAA
Organism: Nerophis lumbriciformis; assembly: GCF_033978685.3. NCBI lineage: Eukaryota > Metazoa > Chordata > Actinopteri > Syngnathiformes > Syngnathidae > Nerophis > Nerophis lumbriciformis. The sequence goes on along the minus strand of NC_084555.2, from coordinate 20,524,477 downwards.
CATTCCAATTTTATACTGACCAATTTTATGGGAATTCATGCAGAGATGTTTAATCGTTTCATCATGAAGTCTTATTATCATGCTGTGTATGATTGCATTCCATTACTGTATTAAACTATATTTAAGGCCTCCAGAGGTACGCAACTACTTATGGCAAACAAATATATGTTCTTATTGAGGGGCGTTGCTTTTCACTTTTCATAGGACAGTCCTTAATACCCGGAGAGTCATTTAAAAGGGTAATATTATGATTTTTTTTTCTACATTTAAAACACTTCCTCGTGGTCTAAATAACAATGGTTCTTTGGTCAAAATGTTGCATGGATTATGTTTTACATATCGTTTTCAAGCCGGTTTCTGACTGTTTCTTTCAGACACGTCATTTTGTGGGCGGTCTTATTTATTTGCCTCCATTTCGGAAGTTTATTCTCCCAGTCATCCATGGTGTAGTTTTTAGCGCTGCCATATCGAGTCTACTGAGAGATGTAAGTTAGAACTGTGTGCATGTACGAGCCAGCCTGCTTGACAGCAAGAGGATAGAGAAAAAAAAGGAACTTATTGACTAAAGTGTCCAAAAGCACTTTGGGTAAATTTCGACCATATATGGAGATATTGTTACGGTACAGGGGGGAAGAAGACGGCACAGAATGCAGGGACGTCGTTTTAGTTATATTTATTTCTGTTTTACAAAAGTATGGAGTGTGAAACTAATCCAAATGTGTCTGGTGTGCGACTATGTGTAGTGATTAGCTGTTGAGTGTTACCGGTAGTGTTGAGTGAGGTGCGGAGGTCCTAGGGGGCAAGGCAAGCTCGGATGTCCGTGGGCAGGACGAGGCGTCAAAGTTTGTGGCCAGGCGGGAGGTCGAGATCCAAGAGGCAGTTCAGGGAATCAGAGGGAATAGGGGGAGACGAGACACACAGCTTGTGATGCAGGAACGGAGGAATGCTGCTGGATGACGACAGGGGACACAAGACAAATGAACCCGCAGGGAGAGAAACACACACAGAGAGAGAGAGTGTGCATAGAGGTAGAGATTGTTGGCTTACTGTACTGGAACAGGTCGCTACGTTCTGGCCCGTAACGCAGATTTGCATTGGCTTAAGAAGCCCAGGAAGCTCATCAGCGACAGGTGTGTAGATTGCTGATTGATTGCCTATTGAATGCAGTCGCCTGCTGCAGCCGGAGTGGCGCGTGCACGCGCGTGCTTGGAGGTGCGCTCAGCACAGCGCACAGATGACTGCGCACTGGAGTGCGCCGGGTCGTGACAGATATCTGCTGATGTCACAGTTGGGTAAAACCTCACAATTGCGGAAAATGCCAAACAAGGAAGGCAAAATCGTTTCATCAATATCTATGTAACATTGGATGCCGTGGCTGAGATGGTAGCGCTGCCGTGTTTAACGGAAAAGCAGCTGGAAGGAGATACCATAGACGTCCACTCTCCAAGGTAAATGCTGTACATTATTATTACATTACTTCATAAAACTACTGTGGTTGTTCGTAGTTTGTTTTCTTTTCAAAATGCCTGTTACATTTTAAAATTGTACTCTTTTGGGGTGGAAAGGTCATTTGAGTTAAGAGTCTGTCACAGAACAAATGAAGCTCCTATGTTGAGGTACAGTACGACTGTATTTACCATTTCACCAATTCAATATGCCCAAAAAGAGTAGGAAGAAGCAGGGCACTTTTAACTCTACCCCCTATTTGTTTCAAAGCAATCCCAAGTAAATGTGTTCACTTTTTGTGTTCGATACACACTGCTTACAGAGGACGGGTTCAGCACATGTCTGGAGTCGCCACGTGACCCCCCGCCACGTTCGCCTTTGCGGGCGGCAGCGCCTCCTCTTTATTAACCAGAGGTAGTAACACAATCTGGTGAAAAGAATCAACAGAACAGCCGTCAGAGCCGCTGCTTGGCAACAAACAATGCCTTTTAAAGGCACACACACGCTGCTGCATGGGGACCCCAGCAGGCACCTCTCTAATATGAAACTTCTCTCAACTGCATAAGACATATATTTGAAGTTTATTTTTTATTTTTAATAACATATGAATTACTTTCTCCAGTAATCAATAGCATTTATTAAAGAACAATTACATTAATAATTAAATCACTTTTTTGGTTAAGTAACGAGTAACTATAATTATTTACTTTTTAAAGTCATTGATTAGACTGGGGCAGTGCTTCTCAAATAGTTTCTCTTACGGTTGGAGTCAATAACCAGGCGAGGTGACGAAGTTACGTCTCTTTACTTCATACTTCAGAACCGACTCCCACACTTGGCCATGACAAATTTGTACTTTGTTTTAAAGATGTGATATTTGCATTTACACTGTATGAAAAAAAAAAAAGTGAAACGGAATTTTACCTTTGCAACCTCATTATACTATTGGCTAAGTTTTATATTCATAAATGTAAGTTTCTCAATACCCGACCTGTTTTTTGTGCCTTTAAAAAAGATTTAGAACTCTACATTAAAACACTCTCTACCTCTAACAACCAAAAAGCTGTGAAAACGATGATGCTGTGCTCCAAATTTGGATTATTTATGGAACTTGTGTGAGCCTATGGCTTTACATTTTGTTACATATATATACATATATATATATATATATATTTTGAATTCTTCTTTAGTTGCTTTATTGAGTTTACAAACCCCCACTTGTTTTGATTGTATTTTATTTTTTTGATTGTTGATGAATGTTGAATGTTATAAATAAAGTTTTTGAAAAAAAATTAAAAAAAAGACTCCCACACTTGCCGTCAGGATGCGCAATACAACGTAAACCGTTGGCCAACCAAAAAGTAACCACAGAACACTATACAGTAGTATAGTTGTCCAAGCGGACGTGTCCTCACTCAGGTCAGCACGGACCTGGAGGGGGGGCGTGCCTTTAGTCCGGCTGGAAATCGGGAGAAATTCGGGAGAATGGTTGTCCCGGGAGATTTTCGGGAGAGGCACTGAAATTCGGGAGTCTCCCGTAAATTTTGGGAGGGTTGGCAAGTATGGGGTACAGTGAAGCCAAGTGCTACATACGCTTCAGCATATTTTGGTATGGCAAAAAAATGATGTTCCCCGAGATCACACACGCCCCCCATGGCATTGCACTGGGCCCGCCCCACTGTTTGTGCAGGACTGGGGTAAGACAAAGAGGCATGACGTGTACTTCTGTGGGAGCCATGTTCACCATGCCTCCAGCACTCACTCACAGTATGGCGCCGTCTGTATTGATGTAAGCGAGATCATTTGTTGCCTGTACCATGGTGTGATGCCCGCTATCTAGTAATAAACATAAGGACTTGTTGGGCATAGCTGAGTAGTCGTGTATTTCATTTGAACCTGACATTGTGGCACAAATTAGGGCTGGCCGATTATATAAATGATAAATGATAAATGGGTTGTACTTGTATAGCGCTTTTCTACCTTCAAGGTACTCAAAGCGCTTTGACACTACTTCCACATTTACCCATTCACACACACATTCACACACTGATGGAGGGAGCTGCCATGCAAGGCGCTAACCAGCACCCATCAGGAGCAAGGGTTAAGTGTCTTGCTCAGGACACAACGGACATGACGAGGTTGGTACTAGGTGGGGATTGAACCAGGGACCCTCGGGTCGCGCACGGCCATTCTTCCACTGCGCCACGCCGTCCCTAAATCGTGAACATTTTTTGTTGGAACGCGGTAAACATGTCTGTGACAACAGCCAATCCAAGTAGACATTGGACCACCCCACCTCGGATTACGAGGTGTGCAAAAGTTAACCGGATCTTAGTTATGAGCACAATGACGGAACTTGGAGCTAAACACGCAGCTGAGAGCAGAAAAACAAATGTCAACCATAACTTGGCAGTTGTCTTGGGCGGGCCCTATGACCTACGCGTCAACGGAATTCTGGACAGAATCATGCCAGCACTCGAGCCGGCAGCCTTGCAGACTTCTCAGGCCATCTCGGGCACACACAGCCCGCCTCAAAGTACAAAACTAAAACCCTAACACAGAAACACTGTGCTACTACTGCTAATGCTAACTGCTGATGCTAGCTAGTTGTGGACAGGATCACCGACGCCGCCCAACAAATCTTAATTCGTAAGTTAAAGATAACTTGACAGCTTCAAATACAATAGTTTGACCACCAGTGTTGATATATTCACTGATACATCCTTGTGTGTTCTTTATTTTACTTGAAGCTCAAAACATTCATGGTTATGGTTTAGTTTATTTCGAACATTTATACAATTACTGTACAATATTTGACATTACACTTGTCTAGTTTCTCATTACAGTATGTCCGAAAAGGAGTAGGAAAAGGCGGAACTTGTTTAATCCTACCCCTTCCTAAATATTAAAGGTCTTATGAATAATTATTTAGTAAGTTGTGATTCACATAGTAAGATAAATAAGATTATTCAATTTTCAAAAAGGTTAAAATGTTCATCAGGATGCGTCTTTTTTGTACTTTGTAAACACTTCTTAACCCGAACAGTTTCTTAACCTGGATCCTATCAGTACATTGTTTGACTTATTTGCTTATTAGCTGTTTATAATGTGTTGGTACATTCTTATGTTACGGTGCTTTTTCTTTCTTTAATTTGCTTTGTTGTTTACTCAGTATGTTAATGAAATGTTGAACAATTTCCCTTCTTAGTTTTTTAGTACAGACACTTTAAATCTGGCATGTTAAAAACAATATAAACAATTCTGATATTAATAGAAATCGGATGATATGGAAACAATTATTGTGATAATTTATTTTGCCATAACCCCCATCCCTAGGACAAATGACTACTGTGTTTGTCAGTTCCAGCACTGTCAGTTTTGGTGTGCAAGGCATTTGAAGCCTCACACCCCAGAGAATGGCATTGATGGGCTTTCAGCTTGGTTGAACACCTATACGCTGTGTGGATAGTTGTTGACGCTCTGAATGCAGATAAGAAAGCTGCTTCATTGTGAGTCTTTTAAAGAATAGTGAAAAATGTCGGTTCAGAAATACAGTCAGGGTCGCGTTCTCACTCAGGCATTTTATTTATTTTGTTTTATAATTGTTACTGTTGTCTCTTGAAACACAGTTCTTGCCATGGAAAATAGCTTCTCAGCTTTTTGAAAGCAGCTTTTAGATTATAGAAATTGGCAGGGGAAGGGAGTGTGGATTGTTCCCCTGTAGAGTGATCCATCAGCTCATTTACCTTGCTGAGAGGCTGCTGGCTGGATGCCGTACTCTTTCCTTCACACCCAGACCTGCATCCAAAACCAAAACAAACACTGAGTCAGACGAGTGAAGCTGCCCTGCAGTTAGAGATGGGTACCTTTCACATTTGAATCGTTACGGGTCACAGAGCATTAATTTAAAAAACTCATCACAACGTTTACTTTGTTTTTTCTTCATCAATAATTTCTGCTCACTACAGACTTTATGAAAGCCAAAAAACGTAATGAAACATCACTTACTATATAAGGCATGTTGAGGTGAACAAGCACTTTTCGTGACATCCTTGCCAGTTCCAGGTCCAAAAGTGTCCCTACTTGTCGGATTATATCCTCAGCCATCCAATTTTTCAGATGAGATGCAAGATTTATGATCCACAATAAACCTATAGGGAGGAAGGAAGTGAGGAGCAGCAGACCACTCGATGATGTAAACATAGGCACACCCGGAAGTGATCATGGTGCCGTTAGCGTTTGTAATAACAATATCACCCATCCATCCATCCATCCATCCATTTTCTACCGCTTATTCCCTTCGGGGTCGCGGGAGGCGCTGGAGCCTATCTCAGCTACAATCGGGCGGAAGGCGGGGTACACCCTGGACAAGTCGCCACCTCATCGCAGGGCCAACACAGATAGACAGACAACATTCACACTCACATTCACACACTAGGGACAATTTAGTGTTGCCAATCAACCTATCCCCAGGTGCATGTCTTTGGAGATGGGAGGAAGCCGGAGTACCCGGAGGGAACCCACGCAGTCATGGGGAGAATGTGCAAACTCCACACAGAAAGATCCCGAGCCCGGGATTGAACCCAAGACTACTGAGGACCTTCGTATTGTGCGGCAGATGCACTAACCCCTCTTCCACCGTGCTGCCCAATATCACTAATACTTGGTTAATATTCAAGTCACAAAATTTACATTTTATGGGCGGAATAGTGGAGCTCCCGTTGGCACAGCTGTAAGCAGACTTTTATTTACGTTTATCTAATCTTTAAAATGCATTACAAATAAAAAATCCATCCGTCATCATGCCTTTCATCATGATTTTGAACGATAGGCAAAATTCCAAAAAAAGTGCAGTTCGCCTTTTAACAGTGAAATGAGTCCCATGTGCAAGTTTTATATAGTAGATTGTGCATGAATTTGTAATTCCAAGAAGTTAGGTCGCAGTAGCATATAGGCTACGGTGTGTTGCCGTACTAGGATGTAGTCTTTGCCATGAAACTGAATGTATCAGTCTAGTCTTAGGTGTCACCCAACAAAGTGTTAATACTGTAAATATTATACTTATTACACTATTGCACTAGCTGTTTGATTGTAACATACACCTACTAAGGTGTATGTTCTCATTACAACATTTTGAGGTGTTTAAATTGCCATGTAAAATTGCTAATGCTAACCAGTAACATGTATAAGACAAAGCCAAAGTAATTTAGCATTGAGCTAGCACATTTTGAAAAACGTCAACTTTAAGTTTGAACGTTTTCTGTCTAACATACTTGCTTTGTTTGCATGAAAATTGGTGAAGTCCGCTCTGAGTGCTGCTTGAGTGTTTGTTTTCCTGCCAAGTAGTTGAGCCGGTGAACAGTCTGAAACCGGACATGACAATGTGGGCAACGAAAGTGTCGAAATATGGTACCGTTTGATTTTATGTGAAGCAATACCTGGTTGTAACGACCCTACCTGCAGTAAACTGTGATGCACAGATGCAAATATTGTACCAACACTTTATTTCTAACTGGAGCGAATTCATTAAACATGAAAAATACAAAAAATAGATTATTATCTTGGATAATTACACAGGTATGTCGTTCCCAGTTCTGTAAATATACCAACAATACCTCGCGGAAATCTACAATCCAAAAATATCTCCACTTTAAGGAATTTACTGAAGGAGATGCTATTTGTATATTAATACAGATTTTATGACTGCTACTTTAACAGCGTGGATATCCGTTTCAAAGAGACATGGACCTGGGGGTGGATTGACTACTGCACATCCCTTTTTACTCCAGCATCAAAAGAACTACTGCATATGATCTAGTTATATTGGATCGTTAGCTGACTTGTCATGCACAATCATGTTACATGAAAAGCGCGCTCAAATGTTATTGCCACTGACAGCATAAAGAATAGGCTACAGCATTATAATCTGCTTCGGATATACTCTGTAGTAAGGTGAGGGGTTACTTGTTATTAGGGGTGTAGCGGTATTGTCTAGGATTGGTGAGCGTTGCTTCGGCGTGATCCAAGAATGCAGAGGACGGAAGGCGGAAGAATACAAGTTAAAGTACCACTGATAGTCACACACACACTAAGTGTAGTGAAATTACTCTCTGCATTTGACCCATCCCCTTGTTCCACCCCCTGGGAGGCGAGAGGAACAGTGAGCAGCAGCGGTGGCCGCGCTCGAGAATCATTTTGGTGATTTAACCCCCAATTCCAACCCTTGATGCTGAGTGCCAAGCAGGGAGGTAATGGGTCCCATTTTTATAGTCTTTAGTATGACTTGGCCGGGGTTTGAACTCATGACCTACCGATCTGAGGGCGGACACTCTAACCACAAGGAACTGAATTGGATGCTGTCCAAAACGTCTAATTGTTTAAAATCTAAGTTTTTCTAAAAAAAATACATTGGATTATGTACATACGAATATAGTTTTTACAAAAATGTTTTGCACATGTATTACCATAGCTTTAAAATGCAAATAATTTGCGTAATACATCCGAGATAGGCTCCAGCACCCCCAGGACCCTGAACAGGACTAGCGGTAGACATACTTGCCAACCCTCCCGGATTTTCCGGGAGACTCCCGAAATTCAGCGCCTCTCCCGAAAACCTCCCGGGACAAATTTTCTCCCGAAAATCTCCCGAAATTCAGGCGGAGCTGGAAGCCACGCCCCCTCCAGCTCCATGCGGACCTGAGTGACGTGTCAACAGCCTGTATTCACGTCCGCTTTCCCACAACACACATTATAACTGTAGAATGATCGAGGGCGAGTTTTTGGTTTCTTATGTGGGTTTATTGTTAGGCAGTTTCATTAACGTCCTCCCAGTGCGGTAACAACACACAACAACAGCAGTCATGTTTTATTCTACCGTAAAGCAGTTTGTCTGCCGTAAACAGCAATGTTCTTGTAATATATTGAGTTGGAGGCAATAAACAGGCGAGGTGATGAAGTACGTCTCTTTACTGTAGACTTCAGAACAGACTCACACACTTGATGTCAGGTGCGCAACACCACGTAAATCGTTGGCCAACCAAAAAGTAACCCCAGTACGCTATAGCCAACATTCACCAGGAGATGGCAACAGACAAACATAGATCATTCTATAACATTCCTCCACTTTTAGAAATGGAGAAGTTCCTCAAAATAAATAAACAACCCAACCAAAAAATGCAGCAGCTCAATTAAAAAACTGTACTTAAGCCACATTATTTTTTTTATTTTTTTTAGTACTGAACTCTTAACCCTCATTTGTAAACAATAACATGCTTATTATACAAACAGTATTTGTACACCTTTAACACAGATTTGTATATACTGTCTTCAGAGATTCAGTTTTTTTGGTGGTACTCGAAACCTTTCTGGGTACCTGCGAAAGGGTGTTCAGCATGGTTAGAAAAATAGTGACAGAGAATAGAACAAGGATGGACAATTCAACCCTTAACTCAACAATGAGTAGATGAGTGTTATGTGTGTGTATATGTGTAAATAAATGAACACCAAAATTCAAGTATTTATTTTATTTATATATATATATATATAATAAAATAATTATATATATAGCTAGAATTCACTGAAAGTCAAGTATTTCTTATATATATATATATATATATATATATATATATATATATATATATATATATATATATATATATATATGAAATACTTGACTTGGTGAATTCTAGCTGTAAATATACTCCTCCCCTCGTAGCCACGCCCCCAACCACGCCCCCCCCCAACCCCGACCGCGCCCCCACCTCCCGAAATCGGAGGTCTCAAGGTTGGAAAGTATGGCGGAGAACATGGATAGATGGAAATTAAATCTGGTGACGGTTGGATCGCATCACGGTGATATTTGACCTGTTCCCAGAAATGCAGAAACCAGAGGAAGGTAATTTACAATTTGAATAATTTTTTTTTAAACAAGGGACCAAAGAATAGGCAAATGACGACTGCCGCTTGGAAAGGTACAAGGCATCAGAGAGGCTATGCAAAACAAAACCAAAAACTTACAGACTAGAAAACGGAACGGTCTCGGACTGGCTTCACCGCGGGAGGGCGCCACCATCTGATGTTTGGCAATCCCCAATACGGAATTGCGTCGTGCGCTATTCCGCTGCACGAATCCACCTGCTCAGTGGCCTTGTGGTTAGAGTGAGATCGTTAGGTCCTGAGTTCAAAACCCGGCTGAGTCATACCAAAGACTATAAAAATGGAACCCATTACCTCCCTGCTTGGCACTCAGCATCAATGGTTGGAATTGGGGGTTAAATCACCAAAATGATTCCTGAGCGCGACCACCGCTGCTGCTCACTGCTCCTCTCACTTCCCAGGGGGTGGAACAAGGGGATGGGTCAAATTCAGAGGGTAATTTCACCACACCTAGTGTGTGTTTGACAATCAGTAGTACTTTAACTTTTACCTTTAATATAATCACCTGATAAGGAGGGTAGTAATAAAGCGAACCACAAAACATGTATTATGTCTTTCCAGAGAAGCAGAAGCAAATAAACTCGGTCCTGCCACTTTATTTTATGCAGCTGGAGTGCGGCGCGCCTGGACCGGTCCGCGACCGTTCCGCATTCAATGGAAATTTGGGGATATGCGCGGAGAAGTGCGGCAGTAGAAGCGTCCACATGAATAAACATGCACAAAGTATCAACAAAGGTTTGCAGCAGAGGCTCAACTTAAATAGCCAAAATTATAAAATGAAAACATCTGCGCGTAGCAGAAGCTCAGAGGCGGCAGTGAAGCTGCTTGCAGGAACACGCAAACAAAACGGGAAGAACGACCACAATAAGAGCCCTAAATTGGAACAAAGACCCTAAACACAGGAAAACGCCAACCAATTCAAAACCAGGCATGATATTATGCAACAGATCATGACACTATTCTACTGTAGCCACAACTACACTGATAGTAGCTAAAAATCGACAACATAAGTAGTTAATATTAACAAATGACGTGACTACAGCATGTTATGCTAGTAAAAACATATTTCAAACTATGTGCACAGGTTTAAAGAAGAAAAAGATCATTAGTTTTGTAGTAATGGTTTAAAACTGTGTAAATGAGTAAGATATCCCTAACTTGTCAGTAATGCTTTTAAACCAGTTCTGATTCAGTTTAAATGAAATGGTAGGCCATTGTCTACAACGTGTTTGAATACACATTTAGTCTGAATCAGCTCACTGTTACAAACAATGCATATTGATACCATTAAAATTATATTTTAGTCTAAAAAGAGAGGCTATGTTTGTTAAAATGTAAATAATTTTGTAATTGAATGTCAGAATAACATCTAGCTGTTTAGATAATTATAGAACAATGTCATTTTACTGCATATAATAGCTTAAAACTAATTAAGTACATAAGTCATATCCTAGACATTTCTATATGTGTGTGCTGTACCTGCATCTTTTATATGGCATTATTTGTAGTATTGTTAAAACCCTGTTGAATTTTTTAAAAATTGTGAGTGATATAATCTGTTTGTAGTGTTTAAAAATCAGGACTGTGTTTAGAAGTAAAGAAAATCTTTTTTTTTTGTTAAATAAACTTTTAAAAGGTCATTCTGATGCGTTCAGGTAGGTAGATACTGTAGATAGTTTGTAGTGATAATAGTTAAAAAAGGAAGCTTTACCATAATAAATAGCTGTACAATTGCCCTAAAAATGAATCATTTATTTATTAAGGAAAATGAGTATGAGACTCAGCTATTATTCATATAGCAAAATGCTGCCAAATAATAATACAAATTGAATATGTTGTAGAACGTACTGTCTCTAGCTTACAGTATTGACCTTTAGCCTGCAAATATAGTTTGCAATGTCCATCCATCCATCCATCTTCTTCCGCTTATCCGAGGTTGGGTCGCGGGTGCAGCAGCCTAAGCAGGGAAGACCAGACTTTCCTCTCCCCAGTCACTTCGTCCAGCTCTTCCCGGGGGATCCCGAGGCGTTCCCAGGCCAGCCAGGAGACATAGTCTTCCCAACGTGTCCTGGGTCTTCCCCGTGGCCTCCTACCGGTTGGATGTGCCCTAAACACCTCCCTAGGGAGGCGTTCGGGTGGCATCCTGACCAGATGCCCGAACCACCTCATCTGGCTCCTCTCGATGTGGAGGAGCATCGGCTATACTTTGAGCTCCCCCCGGATGACAGAGCTTCTCACCCTATCTCTAAGGGAGAGCCCTGCCACCCGGCGGAGGAAACTCATTTCGGCCGCTTGTACCCGTGATCTTGTCCTTTCGGTCATAACCCTAAGCTCATGACCATAGGTGAAGATGGGAACGTAGATCGACCGGTAAATTGAGAGCTTTGCCTTCCGGCTCAGCTCCTTCTTCACCACAACGGATCGATACAGTGTCCGCATTACTGAAGATGCCGCATCGATCCGCCTGTCGATCTCACGATCCACTCTTTCCCCACTCGTGAACAAGACTCCTAGGTACTTGAACTCCTCCACTTGGGGCAGGGTCTCCTCCCCAACCCGGAGATGGCACTCCACCCTTTTCCGGGCGAGAACCATGGACTCGGACTTGGAGGTGCTGATTCTCATCCCAGTCGCTTTACACTCGGCTGCGAACCGATCCAGTGAGAGCTGAAGATCCTGGCCAGATGAAGCCATCAGGACCACATCATCCGCAAAAAGCAGAGACCTAATCCTGCAGCCACCAAACTGGATCCCCTCAACGCCTTGACTGCGCCTAGAAATTCTGTCCATAAAAGTTATGAACAGAATCTGTGACAAAGGGCAGCCTTGGCGGAGTCCAACCCTCACCGGAAACGTGTCCGACCTACTGCCGGCAATGCGGACCAAGCTCTGACACTGATCGTACAGGGAGCGGACAGCCACAATCAGACAGTCCGATACCCCATACTCTCTGAGCACTCCCCACAGGACCTCCCGAGGGACAGTCAAATGCCTTCTCCAAGTCCACAAAGCACATGTAGACTGGTTGGGCAAACTCCCATGCACCCTCAAGGACCCTGCCGAGAGTATAGAGCTGGTCCAGAGTTCCACGACCAGGACGAAAACCACACTGTTCCTCCTGAATTCGAGGTTCGACTATCCGGTGTAGCCTCCTCTCCAGTACACCTGAATAAACCTTACCGGGAAGGCTGAGGAGTGTGATCCCACGATAGTTGGAACACACCCTCCGGTTCCCCTTCTTAAAAAGAGGAACCACCACCCCGGTCTGCCAATCCAGAGGTACCGCCTCCGATGTCCACGCGATACTGCAGAGTCTTGTCAACCAAGACAGGCCCACAGCATCCAGAGCCTTAAGGAACTCCGGGCGGATCTCATCCACCCCCGGGGCCTTGCCACCGAGGAGCTTTTTAACTACCTCGGCAACCTCAGCCCCAAAAATAGGAGAGCCCACCACAGATTCCCCAGGCCCTGCTTCCTTATAGGAAGACGTGTTGGTGGGATTGAGGAGGTCTTAGAAGTATTCCCTCCACCGATCCACAACATCCGCAGTCGAGGTCAGCAGAACACCATTCATAGTTTGCAATGTTATTATTATTATTATTACTATTAGGGATGTCCGATTAATGGCTTTTTGCCGATATCAGATATTTTGATATTGTCCAACTATTTAATTACGGATACCGATATCAACCGATACCGATATCAACAGATATATGCAGTCGTGGAATTAACACATTATTATGCCTAATTTCGACAACCAGATATGGTGAAGATAAGGTCCTTTTTTAAAAAAATAATAAATTAAGATAAATAAATTAAAAACATTTTCTTGAATAAAAAAGAAAGTAAAACAATATAAAAACAGTTACATAGAAACCAGTAATTAATGAAAATTAATCAAATTACCTGTTAAAGGTTAGTACTACTAGTGGACCAGCAGCACGCACGATCATGTGTGCTTACAGACTGTATCCCTTGCAGACTGTATTGATCTATAATGTAGGAACCAGAATATTAATAACAAAAAGAAACAAACCTTTTGTGTGAATGAGTGTGAATAAGTGTAAATGGGTGAGGGAGGTTTTTTGGGTTGGTGCACTAATTGTAAGTGTATCTTGTGTTTTTTATGTTGATTTAATTTTAAAAGATTAAAAAATTAAAAACAATACCGATAATAAAAAAAACGATACCGATCATTTCCGATATTACATTTTAACGCATTTATCGGCCGATAATATCGGCAGGGCGATATTATCGGACATCTCTAATTACTATTATTATTGCTTTGGTAAGGGGTTGTGCTAAATAAAAAAAGGTGCTCTAAAATAGTAACAAACAAACTATTATCTGCATGTGTAGAACATTGCCATTTGGTTGACGATTCCATGCTGTGAAAAGACAATTTAGAGTTAAATAATGTTTTCAAATAAGAAAATAGCACAAACTATGTATTAAGTTAAAACATATTAAATAATATTGACTTAAATGCCATACGTAATTAGTAAAACCTTAAAGTCACATCTTAAGTGCACAGGAAGCCAGTGCAAGTGGGTCAGTATAGGCGTAATATGATCAAACTTTCTTGTTCTTGTCAAAAGTCTAGCAGTCGCATTTTGTACCAACTGTAATCTTTTAATGCTAGACATAGGGAGACCCGAAAATAATACGTTACAGTAATCGAGACGCGACGTAACGAAAGCATGAATAATGATCTCAGCATCGCTAGTGGACAAAGTGGAACACATTTTAGCGATATTACGAAGATGAAAGAAGGACGTTTTAGTAACACTCTTAATGTGTGACTCAAACGAGAGAGTTGGGTCGAAGATAATACCCAGATTCTTAGTTGGTATTGTCTCAGTGCCATAGCTAACCAAGCCATCTGCCTCCAGTTATTTCTATGTCTAAATTCGCTGAGAAGTTTGTTTTTGTGAAATGACCAGAAAGGCCGATGGATGCTGACTCTATAAAATGTTACAAATAGGTGTGGAGGTGTGATGACGGTGCATTGAGTCCAGCTGAGTTCATGATGGTTCAACAACAAAAACTTCATGACTCTGCGAGACCCGCTGGCCTCCCATCTCTGAGGAATGCTGATATTGTTGGTTTGAAGGCTCAACCTAACCTGTGTTGGGAGATTCTCTGTTCAACATCTCTGCTGTGCTGAGTACTTTGCCCTTTTGCTAGATTTGAGAACACTCCCTTGGGACTAATTAACATACTTGCCAACCTTGAGACTCCCGAATTCGGGGGGAGGAGGGGTGTTGAGGTGAGTGGGGGCGGGGTTGAGGTTGGGGGGAGGGGGGTGTTCTGTGGCAGGGGGGGTGTATATTGTAGCGTCTCGGAAGAGTTAGTGCTGCAAGGGGTTCTGGGTATTTGTTCTGTTGTGTTTATGTTGTGTTACGGTGCGGATGTTCTCCTGAAATGTGTTTGTCATTCTTGTTTGGTGTGGGTTCACAGTGTGGCGCATATTTGTAACAGCGTTAAAGTTGTTTATACGGCCACCCTCAGTGTGACCTGTATGGCTATTGATCAAGTATGCTTGCATTCACTTATGTGTGTATAAAAGCCTCATATATTATGTGACTGGGCCGGCACACTGTTTGTATGGAGGAAAAGCGGACGTGACGACAAGTTGTAGAGGACGCTAAAGGCAGTGCCTTCAAGGCACACCCACAATATTGTTGTCCGGGTGGAAATCGGGAGAAATTCGGGAGAATGGTTTCCCCGGGAGATTTTCGGGAAGGGCTCTGAAATTTGGGAGTCTCCCGGGAAAATCGGGAGGGTTGGCAAGTATGCTAATTGATGTCAAAGCTTAAAAAAACGTTTCTACTTCTAGACAGCAAAAAAAATGTAAATACAATGGGAAGCAATACTTTTTTATAATAAACATTACTATGAGTGAGCACACCATAGAATTTTTCTGCAAATGAAGTACGAATGTGACTTAAATTGCAATTACACACATTAACGAGTTGGCTGGTTGCTCTTTTAAGCCTCTTACTTTGTACATGGTGCATTCACAATGTTTCAGTTGCATATTACTAGTGCTGTCAAAAATGTTATTTAATCAAATCAAATTTACTTTAAAAATTACCCTGATATTTTAACACTGATACAATTTTATCGTCAAACTGTCATAATCAAACATTTTTTAAATGTTTGACTTGAATGCATGTCATTTTTTTGCTCAAAACCTGGTAACAGTATTTTTTTTATCTAAAGTCCCATTAGGGTATATTTTAAAGCAAACTTTGTCAGAGAGCACACCAGTCAGGGCTCTATGCTTAGCTTGTTCACTAGGAGCACCGGTGCTACTAATTGAAAAAAAATTAGTAGCACAGAACACATTTAAGAGCAATATGAAATGTCTTAAATATCGCAACTTCATTATTAACACTCGTAAACACGTGCACTCTTACGTATAAACACAATGCCATATAGGCCCCAGCACCCCCAGCGACCCCGAAAGGGACAAGCGGTAGAAAATGGATAGATGGATGGATGGGCCATCATAAGGCCTGCTGCAACCCTCAATTAAACACAGAGAACATATCTAAACTGTGCTAACTAGCACTGTCGCTAACACTAGTAGAACTAGGTGCATGGCAGGGTAAAACGTATTCACTTGCTCAATTATGCTTAATAACATTGTAACTATTTTCTGTTGCATCATTAAAATGTAATGTGTACATTATATCAAGTAGATCTACTATTCCAGTGGTTCTCAAATGGGGGTACGCGTACCCCTGGGGGTACATGAAGGCATGCCAAGGGGTACGTGAGATTTTTTTTAAATATTCTAAAAACAATTCCAAAATCCTTTATAAATATAAATAAAAACCTATCTTTTTTTCCAAATAGTTCAAGAAAGACCACTACAAATGAGCAATATTTTGCACCGTTATACAATTTAATACATCAGAAACTGATGACATAGTGCTATATTTTACTTCATCTCTTTTTTTCAACCAAAAAAGTGAGTGACGTCAGACCTGCAGCACACCTGTCCCAAACGTGGCTCAATAACAAGTTCAATGTTTTATTATTATAATCAAATGACAGCAGTCATTTCCATGAGATTATTTTCTAATATAAGTGTTTTGGTCCACTTACAATGACTATAACATATTGTTTTTCATGAGCTGTGTACTAGTATTATATGTCTGGGTGGGGTCCTGCTTTGGAAATAATGTGTACCCCTTTCAGATATCGCATTTAGTTCCCACTAAAACATTCACATGTTGCACAATGAGATGTAAACATGGGATCATGTGTCACTTCTTTGCTTAAACCATTCCATAATATAAGTCCACATACTTAATATGCTAAAGGTTGTAAGTGTACACAAATATTTAAAGTTTAACTTGTTCCTAAGGTTATATTGCTTCTATTTTGCTGTGAAGAATTGTTGTACATTTTTGGGCAACTGGTTGTATAGTTTGCTTTGTAAATAATTTTAGCTCTTTGCAAATGCACTAAATCATTCAATTTTAATATTTGTATTCTATTAATAAGGCAAGGCAAGTTTATTTATAGAGCACAATTTGTACAAAAGGCAATTCAAAGTGCTTTTGAGAAAATTAAAAGAATGCAAAAATAAAAATATAAAATCAGAATTCAAATGAAATCAAAAACACAATCATTATAAAAACAATCATACTTAATTAATTAATGTTAAAATCAATTCAGATAAAAATCAGATAAAATACATTCGGTTGTCTTATGTACAACTAAATAAAAGTGTTTTCAGCCTGGATTTGAACATTGCCAACGTTAAGGCTAGTGTCACATCTTCAGGAAGACTATTCCAAATTTTAGGAGCATAAAACTGAAACACAGTTTCACCGTATTTGATCCTGACTCGAGGCACCAGCAGGAGACCACTGCCTGAAGAAATAAAGGGTTTGAATGTGTGACGATCTGTCACTTCCCTTCCTGCTTTTTTCCCTGAGCGCTGATACCCCTCACTTGCTAATGATCGGCAGCCTGGCCACACCTGGTGTTAATCAGCATGCTGCTATTTATGCCTGCCTTGCCTGTTCCTCAGCGCTTGAGGATTGACTATGTTAAGAACCTCGGTTGTATACATGACTGCTTCTCCTCTGTTAAATATACATAAATCATCTTACCTGCCCTTCATTCTCCTGGTTCCTGCACCTTGGGGGCACAAATACCACAGCCATGCGGGTTCCCAATAGAATGTTCTCTATATCCAACATTATGTATTATTTTTGAAACACTGTTAATGAATGAAGCATACTTTTGTAGTTATTTCCACATATTGGTGCACAATAACTCAGATATGGTACCACTAGCGAGCAATAAAGAATATGGAGTGATTTTTGGTCCAAGACATATTTAGCTTCATTCATTTTTAAAATATTTTTTGCAACCTTATGTTGTGTATTTTTAGATTACATTTCCATGTTGTTTTATTCTCATTGTCATTTTTTTCATCAATATTCTCAGTTAATTTCCAAAAATTTGATTTATTTTACCCCATAAATCTCTACTTCTATTTGTATTTGTGTTTGACTTTCCCTTCTGCTGTTATCGAATAGCATTATTTTAGTTTTACTGAAATTTAAAGATAGCATGTTTTTGTCAAACCATCTCTTTAATTTGTTTATTTCTTCCATTATTATTTGTATTAGCTGTGTGTTTTCGCTATCATTGGCAAATGATACTAACTGTATGTCCTTTGTAACTTTACGAATGTTGTTCATATAAATATTGAACAATGTTGGTCTCAGTATTGATCCCTGGGGTACGCCACAAGATATATTTAGCGCTGTGGATGTATGTTTGTTGCAAATTAGGTGTCTGAACAAAAAAATACCCTGTTTTAAACTGCTGTAGCCACAACAAAATGTTAAACTTGTTTTGAAATATGAATCTCATCAATAAGTGGTGGGATGAAAGATGTTCTGTTGGGCGGACAGTGAGTGCTTGCTTACACAATTTGTATGACAGGTAAGAGTGTTATTTTGCAGGCAATACAATTTTTGAGAAGATGACAGTAGGACTCTGCAACAGATTATAGTACTGTCTCAGATCATGAGCTTAATCGTTTTTTGTGATGCAGCTTAACTCAAAACATTTGTACCTCAAAACAATGTCTCCCGTTGAAATGCATTTAAATCAACTGGTGCTTGCTCCCTCCCCCAAAACAACATAATTTAATCACGTATCATGCCTTTCATAAAGAAAGCTGAACTTTTGGATACGAAATATTGTATAAAAACAATACAATAAAATATACTACTAACAAGTTTTAGTTTAGTTAAAGACCTTTAGTTCTGTTTCAGCACCCCTGGGTTTGGGTTTCTTGGTTGCCATGGGTGCTGATTATGTTCACCTGTCTCTGATTAATGTTCGGGATGCTTACCTGCTCCCGGGCACTAATCAGAGAGCTATTTATTCCTGCTTTTTGTCACACCCAGCTGGCTGTCTTGTTTGCGCTATGCAACACGTTACGTTAATTTCTTGCTTCCTTGTTCCATGCTAAGCTTTTCCTTTAGTTTACCATAGCTCCCTGTGATATTTTTGTATATATACAGTTACGATGCACAGTTTATAAAACACATGTTCAAAACCTGTAATTTATACAGTGAGTATGAAAATACATACATTTTAAAACTATACTATAACTACTACAATAATACACAGGTTAAAATACAATAATAATAATTGGTAAACTAACTATGATATGTATTGTATTTCGTATTAAAATACTAATCCAGTCAATGTTGGCAACACAGAGTACTCAATAACCAATATTTTGCAAGAAAACTAAAAATATTGTAATTTGTTAGACTTTTCAGTTGTGTGGGAAGCTTATTCCAGTGGATAAATGTCCACTGTTTGGATATAATTTTAACATTCCTGGCTGGCGTAAGACTCATTATGTTTCAGTATGGTGCAGAGGAGCAGTGATACGCTCAAATTGCTTTGCCAAGTTGCCAACCCGCTCTGTCATGTTTTTGATGATTTTTTAAATTTTATTTTAATGAATGTCATTTACTTCTCAGCACTGTCTGTCACACTCACTTTCTTCCTTCCCATGCTTGGAAAGTTATCTCTAGCTATAAACTAATGCGAGCGAGTATGTTTTGATGGGGATCTTACAGGGTTGACTGTGACATTTGTTACGCCAACTAATTGCAGGGATGCTTGTAACTCATTTTTTTCTTGCAATTTAAAGCATAACAATTATCTGAGAATTGGCTCTTTTTGAAAAACACTCTAAGATTGGGGAACTCTCCAGTTGAGGTTCCCCTATACCATATTTTTCAGACTATAGGGTGCAATTAAAATCCAACATTGGGCCTTATAACCTGGTGCGCCTAATGTACGTATCAATTCTGGTTGTGCTTACCAAAGCAATTTTATTTGGTACATGGTGTAATAACTGTGACCAGTAGATGGCAGTCACTTATAAAAGATGCATGTGGACTACAGGTTGACGCCCCTTCAATAAATGACGTTTGCAAGTACAGAGCAAGCCCAAAACGTTGATGTTTCATTGAGAGTAAAGAACATTGCACACATAGCTCAAAAATCTGTCAAAATGTTTTAGTACGACTTTGGTAAGCTGTGAAGCCACACCGCTTGATGGATTGTCGGAGCATTACGGCTAGCATAGTCAGACGTACTGTGCTTCATCATACAGGTGTGTGTATAGAGACCCCAAAATGGCACCTAATAGGAGACATATTATCTGCCGTTTTGTTTCGACTTATTTTGCAAAATCAACGTTTCTTACCTCTTGGTTCCTGCTGTTGTGTATTTGGGATTTGCATAAGTCCCAAAAATGTGCACACGTCCGCTATAATAGCCCGGGCCGTAGTCAATAAGCTCCTTCTTTTTCTCTACTCTCTTGTTGTGGGGAATTCATCCTCCGCTGTTGCCATTTCTAATACAAAGCAGAATACAGTTCTAACTTATTTCTGTCAGTAGAATCGCTATGGAAGTGCCAACAACTACAACAAAAGATGACAAAGAGAACCAGGTAAATAAAACCGCTAACAAAAACGGCAGAACCTGAAAAGACGGTCAGAAAGCGGCTTGGAGATGGTCTGTAGATTATAATCTATGCATCATTTTGACCAAAAAAACACCATTACATGTTATGTAGACAACAAAAAAGTGTTTTAAATGTAAAAAAAGCAAAAAACAATCCTAATATGACACCTTTATTGCACCTTATAAAATATGTTTTTAAATTCATAAAAAATGGATGCCCATGATTGTCTTTCACCTGAGAGGTATACCATTTTGAAAGTCACTTGTTCAACATGAATCATTGTCGCCCACATGATGAATTGGGACTTTTGAGTATTTGGAGCATGTGATGTCGCTGGATGGTGAAGTAGTGGAGCAGAACTGATTTTGGCAGATACTCTCAATTAACATGTCATATATTATGTTCAGTTCACCTTGCAAGTTGTACACGTTAATTAGGCTTGCAGCAATAACTGATTGAGCTGTAATTAGCATAATCTGTGATTCCTCGCCAATGTAAGATGGTAAAGCTAATCAGACTTGATCAGGAATTTAATAGGACTGGGATCTAATAAGTCGATATAAGTTCAAGTTGTACAATGCCTAATTAGCTTGTGATGATGCAATAATGGGAAATATCCTTCCCAAGACACAGTTAAGCCACAACAAACATTGTGCATGGCCTTTTCACATCCGTTCAATCCCAGCCCAACATATGAACTGCATATTGCCTCAACTAATGGCAAAAGGCTGTCTGAGTGCAGCGGCTGATGTACACGAGAAGACGTGGGTTCTAGTTTGAGAAGGATACTTTAACACAATCTGTGAGTAATTAAGTAAGTACATTTTATTTATGAAGCGCTTTTCACAGATAAAATCCCAAAGCGCTGTGCAAAACATAGGTGAACTAAATAAATAAATAAATGATAAATGGGTTATACTTGTATAGCGCTTTTCTACCTTCAAGGTACTCAAAGCGCTTTGACAGTATTTCCACATTCACCCATTCACACATACATTCACACACTGATGGCGGGAGCTGCCATGCAAGGCGCTAACCAGCAGCCATCAGGAGCAAGGGGTGAAGTGTCTTGCCCAAGGACACAACGGACGTGACTAGGATGGTAGAAGGTGGGGATTGAACCCCAGTAACCAGCAACCCTCCGATTGCTGGCACGGCCACTCTACCAACCTCGCCAACTAAAACAACAATTAAATCAAAACAGCAGAGGCAACATCACAAAGGATAAAAAGCGGATTTAAAAAGATAGTTAAAAGGTTCATTAACTAAAAGCTTTACTAAAAAGAGAATTCTTCAAATGTTTAAGTGTCAACAAAGTCAAGCTCACAGAGGGACTGGTGCAAGTTATTCTAGAGTCTGGGGGCTACAGCCCGGAATACCAGGTTTCCACAGGTTTTAGAATGGTTTTTTGTAATATTTAAGAGACCCTGGTTTGAAAACTGGAGGCTGCGCCCTGAAGTGCACGGGCACGACAAATGAGCAATGTACCGAGGGGCCCACCATGCAAAGCACGGAAATGTGGAACTAAAATCTTAAACTCTATGCGGAATTCGACTGGAAGCCAATCAAGACCGGATAGAATGGGGGTAAAGTGGGCTGTTCTGGGTGCACCGGTCAAAAGTCTGGCAGTCGCATACTGTACAGTCTGAAGTCTCTTCAGCGTTGACTTGTTGAAAAGAGTGAAAAGAGAATTGGAATAGTCAATACGAGACAAAATTAATGCATGAATGATCATTTCTAGATCTGATTTTGACAACACTTTAGAGATACAGTATCAATCAGGTGATAAAAGCTGTTTTTGGTCAGTTGACGACGACAGTCACCAGAGACACTCGTTAAAATGGTTTCACAATTACTGTATCTAGAGGAGTGAGGGGACTGTAAACAAACTGAAAAGGGACTGAAAATAAACTATTTCCAGATAGTTGCTCAACCCAACAGTGACAACAAAATAATTTGTGGCGTCATGCCGTATTCATCTTGAATGCCACGGGAGGATAATCAAATCTATTAATTCTGTCAGATTTGGCTTTGCATTTTTAACTTCAACTCATCAACAGTGCATTCCTTAACAGGGTGCATAAAAAATGTATTTTCTTTTCTATTTCAATTCTGTTTGTGTCCCCTCACTCACTCACTTCCTGCCTGGATGAGCACAATTGGTTTGAAAGTGAAATGAGACTTCATATCAATGCAAGGAAAAGAATAATACATTGTATTCCTTTGATTTCTCATCCGCAGCCTCTTTTTCAACTTCTTCTCTGTTCAGGGGATCATCGGGTGTTTCTTTTCATGCGTTGTCACATGCTCAGGAATTCAACATTCACTTCAGAGTAGTTTAAATCAAGACGTCATTAAAGTAATTTCACTCATCACAGCTGATTAAGTTTACATTTTCTTTAAAAAGATATGCATTTATTCTTAATAATAATACAGTGATAGCCTGTCAATTAAATACCTGGCCATCTCAAAACGCCACAATTTGAATTTGTTTTTTGTATTATAGTTTTATTTAATTTATCTGACAAGCCTGACATGACATTAAAATGAGAAATAAGGTTTGAAAAATATTTCAATAACATGTACTACAAACAATTACAGTAGTTTTATGAATTAATGTAATAATATTGGTCAGCATTACCTTGGGTAGTTTGTAGATTGTAGACTTTTTCTTGGAAAACAATTGAAACTAGGAAATTGTTGTTTTTGTTGCACATGGACATATTTGAGTGACGGACCAGAGAGGTCAAAGTATACAACAAGAGATATGCATGTCTGTGTACAAAGGTAATGCTCGACCATCCAATTTGTTGTGTCAGGACACAAAACAGAACAAATTGAAACACATCATCTGCAGCTTCTCAATATTTTCATGGATACAAGTCAGTAGTTTGGACACGGGGACTGACAATGTGGTATCAGAGCTGGCTCACAGGGTAGGCTGTTTTTAAAGGTTTGTTTCTCTGATTCGAGAAAGTTAGTGCAAAAGAGAAGAAGTCGCAGCGCAGGATTTTGTCCTGTTTATTCAAAACGTATGTGTGTTTCTTGTGTAAACGAGCAGGAACAGCAACGTGTAACAATATATTAACTCTTTATTGCTCACATAGCACAAACATGTGACAAATACTACTTCAATCGGCATTGGGTTGGGCTCGTAACTGAAACTTAAAGCATACCAAAAAAACAAGAGACAGTTTGTATCTCAAACTACTCATACATTGAGATACTTATAAATTGAGATACCACTGTTACTGTTCTATACACACCTTTTACAGACCTTAACAGTTTTGTATTTTACCCTCCTCCTTAGGTCAGTTTCTGTGGGTGAATGGTTCCTCCTTTGGGGGCCCCTGGGTGCTGAGTCCATGGCTGTGGAGTGGCCCTGTTCCCTGTAGCTTGGACATGGCCTTGTATCTGCACCCCAAGCAAAGTGGGCAATATAACATATGGCTTATTGAGCGGGATAAGCCTCAACTTTCTCTCTTCTCCACTGACACATTGCCTCGTATTACAGGGTAAGTAGCAGTTTTGTTGGCACTTTCCAAAGAATATCCGGAATGTCGAGGTGGCCCTTACACCAGAACTTGGTGTCACGCTCATTCGAAAAAGGAATCAGTGCAATGGCTCTCAATAGTCAGTCAAGACTCAGATACCTACAGTGTCTTTTCAGAAAAGATTCTTCAATTAAACATTTTTGGCATTTGAAGCTGTAACTTCTTGAACCATCAGCGCCCTCTGTAGTAGATGTTTGTGTTTTGCATAGCAAAAATGTGTAACTTTGACAAAAAAAATCGAGCCAAAACAAGTTGAGAGTAAGGACATATACACTCTTTTTTATATATATATATATATTTTGGTTGTGGTGAAGAAGGAGCTGAGCCGGAAGGCAAAGCTCTCAATTTACCGGTCGATCTATGTTCCCATCCTCACCTATGGTCATGAGCTTTGGGTTATGACCGAAAGGACAAGATCACGGGTACAAGCGGCCGAAATGAGTTTCCTCCGCCGGGTGGCGGGGCTCTCCCTTAGAGATAGGGTGAGAAGCTCTGTCATCCGGGGGGAGCTTAAAGTAAAGCCGCTGCTCCTCCACATCGAGAGGAGCCAGATGAGGTGGTTCGGGCATCTGGTCAGGATGCCACCCGAGCGCCTCCCTAAGGAGGTGTTTAGGGCATGTCCGACCGGTAGGAGGCCACGAGGAAGACCCAGGACACGTTGGGAAGACTATGTCTCCCGGCTGGCCTGGGAACGCCTCGGGATCCCCCGGGAGGAGCTGGACGAAGTGGCTGGGGAGAGGGAAGTCTGGGCTTCCCTGCTTAGGCTGCTGCCCCCGCGACCCGACCTCGGATAAGCGGAAGAAGATGGATGGATGGATATATATATATATATATATATATATATATGTATATATATATATATATATATATATATATATATATATATATATATATATATATATACATATACATATATATATACATATACATATATATATACATATACATATATATATACATACAGTATATACATATATATATATATATATATATATATATATATATATATACATACAGTATATACATATATATATATATATATATATATATATGCCTGATGAAGTCGGACATGCACTCTGCTAATTGAACCTGTTTCAGTGTCGCCTGAGTCACTATTGAGTCAAGGCCGATTTCAAGCCACTTAGACACTGAACATTCACCATGACAACACACTCTTCTCTTACATTGTGTTTTTGCTATCAGGAAACCTTCATTGGAAGCTTTCTACTGAAGGGTATTATCGAACACGTGCTGTCTGAAAAAGAAAGTACGCTTAATGGTTTGAAATGTGTCATTTCTTCTGGCAACAGCTGTATGCAAATAACTATTTCCACACTCCTACATAATCTTTCAATATGACAAGTCCTTAATTATCCGAACACAACTAATTGACGCTTTTGACTGGAAAGC
This sequence comes from Nerophis lumbriciformis, assembly GCF_033978685.3. Lineage (NCBI taxonomy): Eukaryota > Metazoa > Chordata > Actinopteri > Syngnathiformes > Syngnathidae > Nerophis > Nerophis lumbriciformis. Next base: position 20,499,103 of record NC_084555.2, on the reverse strand, counting down.
GCACTGACGACAAGCGGATTCAAAATGTTCTATCAATTAATCTGCTTTCACTGGGCGTTTGGCGCTTATCTCAGCCGACTGGCGCATAGACTGGGAATTGAGCAGTGCCAGTTGCATGAAAGCCTGCTATGTTTACATGGTTGCGCCCCTGAATTTCTTAAATGGGGGACCTATGATGATTTTTTTTCTTTTCTGACCTATAAATGTTGTTACAATGTTTGATACTCTGGTTAAACAAGGCTCAACTGTCAAATCATAAGATTCATTCACTTTTGGGCGTGAGCATGCACGCAGTTTTGGATGACTCAGACTTTGTTTTTGTGGGCCATCTGTGACGTCACAGTTTGACAGACATACTCATATGGACATTCTCCTATGTGCTCTGGGCCAGCCTTCCGCCAAGACTATTGACTGCACCCTCCCGTGTTATTCCCTCTTGTTTCATGCCGACCCGCTTGCTGTGATGTTTACAAAAGAAAAATATTTCCGTGTTTATTAGTCCACGATATTTTTGTCAACATGGGCCAATAGAAACACTAATGACAAGCATGGCAGTTGTTGGTGTGACCGCGGGATGCAGAGACCGGTATAGCGACCTAACGAAAGTATGATTTGTTAAGATAATCGTGTTACGCGCAAAATAATACTAACATGCGACATGCAATTAGATAAATGCTGGTAAAAGGAACTTTTTCGATGTGGTTCTTTTATTGAACAAAGAGTGTGCAGGTCTACCCAATGTGGTGACCGTGTCTGAACAAAAATAGCAGTGATTTTTGTCTTTAGGATACAGTGTATATATTTCAACAGTGTGAATTTGCAAAGGGTAAATTATTATACTTCTGGAGTGGGTGGGCAGTGGAGCAGTTCATTTGCATCCAAAAGGGCCGTGTACCAAAAAGAACCAGACACATTTAGAAAGTGGGTTAAAAATATGACCGTAGAGCAAATTTTACAGCAAAGCATATCCAATACATATTAGCTAGACCACAAGGAAGTGTTTTAAATGTAAATTAGAATCATCATCATCATTTCATCGGCGGTCACTCGAACGAGTATGACGATGATCCTGGTAGGGGTGTATCCCTTTATGGAGGATGCCTGTGCGTGACTTTGTTTTACGTGGGGAGACTGGTGCACATACAGTCACCACACGATCCTTGACAGAATCGGGTCAGGGTCCAGTGGCATGGAGTCCAAGACGACTGGGGACCCTTTTTTGCTGCAGAACTTCTTCCGCCATCGCAGCCGTTGTGGTAGTTCTTAAATCTACCGTCTTCTGCCTGCTCCGCCGTTGAGGTCTTCACCGTATCCCTAGCTAGGGGGCAGTCAGGTGCTAGGCCTTTGCCAAGGGCCACCTGGGGTAACGGTAGTAAAGGGGTTAACCTCCTAGTGCCCCAAGACCCCATAGAGGAGACTCCACTGCCGGATGCACTTTAACGTCATGCCCAGGATCATCATAGTTGCCCTTTAACACACAGTAGTTGCAACCCAAACATCGGTTTCTCATGAAGGCATTAGAGCGAGTGGAGTGTTGTTTATCTTCTCAATCTCTTCTAACGTCTGTAACAACGAGCATGTACGGATGTCATGTGCGTGTATGTATGTCAATGCAAATACTCCTTCAGGGTGCAGGACAGGGACATGCTTTACAGGTTTTACAGATTAGGTTGTTTTTTTTGTATTCGGAAATTGTCATCCACCCACACCACCTGCTGTTTAGAGACAATCACGGCAACTCTATTTCAAAGGTGGGTGTGGAGGGGTAATATTTACAGAATAAAAAAAGAGGAACAAAACAAAAAGAAGACCTTGAACACATTTAAATGTAATAATTACAAATAAGTATAGTTTGCTTGAATTAAATATTCTGTATGAAGTGAAGTTCCAGGACTGGTGTCACAAACAATATATTGTATTTTAACTCCAAGTTTTCCTGTTTAGAGTAATCCCCCTGTAGTCTTGACGCACCTTCCCAGCATTCTATGCACCCCTCCATGCACTCTTGAAAAGGCCCAGGATCTCCGTTGTCACGACAATCTTGGGTCCCCTTTAAAATCCCCTCGCAAGTAGCCAGGTTGCCTTAGGAGGGAAGTATTGGTCCAGCACGGCGATGTTCTTCTTGCCCAGGATGCTCAAGGCTGTGTGAGCAGAAGCATTGTCATGGTGAAGCAGCCATGAGTTGTGTTGCCCCAAACAACTCCGCATGATCTCATTTTAGATGTGCTGGCAGTGGACCATGCCCCTAAAAAAGCCAATATACAATACATATATAATATAAAATTAAATCAATGTTCCATTGGATAAATAATACTTACGTTACATACAAAAAGTCTAATATGTTATTAACATGTCCAACTCAAAGTGGTCGGATGCAGGAAAACGTTTAAATATTCTAAAAAATAGTGTGGATGCTTGACAGACCTGATTGGTAAAAATATAATTCATGTTAACATCTCACATCAGTTTTCATCATGACTGAATAGCTAAATGATGCATATATATTAAAAACCTCTAAATGAAAGCCACGGCGGATTTGGTTCATTCAAACACTGTCAGCTCTGTCAGTGTTTGTAATGCTCCCTCGTGTCAGTACAGAAAAACAGCTTGTGTGCGCAGTGTGTGTGCGCACATATCTGGCCTCTTGTTGTTTCAGCTTTAATACCGCTGTGCAACAGGCAATTTATACACTTTATTACCACATATGTACAGCATCTGTACATATGTGGTAATAAACATTACCTCTATCTTACCATCTTATTACCCCACAACCACTCCATTACACTTGTACACACAAACGTATGTCGTTATTGTATGCGTTCAGTTGTGTTTAACAATCAAGACGCATCCATGTATAGCTTAAGCAAAGTGTTTTTCAACCTTTTCTGAGCCAAGGCACATTTTTTTCATTGAAAAAATTCTGAGGCACACCACCAGCAGAAAACATTAAAAAATGAAACTCAGCAGCCGATATTGACAGTAAAAAGTCGTTCTCGCAATTGTTGGATATGAATTCAAACCATAAACAACCATGCATCACTATAGCTCTTGTCTCAAAGTAGGTGTACTGTCACGACCTGTCACATCACGCCGTGACTTATTTTGAGTTTTTTGCTGTTTTCCTGTGTTGTGTTTTAGTTCTTGTCTTGCGCTCATATTTTGTTGTTGATTGTCATGTCATGTACGGATGTACTTTGTGGACACCGTCTGATGCTCCACACGCTGTAAGTTTTTGCTGTCGTCCAGCATTCTGTTTTTGTTTACTTTGCACCCAGTTCAGTTTTAGTTTCATTTTGCATAGCCATCCCTATAAGCTTCAATGCCTTTTCTTTGCGGCACTTGCCTTTTGTTTATTTTTGGTTTAAGCATTAGATACTTTTTTACCTGCAGGCTGCCTCCCGCATATTGTAATCACGACAAACCATGTTCCCGACATCTACAAAGCAATTAGCTACCTGATATGCCGAGCTCTAGACAGTACAGACACTCAACAACAGCACATTATTAGCGGATTATAATTACTGGTTTGCATGAATAATTTTAACCCAATTAGCTGAAATTACATATTGTCCCACGGCACACCAAACAATATCTCAAGTTACACAAGTGTACTGTGGTTGAAAAACACTGGCTTAAGCAAACATGTCACCATTAAGCTAAATAAATAATACAGCTGTATAATGGATATAAATGTATTTAATTTTCAAAGTTTTATTTTCAACTCAACGTATGAAAACTAATCGCCAACACAATACTACTGCTAAAAAGAGTCATTTGGAAAATAATAATAAAAAATATTACAAAGAATGACAGCACGGTTAGTATGTGTGCCTCACAATGCGAAGGTCCTGGGTTCGATCCTGGGCTCTGGATCTTTCTGTGTGGAGTTTGCATGTTCTCCCCGTGACTGCGTGGGTTCCCTCCGGGTACTCCGGCTTTCTCCCACCTCCAAAGACATGCACCTGGGGATAAGTTAATTGGCAACACTAAATGGTCCCTAGTGTGTGAATGTGAGTGTGAATGTTGTCTGTCTATCTGTGTTGGCCCTGCGATGAGGTGGCGACTTGTCCAGGGTGTACCCCGCCTTCCGCCTGAATGCATCTGAGATAGGCTCCAGTGACCAGATAAGGGACAAGCGGTAGAAAATGGATGAATGGATTACAAAGAATGTGTCTGAAAAAGAGCGGCAAAAAGCAAAATCTTGCTTAACAAAAAAGCTTTGCAAAATCCAAATAATGTTGATGTTCAATGTACTCATATAGCACAGTGGTCCCCAACCACCGGGCCGCGGACCGGTACCGGGCCGCGGACCGATTGGTACCGGGCCGCACAAGAAATAAAAAACAAAAGAACAAAAAAAAAAACATTAATTTATTTTTTTATTTTTATTAAATCAACATAAAAAACACAATATATACATTATATATCAATATAGATCAATGCAGTCTGCAGGGATACAGTCCGTAAGCACACATGATTGTATTTCTTTATGAAAAAATTACCCCCCCATGTGTTGACCGGTCCGCAGCAACAAAAAGGTTGGGGACCACTGATATAGCAGAATAACTTAATGTCTGTATTTGTGACTGACTATAATATACTTTTTAGTGATAAATTGCTTCTGATAAGATACGGATCACCTGGCAAACCCTTTTTACTTTTTCTCTCAAAGCAGTAGAAAAATAGACTTGTGTATCATTTTATGTAAATTAATGCTAATGATGCATTCACACTAAAAAGAGCTAGATGGATGGGTCACCTTTACGTTCTCTCACATGTTTTCATCTCTAATTTGCTTTTACAGTTCCATCACTTTGTTTAGGCCGTCCTTAAACTCGAGTTTTGTGACCTTCCACACGACGATACAATTGTCAGTGAATCTGGAGGAGATAAGAATACTGCCTTGAACTGCGGTTTTCAGCTTTCTGGTGACTATAGCATTATATGTCAAGGACAGCCAAGGTGCTATACTGTCCAACTGTTTGTGATAAGCTTGTAGACATGTGCCCGTGTGTTCTACAGCTCTGCAGACATTTAATGCAAAACGCTGAAGAGAATGTTCCAAACAGGTTTAAGGTGAAATAGTTGGATGTCACCTTTTCTAACTTTAAGAAATGGGTTGTCTGTGCAACTCGTCAAAGTTCAGGGTTTGAAATATGTATTTTCCAAGTCAAATGACAATTGTTTGTTGTGTCAAATGTAGGGATGTATATATCGTTATGATTTTATCGATACCAATATCAATACTCCTTGTCAAATTCGGTATGCATCGGTACCCACTTCGGAGAAGTGGGCTGGCTCAAGGTGGAGGACAGAGTAAAACAACTTGCACTGTGCCTAGTCTATAAAATCCGCTACACCTCCCTGATACCGAAGAACATGTCAAACTACTTCCTTAATGACCACCATAACCACAACACCAGGGGGAGCTCCACTAACCACGTTAAACCCAGATTCCGATCTAACAAAGGTCTTAACTCATTCTCTTTCTATGCCACATCAATGAGGAATGCACTCCCAACAGGTATAAAAGAAAGGGCATCTCTATCCTCCTTCAAAACCGCAATAAAAGTACACCTCCAGGCAACTTCAACCCTAAACTAACACCCTCCCCGGATTGTTAAGAATCAAATGTAAACAATCAAATGTAGATACTTTTCTTATGACTTCTGATCTCTCTCTCTCTCTCTCTATGTCCACTACTTGCTGTACATATCCTACCAAGTCAGACAGACAACAACCCCCCCCCCCTCCCCCTCTCCACACCCCGGATTGTAAATAATGTAAATATTTCACTGTATATACCCTGATGATTATCTTGTGTGATGACTGTATTATGATGATAGTATATATGATAGTATATATCTGTATCATGAATAATACAATAAGTATATATATATATATATATATATAAATAATAGCAAATAAGTGGACCCCGACTTAAACAAGTTGAACAACTTATTCAGGTGTTACCATTTAGTGGTCAATTGTACGGAGTATGTACTTCACTGTGAAACCTACTAATAAAAGTCTCAATCAATCAATCAAACTCGTATTGGTACTATATGTAATTTGTGTAAAAAAAAAATGGACAAAAATGCATTTTTTATTAGCATTTTTATTGGCACAAGAGCACCGACAACATCGTGATATGACATCTCACAGCAGGGAAGTATTTTATCAACACCTGCTTTTTCAATATAAAACAAATCAAACATGTGTGCAATGCAGGTGTAATGCAGTTGTTTTGTCATTATCTTGTAAAAACCCCACCAATCAATCACTCTGTTTCTATTCATTACAATTACACTCATCCATCCATCTATTTCCTATTACCGTATTTTTCGGACTATAAGTCGCAGTTTTTTTTCATAATTTGGCCGGGCTCCGGTGCGACTTATATGTTTTTTTCCTTCTTTATTATGCATTTTCGGCAGGTGCGACTTATATTCCGGTGCGACTTATACTCTGCAAAATACGGTACTTGTCCCTATAATAACATTTAAAATATTAGTAATAAAATAATGAAGTAAAGTAATGTGAATGTTTGTTGGGAGGATAATCGAAAACCGGTTCTTGTTCAGAACCAGTTCCCGGTGTATCAATTCATTGGAATCGATCAATTTTTCAAACGATTCCCTTATTGAGGCCAGTGGTTAGGAATGACATCATCACGCAACGTGCATAGTGACGACAGAAAGCAAAATGGTGGTGCCCGTGCGAAGCAAACACTATAAAGTTAACTACATATGGGATAAGCGGTAGAAAATGGATGGATGGATGGATATTGCAACCATGGCCGTAACTACCATTGAGGACTCCAAGGTCATGGCCTTGGTATTGTTTTAAGTGACAAAAATAAGTTGGTATGACTGACCTTGTGTAGCACATTGTGTGTGCTGCACTGTACAGCACCTCTACATCACCATGCGGTAGATCATCCTCTCACAATATACAATCTTTGGTCATGCAGAACCCCTGCTACAACTCCAGCAACATAACACGATGAAGTCCACTTTTACTATAAACCTCATCCGATCTGAAATGTGCTGTCAAAAAAACGTTAACATTAAATTGTACTGACGTAACTAAAGTTGCTTACACCTGAATGAAATTGATGTGAAACGCGGTCGGGAAACTACAGTTGTCAAGTCAGCCAGGTTCTGTTTATAGAGATCAAGCCCGCCTGCCCTGAACTTAGCCCTGCATAGGTCTTCGCAATCTGTGGGGCGGGGCGCTTTGTGCAAAGAAGCACATTAAAATGTAAATTATTGGATGACAAGGCGCTTCATATAAAATTTTACCCCACGCACTCATCGTGCTCTGTCACTGACAAGATTAAATTATTATTATTATTATTATTATTATTATTAGCCTTTATTTAACCAGTTAAAATCCCATTGAGATCAAAGATCTCTTTTCCAAGGGAGACCTGGCCAAGAGGGCAGTAGCAAGGTTACATTAAAAACAGTAAACAAATACATAAAACATCACATTTACAACATTAAAACTTGCTCACATGACGCATGTGCATACAGACAAGGTAGACTGCAGTCCTTTCACAGAAGCTTTAAACTCATTCAACGTAACTAGGGTTTGAAGAAAAAACACATTTTCCAAGTGACTTCCGTTAGCTCTTATGGCGCCCGTCAATAACACTCAGTTGATAATCAATACATTGTGGGGTTCGACCCCCGCTCATAGTTGAACATTTAGTAAGGTTTTTAATTTGTGTTTTAATGATTTTAAAATTGTTTAATATGCTAAACTTAAGCTTACTAATAACAAGTGAACTGTTACAAAATCATGCTGATTGTCAATGATAGTAGATAATATATCACGTAATAGTTCTACCTCAATGAAAGCTTTTGTTATTCTGGAAATTCATTGTGTTGCTCAGGGTAATATTATTTATATAGTGCTGGGATACCCATGAGTTCATTTTTTCAAACTTCCTTTCGGACAGTGGCGGGCCGTGCGTTTCCCACCTCGGCCTTTAGTGATGTCCGACTTCAATGAATACCTCTCAAAATACCATAATTTAATGTATGTCACCACATGACCGTTGCTGGAGATACTATACAGAAACACATTTACGCACTACTGTGCATTGAATCACCCCAACAGTGTAGAAAACGGGTTAATTTCCGGCGCATTTAAAAATCAATAAACCCACATCAACAATTAAAACATATCTTATGTGGTACTGACAGCTGAGCTAGCTTCCGGGATTGGTTGACGTCGTTTCACCATATGTAGTTTCTCTTTTAATATCCTTCTTGCAAATATATATCTGCCACCTAATCAACATTTTGTTCTCCTTCTTTGTGGGTTAAAAAAGTGAGTATCGGTGATTTCTCTACTATCCCGGCAGTAACGCAAGCACGGCAAATGACATGCTAGCGTACATGTACTAACTCACCGCCTATCATGTTAGTGCTATTACCTGTTCAATTGAAATGAATGCCTTCTCATAGATGAGCATGACGAGAGACAGATTCCGACTGGCTCCGAGGCGGGCAGTAAGTATTAGCTCCATTTTATGTGTGCCGCCCGGCGCTATAGCGTCTCCTTTCATCGTGGCAATTCACTTTACTAGAAGTGAATACGTTTGTGGTTTAAAGCTTGCACCCATTTGCCACAGTTGATATTCAAGTACCCGGTAGTCGGAGAAAAGTTGCCTGTTTCCCTGCAACCACATGTTCACTCAGTCATTTCCATTATTTAGGTGAAACTCCTAAAATTAGAAATGGTGTAAAAGTCCATTCATGTCAGCAGTTTAACTTAAAATGTTACACCAATATGTGGTATTACACTGATACATGCAAAGGGAAATATGTCAAGCTTGTATTTATTATAATTTGAATGATCATGGCTTACAGTTTTTAATGACCCCACATTATCTGAGATTTTCAATTCCAGGTTTTCATTAATCTTAAACCATAATAAAAATTAATTCAAAAGAAGGCTTGAAATATATTCTGTTGCATGTTATGTATATGATTAGAGATGTCCGATAATATGTATATTCTCACTAATAATAAGTGCACTTTTCTTGGTAGAAAAAAAACAAATTACCTTTTTGCTCAATATGTTGATAAATATTCTTAAATTAAGTGAATGCTAGTGCCATTATCTTGACATAATGATATGCGCTCGGCATTACATTTCTTGAAATCAGCAAACTTATACTATAAACAAATGTATTGTTCTTAATGGAAAGGCAACAAGGCAACCGCTTGTTACTCTCGGGGTCTCCTAGCCGCTCAGGCAAACCATATGGTCTAAAAATGCATTTTTCCATCGATAACATGACATCATCGCGCCAAGTGCATGCTCTTTTAGTCAATTAGTGCGCATATATACAGCCCGGCACCCAGCCAAAAAGTTTTTAATTGTAATTTTGAAGAATTCATCTGAATGTGCATGAACTATTTCTGTTCAAAATTGTTAGAAATGTCACATGTTAAATGTTTAAATATTAACTGTCAGTTTACTGTACTTTGCCAACTGTACTGCATTATGAGTACGTATTTTCGATTGTTTCATTGAAAATAAAACCGCAAAGTCCATCCGTTTTAACTATGACACAAAATTGTGTCAAAGTCATGATTTTTTTTTTCATGCTTGAAATAAGAAATTATTACTTTAAAAAATATTTGAGATATTTAATCTTACTTAGATTTTGCAGTGTGCATTTCACTTTCTAAGCAAAATTCAAGGTATAATATTACAATTTGCATTATTGTTCTTATGATGAAAATGAATAAAAAATATTGAATAATGCGAGTGACTCTCACTGGCTTATATGTTGATTGTGAAGTATGACGTTGATGTTGTTGACTTCAGAAAGTGGAATAAACAGTCACACACAGCTGTGATCTTCACGGCTCAGTTGAGGGATGCGCACATCATACATTTTGTGTTAAATCCATACAGTTTTTCCTCTATACTTGTAAATTAGGCAATACCCCGGCTTCCCATGTAAACTGGTGTGTAAGTGTGTGACAAAATATATGGTAATTGTCAAACATAAAATAAATTACCCTACTGATGAGCTTGCGTTTATAAATTGTGTTGAATGTTAAGCACCCCTTTACTATTTTTTCTGCCTGATTGTGGCGCAACAAAATATTATTGGGGTATGTCAATTGATTTGTTGTCATCCCTGTACTGTAAGTCTCAGAGAAAATCATTGCAGCCTCACAAAGGCGTTTCGAGCCTGTCCACAGATGAATTATTTCTTGTGCGCCTCATCCTGCAGCTTCTACAACCCTCCCGTTTGTGTGCGCCATATATTTCTCTCACTTTTCTTCGCTTTATTTGGGTTCAAGTGACCTCAAGCAACTGGAAATTGTTAAATGACACCCATTCACCATAAGACTGTAGTGTATTTAATATGTGATGGCATTTCGCAGCGGTAGTGTAATGGGTACAAGCTGCTGCTTTTGTGCAGACGGCGACAGAACAAGTTTAGGCCAGGGTCTCAACACCCAACCTTTGGAGATGGTCAGTTCTGGTGCCAAGCCCAGACAAATGGCAGGGTTGTGTCAGGTGTAAAAACTCAGCCAAAACACTGGTGTGATTGACTCAGTGTGGCCAGCAGGAGTCAGTGGTAGTGATAATGCCAAGCAGAGGCACGAACCTGGAGACCCTCTTCCGTGGTTAGAACTCCTGTTTCCTTGCCTTCTCTGTGAAATAGGTAAGAGGCAGTTTAATAGTGGCCTTGTGGTTAGAGTGTCCGCCCTGAGATCGGTAGGTTGTGAGTTCAAACCCCGGCCGAGTCATACCAAAGACTATACAAATGGGACCCATTGCCTCCCTGCTTGGCACTCAGCATCAAGGGTTGGAATTGGGGGTTAAATCACCAAAATGATTCCCGGGCACGGCCACCGCTGCTGCTCACTGCTCCCCTCACCTCCCAGGGGGTGGATCAAGGGGATAGGTCAAATGCATAGGACACATTTCACCACACCTAGTGTGTGTGTGACAATCATTGGTACTTTAACTTTAACTTAACAAAAGCAGTGTGCTTTGAGCTGGAACTATTGACGCTGCACTTCAAACTGTTACTGTTGCACTTTCCCAAAAAAGAAACATTAACTCAGGATTATTCAAAGGGTGGCTCTGGGCCATTTTCAGCTCACAGCTTCTTTTTATTAGCATTGTCTAAGAATAAAAAATAATAAATATGTATTTGATTAGTGCTGTCAAACAATTACTTTTTTTTAAATCACCCTTTTGAATGTTTATTAATTATGATTAATTAAGAGGCTATCACCTCCTTGCATGATTTAGATTAATTTATAAAACATATTTGTACACAAATGCAATTTTATTATCAGAATCTCATACGAGAACATTTAACGATTCTGGAAACTAATCTAATTGCGTTTTTTTACCGTAATATTGTGATTGCAATTTACTATACAGTTATTTCTTTTAAGGTCCTTTTCCGTCGTATTTTTAACAAACACAAGCAATTCATCAATCTGTATTGTAATAAACAACATCAGATGTGTTATACACAAATTACATTTGCCCCTCACCAAATCGCACTTCAAAAACTGCAGCTTTACTCAATCACATATTTTTTTATATTATATTATATTTATTATATTTATATTTGTTGTATATTTGTCCCATTTTCAAGCATCCATTCATCCATTCATTTTCTGGCGCCGCCTTGACCCCCCCACCCGCTATTCCCTTTCGGGGTTACAAGGAGTCTGAAGCCTATTCCAGCATAAAATGACTAAATAAACTATCAATACTTTCTGGCCTTTCTGTCTTGCCGCTGGTGAGGGGGTCGCATTTTTCTCCGCTCCCTCCTTCCCAGCTTGCTCTCTTCGTTTTGTCTATCTGAACTTTTTTGAAGCCTCTTTCTTTGCGCTGTCCTCAAATCTAAACATCAAACATGGATATGATCAGCTGGACTCTCGACGCAATTGACAAAGTCTTTTCGACAAGGAAAAGAGGTTCGGGTGAGCCTGGCTGCCCTGATGGAACCATTGCTGCGGGGTACGTGAGAGACTCCTGGGATAAACGGAGAATCATGTGCCTGTCAGTCCTTTCCATCGAGGACGTGGAAGACATCTACCTATTTGGAACCGTGATCGCGGGGCTCCTGCTGATTGGGCTGGGCATTGCTCTGGTGTATCGTCAAATTCGGAAGACAATAGCAGCCACTCAAGGAGCCCAAGGGCTTTTCGTCGCAATGGAAGGATTGGGCAGGGCTGTGGGAACACAGACTGCGGCGATTTTTGATCTGCTAGAATCGCAAGATGGATCACGTCTTGGAGAAGTTTGCTGAGAAGGAGAATTTAATTTAATTTGAGAGAAAACCAGCATGGACAATAGGGCAGGCAAGTCATTGTTTTCTGTCTGCAGGAAGAAAAACAACATCCTAATATACGATTTGACCCCCTCGAATGGCCTTGACGCTGTGTTATCAGGAACAGGCTGCTCTGAAAAACACCCCCGAGGACACCTCAACGATGGACGCTTTTGACCTCCCTTTTTCTCAACAAGCACCTGGCGTCGAACTTTGAGATCGGCCCCAGTCCACAAAAACACTTCAACATCACACCCAAGTTGATTGGGCATACACGCATGCACCGCCCCTTCCCCAACCACCGCCTTCACCACCGCTTGTTTGCTCCAACTCCCCCTCCCTCTGTTGCGAGTTTGTTGTGACTAAATGTAACGTGTTTATGTTTGCATTGCAAATTAGGTTTTTTTTTCCCTTGGACTCAGTCTGGACCCCTTCTTGCGGATCCAGCTTTTGACTGATATTTTTTTACTCTCCCCTCTTTCCCAATATCACCTTTTTCTCACCTTTGTTTTAAGGAGCGCCGTAAAAATGGCTGCCCCATCGGCGGTCTTGTCTTGTCTCCTTGTAACGTATGTCTGCTCTTAGTGGGACTGTGCCGACAATATACTTTTCAGTTCTTATGTGTCTTGTGCATGTTAAGAATTGGCAATGAATCATCTTGAATCTTGAATCTTGAATACTATAGTAATATGAGCCAATAGATATTTATTTACAGTATATCTAACCAATAAGTGGGATGTTCGGTATCATGGCCACTGATGGGCTCTGCCTCAGGCAGCATCCAGTCTTGCCTTTACGGGTGTAAAAAATTACTATATGAGTGTTATTTCATATCTAAAGAGCGCTCATAATGCTAAAAAATGCATTTAGGAGTTTTTTTATGCTTAAGCTATGAAAATAATTCTAATAATTTGCAGAAATGAATTTACCACGGTTAGGCCCGTAACCAATTAACCACGAAAAACAAAAATTTACTGTATGATTTTACTAAATACTTTGACTTGCAGTCTTGTCAGCGTTCACCTTTGCAAGGTAAACAAATGTGGTACGAACATACGTTAAATTTATATTAGTCAGTAAAAATAAATCACACAAACTCTTAAACTTTGCAAAATGCATGATAATCACCTTTAATTGATTTGTGAGCACAAGACTATTCAGTAGGGCTGCACAATTAATCTAATTTTAATTGTGATCACGATTCTGTGGCCAAAATACAGACGACGTAACATCAACCGTGCGCCAAGAAACGCTGTATCCAGCCACCTTTCAAACACGTCAAAATAAAGGACGTACAAACTTTTTATTTGGCTAAAGACATATGTTCTATATATACTGTGAGCAGTACAATGAATGTGTTTCTTTGTATGTGCCTTTTGTGCATAATCTTAATTTTTCACGTTTGCACTTTATGATCGCACTCTGCAAATGGCATATTTATTTTAGTTAGCCTTTTGTCTTTTGTACATTTTATTTTACAAATAATTATTTTAATATTTTCATTTTGAAATGAAAGCCAAGTTCACATACTGTTTGTTTAAAATGCAATGTATTCTATGTTTTATATAACAGTAAATAATTGTGATTAATAATTGTGATTTCATTAATGATAAAAATATTAGTGATTATTATTTTGGCCATGATCGTGCAGCCCTACCATTCAGCATGCTAAGTCAACATTTTATTTCTGCTAATATGGTAAATGTATGCAGTATAAGTGTAGTACATACACACGGTATGCAGTATAAGTGTAGTAGCAGAGCGTTGTGGTGATATTTTAATATCACCACAAAAAAAAAAAAAATCGACAACATTCTTCTTGGGACCATTTTTAAACCTGAGGTAGTTCCAAAAAAGAAGCTTCAGGAAGGAGGCGGCGGCCGACCTTACAGGAGGTGGTCGCGGACGTGGTGGCTTCAGAGGTGGACGAGGCAGCGGCGGTGGTGGATTTGGAGGCAGGCCTCAAGGAAAGAAAACCACGTTTGATGACTAAATCCTTTAGTCTTTTACTTTTATAAAAATATATACTTGTGTAGCGCTTTTCTACCATCAAGGTACTCAAAGCGCTTTGACACTATTTCCACATTCACCCATTCACACACACATTCACACACTGATGGCGGGAGCTGCCATGCAAGGCCCTAACCATGACCCATCAGGAGCAAGGGTGAAGTGTCTTGCTCAAGGACACAACGGGCGTGACTAGATTGGTAGAAGCTGGGGATCGAACCAGGAACCCTCAGTTTGCTGGCACAGCCACTCTCCCAACGGCGCCACGCCGTCCCCATGTCTGCTTAATTAATTATACATTAATTGCTCAGCCCGATGTTGGCGTAAGCTAATTTTGTGAGACCTTGACTGAGTTCAGTGCAGACTAACAAGATTCTTTGTGAATGCCGAAGGTATGTTCTTTGTCGGTGAGCTCTTATGTGACGGCTTTAATGTGTGACAGTGAGAGAAAGATGGATGTAAAATCGGTTGTCTTCCTTCCTTCGGCGATCATATTTGATGTGCCCTCGCTTACATTGACTCACCTGCAGATGATATGGTATGATAATAAAGTTCCTTGAATGGTAGAATAATCCAACAAAAACAGACTTGGTTAAAACAGACTTCTTCTTGAACGTCCTCACATGTTAAAGAACTCCCACTAGGTTCCAGCCACATGAGCAAGCAAACTTGAAAGTAAAGTGAATAAAAAATAAGAGAAAAAATTATACAAATAAACCTTTCTTATTGATTGAAGGTTGCAGACACTGTTGAATACGTTTTCATTTCAGTCAGTGACCACATAATTAGTAAATGATATCTTGTTCAGTTCATTCATTAATTGAGTATTGTCAATCATACACTCTTCCAGTTATCAACACTTCAGAAGCTCAACTGTGAATTCAGTAATGTGCCAAGCTGTAAAAAAAAAAAAACACATTGGCTTTTGCTGTCAGCCAGCAAGCAGATGTCCTGTGCACGAGCCGGAATCACAATTTATGTATGGCGATAGGATTGTTTTTAGCATAAACTTTAACTCATCTTTCACTCACTTAGTCTTTACCCGTGATGGCTGTGAAACTCTTAATTGCAAAGTCAATTACAGTTTAGAGGACAGCAAGGAGATGCATTGGTAATAAAAAATATATATATATTTATATATTTTTAAATCTCTCTTTCAGCCACTATGTGTCAGAAGGATTGCTTCTTTGCCCCACTCCAGATGGATAATCACCGTTATTATTTGCTTGAATGGTTATTTTGGCTGGCTACTCGAGAGGGGTTGAGGTGTTGATTTTTAATAACATTGAAAACTTTTTATCCACAAGTGGGTTTCGGATGAGCAGGGGGTTAGTGCATGTGCCTCACAATACGAAGGTCCTGAGTAGTCCTGAGTTCAATCCCGGGCTCGGGATCTTTCTGTGTGGAGTTTGCATGTTCTCCCCTTGACTGCGTGGGTTCCCTCCGGGTACTCCAGAATTCCTCCCACCTCCAAAGACATGCACCTGGGGATAGGTTGATTGGCAACACTAAATTGGCCCTATTGTGTGAATGTTGTCTGTCTATCTGTGTTGGCCCTGTGATGAGGTGGCGACATGTCCAGGGTGTACCCCGCCTTCCGCCTGAATGCAGCTGAGATAGGCTCCAGCACACCCCACGACCCCAAAAGGGACAAGCGGTAGAAAATGGATGGATGGATGGGTTTTGGATTTCAAAAGGTGGTGTGCGGTATTGGGAAGCATGACTTTAATATTGTAACTGACAGTGCAAGAGCAACCTTTCACATCAAAATTCAGAAATGCAGGAGCGTTAAATGTCGTTCTTGTGTTTGCGAAACCCGTCTGGTCTAGACCCTGCGTCTGTCCCACCTGTAGCTCAAACCAGGGTCTTCTGAATAAGAGTGCGAAAGTGCTACACTGCAAAAACTGAAATCTTAGTAAGATTAAATATCTCAAATAAGGGTGATATTTGCTTATTTTCTGTCTGATAAGATCATTCTTCTCACTAAGCAGATTTTATGTTAGAGTGTTTTACTTGTTTTAAGGGTTTTGGTCGTAAATGATCTCAGTAAGATATGACAGCTTGTTGCTGAGATTTTATGACCTATATTTGTCATGTCTTTGTGATCATGTCTAGTTTAGTTATGTTCTGTTTGGTTAAAACTCCATAGTTCCTGTTTTTTACACATCCTTGTTTGTTTTGTCACCATGGCGACCCATTAGTTTTCCCCTGTCCTCATGAGACTCACACACCTGTTTGTTATCAGAGAGACTATTATTTAAGCCATAGTTGCCAGGTAGTCGACCTGGCGTCACTACTCTGCATTCTGTTTATGCTCTTTCCATGCCATTGTTCCATGCTCATTTCCATGCTTTTCCAAGTAAGTTTTTGTTTATTCATGTCACGTTTAGCAGTTCTTTTGTTTCATGTCCATAGTCTACGTTGAGTGTAAGTTTTTGTTCTTTAGCCAAGTTTGTATCTACGCCTTGTGCGCGCCTTTTGTTTGTTCTTTTGATAGAGTGATTAAATCATGTATTTACCTTCACACCATGCCCAATCCAATTCTTATGCATCTCGGGAAAACAATCCACGCAGGAAACTGCACCATAGTCCAAGTTATGACAGTTGTGACAATATTGAGTAAAACATGCTAGAAACTAGAATATCAACTGATCCAAAGCTGTGTCATCAACACTCACAAGTATAAAACTACTTTTTTAAAGTAATAATTTCTCACTTCAAGCATGAAAAAAAAAATCATGATGCAGAGCACATATCATTATGTCAAGATAATGGCACTAGCATTTACTTAATTCAAGAATATGTTTCAACATATTGAGCAAAAAGGTCTCTTTTTTTTCTACCAAGAAAAATGCATTTGGTATTAGTGAGAATATACTTATTTGAAGGTATTTTTGGGTTCATTGAGGTTAGCTAATTTTACATGTTTTGGAAAGTCTTGTCAAGCCGAATTTTCTTGTTCTATTGGCAGATAATTTTGCTTAGTTCAACTAAAATACCCCTAATTTTTTTATTTTTTTTCTTGTTTTTGAAGACTGACTTTTTGCAGTGTACACAACAAGCTAAAAGAATCAGCTGTCACCTCTCAAGGCAGTGACACTTAACTAGATTGTTTTGGGGGACACATTTCCAGAAATATAAGGACTGGGGTGACGGACTTCTCCCTTCACAACTAATCTTATTTTGTATATTCCCGAGAACCATTTCATTTTGGTGTAATTATTTTGTCAGAGTTACAAGAGCGCTGTGCTGATTTTACGGACCTTCTACAAAAAAGCTAGTCAAAGATAATTTCTTTGACAGCACTTTAGTATTTTAATCTGCTGCAAAAATGTGAGTCTCTCACATGTTTTGTTTTTAGGGACCGCAATGTCCCTTTGGGACAGAGGACCCTATTGTAATTGTAAGGTTTTATTATGATTATTTTGCCGCCTCTTTGAGCTGTAATTTGACCCCCTTAACATGCTTAAAAACCCACCATATTTGACACACACATCAGGACTGGCAAAAATTGCCATCTAATCAAAAAACCAAACCCCAAAACTCAAAATTGCGCTCTAGCGCCCCCTAGGAAAAAACACAGACACAACTGCTTGTAACTTCTAGTAGGAATGTCGTAGAGACATGAAACAAAAACCTCTATGTAGGTATGCCTTAGACCTTAATTTCATACATTAACATCTTTTAGCAACAGGAAGTTGGCAATTCCCCCTTCAAAACACAAACTTAGTAAACACGTCACTTTTGCCTCTTTGAGCTGTAATTTGACCCCTTTAACATGCTTCAGGACTCACCAAACTGGACACACACATCAGGACTGGCATAAACTGCGATCTAATAAAAAACCCAACCCCAAAACTCAAAATTGCGCTCTAGCGCCCCCTAGGAAGAAAACTCAGATACAACTGCTCCTAAGAAGAAAACTCAGACAAAACTGCCTGTAACTAGTAGGGATGCCTTAGAGACATGAAACAAAAACCTCTGTGTAGGTCTCACTTAGACCTACATTTCATACATTGACCACCCCCAGCAAAAATCAACAGGAAGTTTGCAATTCCCCCTTCAAAACAAAAGTTTTGTAAAAACCGGTCACCTTTTTTCAAACATTATTTCCTCTGAGCGCGTTTGTCGTGTCAGCTTTAAACTAGCACAGGAGAGAGATTGAACTTTTCTGATTAAAAATTGACCGAAGAGTTTTAATTACTGCTCTGGTTTGGATTTTATGTGCCGTCAAAGTCGGTCCCGTCCATCGCTGCTTGCAGCTTTAATGTTTATATTGTTGCTGTGCACTTAAAGAAAACACACTTGATTGTCACTTAAGTAATGTACTACTCTACCTCTGCCTACATGCTCAATATTGAAGTGTTTGTCAATACTTTATTTAGCTATTTTATTAATTGTTTAGTTGTTTTAATACCGATTATAGGTCAATATATCGTCAAGCAAAATGTGCATGCTGTGCATGCAGTACTGTTACTGCTCTCCATCTGGGCTTTCCACTGACCCATGTGATTAATATTTTTACTCCTACCCATATTTTAAAGACGAACAGATGGTCGTTATTGTCGCTTCCTGAGTGTTACCCTTCTACGAGTTGCCACTTGAGCTGCACTCATGCATGTGTTTATTATTTCCATGCGCTCAATTACTGCTCCGATACATGGCATGCAGCACCTGTGCTGCACACTCCTCTCAGGCAGCTGCGATATGTGCATATCGGGATTTCCACTTACAGGTTTTTCAAATTTATCACAAAACAAACAGATGCATAAGAACTGGGCTAAATGGCCACATGCAAATTGGCTATTAGCTTTCCTGTAATTAAAACTGAAATGTTCCAGTGCCGATGCCATTAACTGTCTAATCATTGCAAAGGTTTCTATGCAAAAGATAGCTTATTAGTCATCATAACAGTTTCCAGTATGTTGTAGTTCTGCGAAAGCAGGGCTTATATTTTCATTTATGAAAACATTCTGGCTACCCTTGGACTGTAATATGTGCTGTGCATAGAAATACTGCAGTGAAGCAGAGGAGGGGTTGAGGGGTTATGCAAGACGATAAAGAAAATGGATTCTACTTCCAGGTTGTAAACATCTACTGACACTTTACTGCTATCTCACATAAAAAAAATAGAACCAGCAGCATGAACATGAAGTGAACAAAAAAATACTCTCCAGATCATATCAGTGGGATATTGAGGAGAGGGTTGGGTAAAGCATATTTTATCGTTTTAGTTTGGAAATGTTATGGTATGATGCATTTGGGGAAGAATAAGATGTAAGGGATCACCTACTGTATTTCAGTTAGTTTTTTTATCAATAGTAGACCAGTTACAGACCAGTCAGTGTATGGGTTTTGCATCTATCCCAGTCAGTGCTGTTGTATCCTTGGGCAAGACATTAAGTATTAAAATATCATATTATGATTGATTTGTACATTTAAAACACTTCTTTGGGGCGCTTTGGTCAAAATTTGGCATAGATTTTGTTTTACAGACAGTCTTCAAGCTGCTTTCTTATTGTTTCTTCAGAATCTTCCGTTATGTGGGCGGTTTTATTTATGTGCCAAAGTCTTGCTTCAGGCCAAGACCTTCAACTGTACCTTCTCTTCTTTAGCTATGTTGTGGTTTTTAGCACTTCCATATCGATTCTACTGGAATTTGTTAGAAATACTGCTACTGTTTATTAAGAATGGCAGCAGCGCAGGATTCATGAGCATGTACGAACCACACCGCAACAACTGAAATCTAAGTAAGATTAAATATCTCAAATAAGGGTGATATTTGCTTATTTTCTGTCTGATAAGATAATTTTTCTCACTAAGCAGATTTTATGTTAGAGTGTTTTACTTGTTTTAAGGGTTTTGGTCCTAAATTATGTCAGTAAGATATTACAGCTTGTAGCTGAGATTTTATGACCTACATTGAGTAAAACATGCTTGAAACTAGAATATCAACTGATGCAAAGCTGTGTCATTAACACTCACAAGTATAAAACTACTTTTTTAAAGTAATAATTTCTTACTTCAAGCATGAAAAAATCATGATGCCGAGCGCATATCATTATGTCAAGATAATGGCCCTAGCATTTACTTATTCAAGAATATTTTTCAACATGGCGTGGCGCAGTGGAGGAGTGGCCGTGCGCGACCCGAGGGTCCCTGGTTCAATCCCCACCTAGTACCAACCTCGTCATGTCCGTTGTGTCCTGAGCAAGACACTTCACCCTTGCTCCTGATGGGTGCTGGTTAGCGCCTTGCATGGCAGCTCCCTCCATCAGTGTGTGAATGTGTGTGTGAATGGGTAAATGTGGAAGTAGTGTCAAAGCGCTTTGAGTACCTTGAAGGTAGAAAAGCGCTATACAAGTACAACCCATTTATCATTTATCATTATAACATATTGAGCAAAATGGTATTTCTTTTTTTCCTACCAAGAAAAGTGCACTTGTTAGTGAGAATATACTTATTTTATGGTATTTTCGGGTTCATTGAGGTTAGCTAATTTTACTTGTTTTGGAAAGTTTTGACAAGCCAAATTTTCTTGTTCTATTGGCAGATAATTTTGCTTAGTTCAAATAAAATACCCCTAATTTTTATTTTTATTTTTTTCTTGTTTTTGAACACTGTCTTTTTGCAGTGCAGTCTGCCCCACAACAAGAGCATGGAGAGAAATAAGGAGCTTATTGGCTACAACTTCGGACTACAATTGAACAACTGAATAAAAATGGGGGACTCGCGTACAGCTCTTTTGGGAAACCTCTTCCAATTTTGGGTATATGTCATTAAAGTCTCAAATTTCAAGTGGCTCGTTTGAAAGAAGGCAAGATTGTTTATAAATATCTCATGAACAACTTATTTACAATTTGAGAGCTTGGGGGCGGCATGGCACAGATGGTACAGCGGCCGTGCCAGCAACTTGAGGGCTCCAAATTCCAGCTTCCGCCATCCTTGTCATGACCGTTGTGTCTTTGGGCAAGACACTTCACCCTTACTCCTGATGGGTCATGGTTAGGGCCTTGCATGGCACCTCCCGCCATGAATATGTGTAGGAATGGGTGAATGTGAACTCTGATGTGAAGTGCTTTGGGTATCATTCCAGGTATAGTAAAGCACTATATAAATACAGTCATTTTGCCCACTGGTACGTGTCTGTTTTTCATTGATGATGAATACTATTCATTTGCATTTACTACCTCATTGTTGTCTGAGCACACAATAGGGATTGCAGTAGAACAATGCAGCTTTGGAGGTCTGCGATCTGTGAAATGACCCATAGCACCCGCATATCCACAACAAGTTCTCTTCTAATATTTGCTCCTGAAAATAAATCTGGCAATCATTTCCCATAACATCAATTAGTGTTTGAGTAAATGGAAGATAATCGCCAGACTCAATATGCCGCCCCCTCTTGGTGTGACATCATCTACAAAACCAAAGCACATTTCTCCGCATAGACAGTGTGGATAAAAGCATGTAAAACTATTATTTTGATGACATACTGTAACTGCATGTTATTTGTTCCCCTGGTCCATGATTACTTCAAAACTGATACAGTTAGCATGAGCATAAAATAATCTGGAAATAAAAAGTGTTATTGAATTTTACACTAGTTTGGACAAACATGGCTTCAAACGTCTCTGATTGAAATACTGAGTCTGAGATATTTGCATTTAGATTCTCCTGGCAAAGAAGCGGTTTGTCATGATTAGCCCCAAATTGCGGACTTCAACCCTACTGGTTGGAGCCTGAAGCTGAGGAAATATAGGCAGCTGCAGATCACAGTGCTCTTTCAGCCTTTTCTTCAGGGAAACATCAGTAGAAGAGTGTGCAAAATAGAATTATGGCGGCTTACCTTTTTCTTTTTTGTTTGAAGGCCGGGTCTGCTCCTTTTTTCATCGTTCATCTACCATATTGGGTGTTCCTGGTTTTTGGGATCGCATAATTTTTGTCAGTCTGTATTTAAACTAAAACCCCTTTCTCTTCCAAGTCAGAATCATTAAAATCCATCCATCCCATCCAAATTACAGAAATCTTCCTTCGTCCTTCCCATTTGCGTGAGTCATTTTGACTGGAGAGGCCCGTACTTGCCTCATATTTCCATCATTTGGAAATGTATGCAGGTTGACCTCTTCTTTAGTTGTATTGCTACAACCTGCAACAATGCATCTGGCAGACATATTTGGTAATTCCTTCAAGTTCTGCACAAAAATATTGTGATTCAGGAAGACGATGCTACCAAAATTATTTCTAAACCAGTGTTTTTCAACCTTTTTTGAGCCAAGGCACATTTTTTTCATTGAAAAAAATCCGAAGGCACACCACCAGCAGAAATCATTAAAAAAAATTAAACTCGATATTGACAATAAAAGGTATGAATTTCAACCATAACTAACCATGCATCACTATACTTGTCTCAAAGTACTTTCACGACCTGTCACATCACGCCGTGACTTATTTTGAGTTTTTTGGTGTTTTCCTGTGTGCAGTGTCTTAGTTCTTGTCTTGCGCTCCTATTTTGGTGGCTGTTCCTGTTTTGTTGGTATTTTCCTGTTGCAGTTTCATGTATTCCTTTGAGCACCTGCTTTGGTTTAGCAATCAAGACTATTTCAGTTGTTGCTATTCTTCTTTGTGTGGACATTGTTGATTGTCATGTCATGCACGGATGTACGCCATCTCTGCTCCACACGCTGTAAGTCTTTGCTGTCGTCCAGCCTTCTGTTATTGTTTACTTTGTAGCCAGATCAGTTGTAGTTTCGTTCTGCAAAGCCATCCCTAAGCTTCGATGCCTTTTCTTAGGGGCACTCACCTTTTGTTTATTTTTGGTTTAAGCATTAGACACCTTTTTACCTGCACGCTGCCTCCCACTGTTGTCTTCATGTTGTGATCATGACAAACCATGTTTCCGACATCTACAAAGCAATTAGCTTCCGGCTGCCACCTACTGATATGGAAGAGTATTACACGGTTACTCTGCCGAGCTCTAGACAGCACAGACACTCAACAAAGGCACATTATTTGTGGATTATAATTACTGGTTTGCAAAAAAATATTTTTAACCCAAATAGGTGAAATGACATAATCTCCCATGGCACACCAGACTGTATCTCACGGCACACCGCGGCATAGTGGTTGAAAAACACTGTTCTAAACAAAATAAAATTGCCTCCAGGTGTTCTGTATGCAGGCCCGCCCATATTAAAAAAGTGGGCGTTCCAAAATATGCTGAAACCTATTAAGTGACGTTCTTATCATTGAAGGGGGTTTTTAAGTGCTATTATAGCACACACTGTGCGGCTTAATTTTATAAAGCATATATCGTATACACAAATAACATTGCTGACCCCATTAAAGAACAATTATAAAAAGGTCCCGTCATTCAAACCACTAAAGTAAATATATACCCTTGATTATATTTTAATCGGCTGACGTTTAGAACCATTGCTGACATATCTACTCACAGCTTTATAGAATGAAACGACGCCAGTAAAAAAGGGAATATATCAGATCCTCCAGGGGATCGCTATCGACAGATTTTCACCAAGAGGGAATGTTGTCTAGACGACGAGCACAGAAGTACCAGAGAATCTTCCGAAAGAAGGCAATGTAATCATCCACGTTGCTCAAGCTCACAGAAAACAGGACACAACTGAGAAGTTTTTAGACAAGAAGAAATACAAAGAAGATAAAGGGAAAATGTGTTGGGAAACGAGGGGAACATACAGAACCCCTAAAGGGACATGGATGTTTTGCGAGATCTCGCAA